>NC_134407.1:119988225-120323225 GCF_038048845.1 Mixophyes fleayi | reverse complement strand
GCCTCTTTCCCCTCCTGGGGTCCGTGCCTCTTTTCCCTCCTGGGGTCCGTGCCTCTTTTCCCACTTTTCCCTCCTGGGGTCCGTGCCTCTTTTCCCACTTTTCCCTCCTGGGGTCCGTGCCTCTTTTCCCACTTTTCCCTCCTGGGGTCCGTGCCACTTTTCCCACTTTTCCCTCCTGGGGTCCGTGCCACTTTTCCCACTTTTCCCTCCTGGGGTCCGTGCCACTTTTCCCACTTTTCCCTCCTAGGGTCCGTGCCTCTTTTCCCACTTTTCCCTCCTAGGGTCCGTGCCTCTTTTCCCACTTTTCCCTCCTAGGGTCCGTGCCTCTTTTCCTACTTTTTCCTCATGGTGTGACTTTCTCTTTTCATTTACTTAGCTTTTTTTTCCCTCTCTTCTCTTTTGTCTTGTTCCTCTCTGCACAGTTCCTCACTGAGTGTCAGGCGTGACTTGATGTCACGCCTGACTCAGTGTAAATAGTGCAGAGAGGAAGAAGGAGGGACGCCGGCGCTGTCATCACAGGTGAGTATCTGTGGTTTTTTGTTTTTTTTTCCACTACCCTGCTCCCCCCCTGAACACCAGCGGATATCTTGTATCAAAATGTGCAGAACCTTGCTTGCTTCATTCAAGATTCTAGGAACATATATGCAATTCAGATGAAGAAACAACAGCTCCCTCCCTTGAACCACTAGGCTTGGCAGACCAAAAAAAAACCCAACCAACTTGCAGTATCTTTCCTCCATTAAAATAGATTTTTCTCACGAACATAAAACACTCATCCTCCCTCTCTTGATGTGTCCCAAAACAGAGGTAGAAACCGTTGCAAACAAAATGGTAGCTGCTCCCTCCTATTAGCTATATCATCATGTATTTATATAGCGCCAGCAAATTCTATATGATGAAACTTCACTGCCTTTCTTTCAGAGTATGTCACACTTTAAACATGCAGTTTACTCTCTGAAATGCTTCTCATTAGCTTTCAAGAAATAGCTCGTTGAATGCAACATCATAATCCCCATCTGTCTCTCCCTGCACTATTATCCTTAAAACTATTTTTTTTATTTTTGCAAGACTTATTTAGTTTCAAATCAATATCTTCAGGTCTGAAGACCCTGTCTAACTATAGTCACTAATCTCAGTCCAGGAAATATCCCGTACTTATCTTACAGTTTAAATGGCACCATCAGCACACTTCCTCTCAGCAAAGGCGTCTGTTTGTCATTTGGAGAAGAGTAGGTCAGACCGAATCCTCACACATCCGCAATACTTCTCCAGTTGCTTGCTCTCTTTCTCTGGGACTGCTTCCACAGTGCAGCTCTCTCAAATTCTCCCTCTATCAATGGAACTGTCTCCTGGCTCCCAACTTCTTTCACACAATCTCCATTCAGCTCTCTAAGCTCATGTCATCATGAAAGATAAGGTATGGTTCTAAACATGAAAGGGCCCATAACTCTGGCACACTGCAAGGCGATGCAGTTTCCAGGAGGAACGGTACCTTCCATTTTAAGAATTGAAAATCTGCCAAATGAAAGGCTTTAAAGGGCTTGAAGCATATTGAGCATAGCGGAGATATCAAAGTGGCAGACAGTGTCCCTGACCCACCGCCATGAACAGTATTGTCTGCACACCAAACTTTGAGGCCAAGTGGGAGCCACCAGTATTTCTGGAAATCCTTCTTGCTTGACCCACCTGAGGATACGAGGAAGCATCGGAATGGGGAAGGGGGAACAGAATGGAGCAACCATTCCAACGGCATTACCGCATGTCGGCTTAAGTCGTCTGCCTCCCAGTTCTGGACACATGGGATGAATACTGCTGAAATTAAGAGAACATATAGCTCTGCCCAGGCCAAGATACGAGCTGCAACCCTCATCGCCCCAGCACTTCTGATCCCGCCATACCTGTTGACATAAGCCACAGCCGTGGCATTGTAGACGGACCGGGAACCTCTAAAGAATGTTCTAGACCCCTTGTAGGCCATTAATTCCAGGATGCAAATTGGAAAGGTGGTCTTCTGATGCGATCAAAGGCCCTGAAGATGGAGATTAAGGACCACAGCCCCTGCAGGGCTGGCGTCCATGGTTACGATGATCTAGGACTACGGGGCAAAGGACCTGCCTACAGCCAGGTGGTTCTGGACCATCCACCACTGGAGGGATACCCAAGTCTCAGGTGACAACCGGATTAGTTGGTGTTCCAATCGCAGATTGGATCCCACTGGAACAGACTGTAGGAAGCGTTTCGAAAGCAGACACCATTTTTTCCTAGGAGCCACTTGCAAAGGAGCATGGATGGTCTGCTGCTGGCCAGAACCAGTGCTATCTGCAATGAACATGCCTCGTCCTCTAGGAGGAATACTTTGTTCTATGGTATCCATGATAAGCCCCAAGAAGGCCATCCTCTGACAAGAAACTAACTGGGATTTATAATCCAGCTATAATGTTCCAGAATCTTGATGGTATGGTCCAAGTGCTGGTGCAGGAGCTGAGCAGATGTGGCTTTAATGAGGTCATCCAGATAGGGCACTATTCACACCCCCATTGAACGAAGACAGACAGCTATTACTGCCATTATTTTTCTGAACACCTTGGGCGCCGTGGAGAGGCAGATGGGGGAACACCCTGAATTGCTAGTGAGAAGGGCCGGATAGCCTTCCCTTATGTTAACGTGAAGGTAGGTATCTGATATCCATTGACGCAAGGTATTCGTCTGCTTCTAACCGACAGAAGACAGAGCTGAGGGATTCCATTCAAAATATGTCTATCTGC
This sequence comes from Mixophyes fleayi, assembly GCF_038048845.1. Lineage (NCBI taxonomy): Eukaryota > Metazoa > Chordata > Amphibia > Anura > Limnodynastidae > Mixophyes > Mixophyes fleayi. The sequence goes on along the minus strand of NC_134407.1, from coordinate 120,320,460 downwards.
AGGCGTAGATTTTGCATCTTTAAATTTGGAATGAGCCATCCAGCTTGGGAACCAGTAAGAGGTTGTAGTAAAACCCTTGGCTTTTATGGGTCGCTGGAACCTGGCAGATAACCCTGGTGAAAAGGAGAGGTGACACAATGAAGCAATCACCTGTCTTCTTACCAGGTCACAGGGCAGGAAGGTTGTAAAAATCCCATAACCTGCAGGTAATCAGTCATCTATGGGCTCACCCTCCACTTCGGACGATATTTCAAAGTCAGGAGAGCGAAAGAAGAGGGTTTGCTGCTTGGTTCTAGACAGTGTAGGTCTTGGCGAGTCCAAGAATCGGTTTAACAGACATAGGCCTCTGACTAAGGATGTGTACCAATCCAGTTCTCATGGAGTGCCTGGGATAGCGATGGAGGATTACGGACCAGCTGGGCCCAAATTCGTAGTTTGTGGTGACTGGTACCCAGATTGCTGTCAGGGGGAGGTCAATTTCTACTGCGGTGGAAGAGAGAACCGCAACAACTGCTGGTATCACGGCCATCCTAGCGATCAGCTGAACTAATTTTGTAACCGACTGTCAGGGAAGATGTCCATGCCAATTCCTCCGCTACTGGAGATGTACTAATCTGGGCTTGTGCGTCCTGGGTCCCCATGTCACAGTCAATACAAAGCATCCCCGGGGACTGTTGTCTAATAGGTAACTTAACTTTACATTTGAACAAATATTTATCACAAGGTGCTTTTTCCTTATAAGATATTTTTCTGACTGGAAATTGTATCACTGAACAGAATAAAAGTACAGACATTAGTAGTTTAGTAGTCACACAAGACACAAGCTTGATTTAAATACAAGGATACTAATTTAACTAAATAGTCAAAAATAGTATCTTACAACAACTTTATGTGTAATAGAAGATGGGTTGTTTTTGAGAGTAGAATCTATATAATATGCCAGTGGTTCCCAAACTTTTGCAGTTCGTGGCACCCTTAGAGTCTCCATAATTTTTTCAAGGCACCCCTCCAAAATAATTACCAAGCAGTCCCGTTTTATAAGTAGTCAAAAGGACGTAATAAGTATTTAGGTCAGTACAGAAATACTTATTTAGTTGTATACAAAAATAATACACATAAATCCAAGGGTTAAAGAATTTATTTATGTATATTTTTTGCAATTATATTTCTGTCAAATAATAATTTGCATCCACACACTCTGTGCCCCCTGCATCCACACACTCTGTGCCCCCGCGCTCTGCCCTCCTTCTTCCTCGCTTCTCACTGAATGCCGGGCGTGACGTCACGCCCGGCATTCAGTGAGAAGCGAGGAAGAAGGAGGAGGCTGGGTCCCGGGCGCCGCCAGATTGGTAAGTAGTTTTTTGGGGGTTTTTCCTCTTTTTCCTACCTCTTCTTCCTGTCCACGGCACCCCTGTGACAGCGCCGCGGCACTCCTGGGAGCCGCGGCGCACAGTTTGGGAACCTAGGTAATATGCCACTTACTTGCAACAAAGTTACAAATATACCCCTTTCTAGTGAAGTGAAATATAAAGGAGCAGAGAGGATGCAGCAATCAACATGTAAGTGGATTTTAACCACTTGTTTATATTTTTTGTGCTATACATATATACACACTTAGCCTTCCAACAGTCTAATACAGTTCAGCAGGATAGGAGTGTCAGCGGCTTCTCCGGTTTCAGTCTGAGGAGTGTCTGGAGTTTTTCCCAGGCTCGCCTGGCCTCTTGGTGCCCTAGGAATAGTTCGAGTATATGAACTAAACGGCAGGTTTGAAAAAGTGGAGATGTTGCCTATAGCAACCAGATTCTAGCTTTTAGAATCTGACTGGTTGCTATAGACAACATCTCCACTTTTTCAAACCTACAGTTTAGTAAATATACCCCCCCCCCCAAGTGTTATTGTAGGTGGGGGAGCTCTATTTTCATTAGCTACCCCCACCCCCCTTCATTTTCTTAAACAAAGGAGGCCACAACTATTGATCACTGGAGCAGGAGCACCAAAGTTTTAAGTCCACAGCTATCTTTCCTGTGCTCTGTGATGATATTTATTCAGATCTGAGTTCAGCCCCCCCCCCCTTCCTATTTCCAAAGAGGGGACTTGGTACCTACTAGGAAGAAGCTCACCGCCACTGCTCTGATTATTGGCGCTCTCTGCCTTTGACGGCAGCGCAGGTATATCAGGAAACATTCAGTGAGACAGCGGCTTCATCAAGCAGTCTGTCAGCACTGAAAAACGGCAGATGCTGTCAGCGAGAGCTGTCCAGCTCTCACTCTATGACAGCTGCTTCCACTGAAAGGAATGTGCTCTGTTGTTTAAACAGTGCACACTGCCTTAGTACTATAACACTAAAACACAGAAAGAAAATAAAATAAATATAAAATAATGAGAAATAAAAAAACCTTACTAGCAATAAAAGTAAACAACTCCCTTAGGCACTTAAACTAAATTGAGGTACATGGGGTTGCAGAGGGGAGGGGTCTGTCAGCATATTACAATTAACAAGTTAAGTACCAAGTACACGTTCCCCCTCATACAACCTCATGTTAGCAAGTGTTTCCCAGATAGGATGAAAGAGAAAGTACTATTTACGTTTAGTCAGAATTGGTACATAAATACACATGCAGAGTGGTTTACACCAAAGAGAGGGTCCCAATAACAAGATGGATAAGTGGACATATGCCTGAAGTTGGCATATTTCTCAAACACCACATGCCAATTTGAATTCTGCTCAACCAAAAGTAATGTCTCAAAGAGCTTACAAATACTCAATCTCTATGACACAAGATGTAATATACGTTTGGTAAGGTAAAAAAAGTACTCACCTTTTTTGATAGAATGCCATGAATAACATAATTATACATATTCCCATTGACCATCCACCACCTTACTCAAAATCTGTTCTTTGAAATTTTAATCTTTTATTACAGATTTCAAAATGTAGGTTGCTAGGAAGCAGCCACCATGGAAGCAGTGATGACAAATGTACAATCATGTGGCTCAGTCTAGTCATTCATTTCAGAATTGCTTAGACAGGGATGCTTGCATAATCCAAATATGGTGGGCCAACTTCCATTTATAAAAGATTGCCATTTCTAAAACCCAGCTTTAACTCTTAAATTCTTCCCCTAATCACAGGGAGAGATCACATTCCAGTGTAATACACTCACAAAATGATCACATGAACCAGAATGTTGAAAGTACAACACTAAAATTAAGCTTTAAAAAGGAATACACAAGACAGTTTATTTTTAATACGATTGTCTTAAAAATTTTATTTATAAAAAACACAATCCTTGGCATCAGATTGTTATGAAAAGGTTTGGAAGGAAGCAAGATGGGGTGGGTTCAGGGGGACTCCATTACACAGCCACCTCCCTATATTCCCCAAGAAAAGGCCACTGGTGATTCCAAGAGAAAAAAAGAACAAAACAAAAAATAATGAGTCATAAGAGGAACATGTAACCAGATCACCCAGGAAAAATTTAAAAAAAACACAAAAACAAAAACAAAAAACATAAAAATCAGAAGTAGGTGGTGCCAGAACAATTGCACCACAATGATCTGTCCTGAAAGACTGTTAGTGTTGCAGTATCAGCCATATCATGATATGTTAGTGTTCCCATATTTACACTGTCAGTCTCCGTTACTATTGCGATATTCCAGTGTTATCGCGTCTCCTGCGCCTCTTGTCTCCGTAAAGGTCACGGCAATTTACAGTTCACAAATTATCTCCAGAATGCAGCAGAGAGACGAGGGGAGGGGGGTTGAGAATGGGAAAGACAGGCAGTGAGGGGTAAAAGATGAAGCGTCCCTGGTCCAGTAGCTCCGAGGAGATCACTCAAGCATGAGTATCGCCCTGAAAATAAAAATCAAGGTGTCAGAGGCAGTACATACTGTACATCATAGAACAGTGACTCCCAACCAGTGTCTCAGCACTGGAATAAATGTCAGAAGGTCTTGGAAGCTTTGACCTAGATGACCCTATTAACTCTTCAATTACAACCTTTTAATTATACAATGAGACACAAAACATAAGCAATTTGTTTTTCCGATTGGGTAATCGTGAGTTACTTGTCAGTTAGTGCTTGGTTATTAGCATCTAATCAGTGTAAACTGCCAAGTCGCAAAGCAGGTTAGTAATTCATGACTGGTGCCACCAGAAGTCCTGGGGATCGGGCTATGTACCAAAGAGGAGATGGGCCGATATGCTGCACATTAGGGCTGATATGCTGCACATTAGGGATGATATGCTGCACATTAGGGCTATTTATAGCTTTGAAAAAATGTCCATGTCATTCTTTTTATACAGTGTTTATGTAAAAATTTATTTTAAAAATACAATATTAGGAAAGTTGCTAAATTAAAAGTTGTGGGTGTAGTTTCATTGTATAAATGTTCATGTATGTGACTTGAACAATTTGCGTGCTACCTTTGTAAATCACAATGTGTACAAAGGTTAGAAACCATTGATCTAGAGCAGTGGTTCTCAAACTGTGCGCCTAGGCTCACAGGGGTACCTCGGCCAGGGGCAGTGGTAAGCAAGGTGGGGGACTACTTGGTAAGTATTTTGGCTTAGGGGTGCCTTGAAAACATTTTGGAGACCCTAAGGGTGCCTTGAACTGAAAAAGTTTGGAATCCACTGATCTAGAGGAAAGCTTCTACAAACCAGGGACATGCACATAAAATACTTCACACAAATGCAGATCATACATAGCCTGTGTTACATACACATGCGAAAGATGTAGGATTTAGACTGGTTGGTCCTCAGCATCCCCAAGATCCAAGGAGCCCCCAGCACTGAAAGACCTCTCCTGTGACAGAGACCGTTAGTAATGAGATTAGAATTGTGCAAAGCAGTGAGGAAATATGAATGACTACGTGTACATACAAACCGGTACATGCCTTGTGCCCACTGTACATCATAGTTCACTTCAACTTATAGAAACCTCTTAAAAGATTAACTTAAATTTATATTTTCAGACTTAAGCCTTGAAGGTAAAAAAACAAACAAAAACACACATTGCCAATATTAACTGGACATTCCATTGCCTTTCTGCTAAACAAAAGTGTTACAGTAAGATCCACTCAATTTATCAACAGCTGAAAATCCTCCCACATCTTTAGGACAGTGTCCCATTGTGTTCTCATTCAGGTCAAGCCAAGAATGAATTGTGACAAAAGCCCTGCCCCTCTGCATAAATGTAGTGTGGATTGGTTGAATAAAAAGCAGTTGCTCACTGTGCTCTCATAACATGGCAAACTGCTGAAGAGGAAAAAAGCAAGATGAACAGAAATCTAAACAAGGCAATTATAACATGGATATTATTTAGCTTAATGCTTGTGTCTAAAATAGTGATATTTAATCTTTGCATCAAAGGCCCTTTTCTTAAAGAAATATTTAAGATGCACTGAAGGTGATTCAGGTGGATCATACAGCAGGGCATAGCACAAAACTGTGTGTAAAACCAATGACAAGGTCCAAAACACACCTCATGATGCAATACTTACTTTAAGAGGTTCCAGTTCAGAAAGATCCCCAGAACGGTTTAGGTGACGAGTGCTATTTTCCCCATTGTGTGGATATGGTTCTAAGAGATTAAAACAAAAGTGTAATGGAAGAAATTCTGAACCATCCGTACATTAGCAAAGAAAACTACGTAAATGAAAAAAAAAAAATATGAACGTCATAAATATGGAAGAGACTATATTCCATGACATAAGCTGATCAAATTGCACTATCAATTTTAGCCATTTTTCCATACAGTAGCCACACAAATCATACCTTATTTGAAACTTGAAGACTTTATTTTTCCAAAAATACCCCTGATTTCTTTAGAACACCCAACACAGAAAAGAAAGTCTACCCAAGTAGGCAAAAATGTATAAGTTGAAAATTACAAAAGAGGTGAACTGTAAACGTTTGCCCCGTTAAAAAAAAAAATACAATGCAGCTACTAAGCTTCCTAGTGAGTGGAGCTTAATCCACTATCAGGGATACAGTGTATTTGTGTGTGTGTGTTTATTTTTAAGTTCCAAAACCATTACAGGAATTAAGATATTTGACAGTGTATGTCATACCTATCGTCATTTTTTTATTTTAGGCTCACAAAAGCAGACTTCAATGCCTTTAAAAATTGCTTATCAACAGAAAGTTTGAGGAACCTAGACAAATGCTTCCATCTATGACAAATATCTTCAAGCCTAAAAAGATTCCAAAACAATTGCTTCTCTATATAATGCAACCTGGATTTTAGATTACCACTGAATGGAAGTATATTTAGTATAGATGTGCACACCTTCTCTAACAGAAGGACATTCATTGTAAATATTATTCATTGGAAGCCTAACAAAAGTAAATTAAGTAAAAATTTGAACCAATTTATCAAAATTACAAGATCTGCATTAGACTTGAATCTTACATAACAAAGCCGGATCATTCCTTGGGGGAAAATATGAAAGATTAACTTGCGTACACAAGTAAAGCAACTCTTTGTTTAAAGCAGACACATGGTAAAGTGTGAAATGGTTAGATCACCCAGGTATAAAATTATCTTGTCATTATAATGTTAAAAAGGTCAAATCCACACAAGGCATTTCAAGAACACATAAAACAGATTGACAATTAATTGATTACAAACCTTGTAACTTTTTATATTAGCTACTGTCTTAAACTATAATTTGTGGCAGTAGTCTATGATTAGAAGAAAAATAATGCTAATATTGATTCAGAGAACATACATAGTCCACCTGAAAGTGAGAGATGATATTGGCAGAGGAATGCAAGAGATCAATGTGCAAAACAAATTACCTGGTCTGATGTCATTCAAGGGAATGTCCATACTCTCAAACTTTTTATCTAGTAAAACCACAAAAGATATTAAACAGGTAAAACAAACACTAAAGAGGAACACACTTTTATTTTAAAGGACAATTATAACCCCAAAGCTGATTTTGTGATATGAAGCATGGGGGGGAAATCACAAATATTGGATGACCATATGCTAGTTAAAAGTGGCCATGGTGCATAGTATTATACAGATTTTAAAAAGGAATTCTGAAAGTCTTTAGAAAGAGATGACTGGATTCTTCCCGTTGATTAGTGTTAACTTGACAATCCACAACATAGTCAATTCAGTTTCTGTGAACTGTCCCTGCCCACTAATCAACCAATGCAGAGTGCATTTCAACAAAAGTCCAGCAAATGTTCAGTCACTCTGCAGCTGGTTGTCATGGCTAACCAGGCAGAGGAGAGAAAAAGCAGGGTGCTACATTGTAGCATGGGAGGACTTAGTTTATTATAACCACTACCATATGTTCAACTCCGAGTTACAAAACCTTTTATGTATATTGAAAAAAACTTTTTGATTTTAGATTAGACAATTAATACACCCCAGAAAGTAGACGGTATACACACATTTTGATTGAGCTAAAATTAGGATATCAGTACGGTCATGTGCCCTTTTCATTGATTTCATCAGTTATTTTGTAGGTGGTCTAGAAAGTATCCATGTTTGTGAATACTAAACTTTCAGGAATGTAAAGTATCTACCGAAAGACTGTACCACTTGGGCAGAAAAACCTATTCATTAAACTGTATTTAAATGGTGAGAACAAAGATTGAAAAAGACATGAGTATACTAGTAGACAATAAGCAAAATAGGAATGGATACATTTAAAATTGTTGGATGCCTCACACATAATTCTCTCATTATAGAGAACAAATTAAGCAGCTGGGTTAACTGATCCTGGGAGATTATCTGACTTTGCTATATAGTAATTCCCTACCTGTGAGGATAAATTGACAATTCTGTGGGGTTTTGTTTGAACATATTTAGGATCACCTCAGGAAATTTAAAAAAAAAAAAAAACTAAACACAAAAAACAAAAGTGTGTATTTATTTTTTTTACCACTCACTATTTATATACTTCCCAGTAGCAAGAGACAGTGAACTCTTTAACTGCGTGTCTAATTGTGTTCACCAATAGATGTACGTTGCCAAAATGACGATATTTAACGGCATGCTTTACAAAGATGAATTAAAATGCCAGTTAACTAAAAAAGTATTGATATTCAAAAGGAGAACCAAGACAAAAAATAAGGATAACTCACAGTACAAACCATAACGGATATAAATGAATAATAGTTTTTCAATTATGTGATTATTCCCCTTTAACTAAATCAGTGCAGTCAGCTAACTCACACTTATTGTAGGCTGCCATGCTTTGGGCAGAACAGCTTCTCCTGAAGCATGGTAAGAAGGCTTACCACCTTGTTCTGTAGATAGGATTCGATGTGGATTTGTCAATTCATGCACTGTAGTACTGACAATGGATATGCTGTGCATTACAGTTTGAGCTTTTTATCTGGCATCAGATCTAGTCATGGCAAGGCTTAATGTGCATTTTATGTTAATTCTCGCTGTACAAAAGTTCTTTTTTTTTCTGGTCTAAAAACAAAAAAAAACTAATACCATTCTTTTGGTTTCGGTCAATGAGAGGGAGAGTGCTATCATCAAAACCATCAGTTCGCTTTGTTCCGGGAAAGGACACCTAAAAAGTAAAACCACAAGAAAGGAGGGTAATTTGCATACAGTATGAAAAGTTTGCATATCTGTAGTGAAGGGACAAAAATGTTTAAAACGATCACAAACATTTAAAAAAAATGATCAGGAGCTTAACGCAACAGAACATATTTGAAGATGGAATTACCTATAAAAAGCTTGTTATACTTCCTTTGTTTGAAGAGGTCCTCTGCCAAAAACATTTTACTTTGTAAATACAAGTTGAGGTGGTTTCAAAGCAGTATATAGAAATATCTGGGAACCATAGAAAATGGTGTAATGGGGCCCAATGCTCTGTTAGCTCAATTCAAGAAAAGCCCCATCATACAGTCATGGCCAAAAGTTTTGAGAATGACACAAATATTATTTTCAAAGTCTGATGCCTCAGTTTTTATTATGACAATTTGCATATACTCCAGAACGTCATTAAGAGTGAATTGCAATTCATTTCAAAGTCCCTCTTTGACATGACAATGAATTTTTCCCAAAAATCTAATTTCTACTGCATTTCAGCCCTGCCACAAAAGGACCAGCTGACATCAGGCCAATGATTCTCTTGTTAACACAGAGTGTTGACGAGGACAAGGCTGGAAATCACTCTGTTATTCTAACTCAATCAGCATGACAGACTGGAAGCTTCAAAAAGGAGGGTGATGCTTGAAATCATTGTTCTACCTCTGTTAACCATGGTTAGCTGCAAGGAAACACATGCAGTAATCATTGCTTTGCACAAAAAGGGCTTTACAGGCAAGTATATTAATGCTAGTAAGATGGCACCTAAATCAACCATTTATTGGATCTTCAAGGAGAGAGGTTCAATAGTTTTGAAGAAGGCTTCAGGGAGCCCAAGAACGTCCAGCAAGAGCCAGGACGGTCTCTTAAACTTGATTCAGCTGCGGGATCGGGGCACCACCAGTACAAAGCTTGCTAGGGAATGGCAGCAGGCAGGTGTGAGTGCATCTGCACGCACAGGGAGGCGAAGACTTTAGGAGGATGGCTTGGTGTCAAGAAGGGCAGCAAAGAAGCCATTTCTCTCCAGGAAAAACAGGGACAGACTGATATTCTGCAAAATGTACAGGAATTGGACTGCTGAGGACTGGGGTAAAGTCATTTTCTCTGATGAATCCCCCCTTCCAGATTGTTTGGGGCATCTGGAAAAACGCTTGTCCGGAGAAGGAAAGGTGAGCGCTACCATCAGTCCTTTGTCATGCCATATCATGTTGTGTCTCGGTTCTCTGTATATGTAATGTACGGCGCTGCCTAAAAACACAGCCATGAACAATGGTACCAAAACATCCTTCAAGACCAACTTCTCCCAGCCATCCAAGAATAGTTTGGTGACGAACAATGCCTTTTCCAGCACCCACACGTTAATGTAGATACTATTCAAAATGGATTTAACTGTTTATTTCAATTCCTGGTATTCATATTATCTGCATAAGTATTGAAGTTATATTTGTCATTAGGGGTATAGAGTGCATCTGGAAAGTATTCACAGCACTTCACTTTTTTCAGATTTTGTTATGTTACAGCCTTATTCCAAAATGGACAAGAACCGCCACTCTGCTGAGAGTAGAGGTTCAAAGGGAGGCTCCTGCAACATGCTAAGGACCAGATTAAGATACCAAGGCTCCGCAGGATGCACGTAGGGTGGCTGGATGTGAAGCACTCCCTGTAGAAGGGTCTTAACATCCGGAAGCTCCGCCAGCCGCCTGTGGAAATACACTGACAAAGCAGATACCTGAACTTTTAAGGTTCCAAGTTTAAGCCCCGTCTCTAAACCACACTGTAAGAAGGCGAGAAATCTAGCCAGACTAAAGGCTTTAGAATTGTAAGACTTCTTCTCACACCACTATACAGTGGTAAATTCCCCCCGAGAAACCTCTCGCTCTCCACAGACTGGATTCTAAGGCCCTGCCATTAAATACAGCTGGTTCAGTCTCTGACGCAAGAACTGTCCCAGGGTCAGCCGATCTCTTCACAGCCCTACTGGCAGTACCAGAAAGACTGGACGATCCTCCGGACTGACTCTCCACAGGACCCCGTGGGGCAGGTTCTACCTGCAGCCTCAAGGCCTTGCTAGGTTGTCCACTACCAGTGGATCCCTTGTTCTTGCGCAGAACTCTAGGACTTTCCCGTCTCCTGTTCGGTTTTGGTCCCGCAACCACCAGCTGAGGACCTACCTCCTCCACTGGTACCTCGAACACGGGAATGCTCTTATGGGGTGGAACCTTGCACAGGTTAAGGTCGCGAAAGATGTCACTATCTTTCCCAGCAGTTTCAAAGACCTGGCTACTGACAGCCTCTTGTCTGACAGGATCCTGCCTGTCCACTCCATCTAGGACCACAACTTGTCCTGTGGAGACAACATTCTGCTGCGTACAAGTCCCTCACTAGCCTCAAGAAAGTCCTTCTTAGACAAGGGATTCTCTGTGACCCTTTCAGACTCCAGAAGTTCGGTCATAGGACTGAACAACCCGTCTGGTCTTAGCACCCCGAATGGGTGTGACTAAAACCTTTTCCCGCACTGGAAATTCTAAGCCTGTATAGCTTAGTTTAAACGAAGCAAAAACGACAGCCCTGAGCTCTTTCTGATTTGACAGAAGCCAGCGAGGTAATTTTTTCCAAAACCTGAGGTGAGCTGGTCCCATGAGTTCTATCACGATATTCAGGACCTACTTCGTCTACCGAGGACCCTGTCTGCTGCTGGGCAAACCCAAGCAGCCGTCCTCCCACCCCAACCTCTGTAACCAGAGGTGGGTGGTAGTCATGCTGCTGGTCTATCCGGCAGCTTGGCGGAAGAAGCTCTCCGCGCCGCAGGGGCAAAGGATGACCTTCCCCTACGGGACTGTCTCCTGGATTCCACGGCCTCTGCCAGACCCGCCCCCGTAAGGAGGCTGTCTGAAAGAACTAAACCTAGGCCTAGCCCTAGGTCTTGGATTTTACAGGCTTCAGGGGGCAAGAAGACGTCCTTGCCTGTAAATACTCCAAGACTCTAATTCTGGACCAAATAGCATCCCACCCGTATACGGGATGGATTCTAATGATCTCTTAGACTCTGAATCCGCATTCCAAGCCCTTAACCATAACGCCCTTCTAGCTACTACAGCTGTAGCTGAAATAGACGAAGCTATGGAGGCCGAATTATGGGCCGCTTCATATACATAGCCTGCTGCTTCCCTTAGCTGCATGGCCAGAGGCAGTAAATCTGAATCCTGCAAGGCAGACTCTAACTGCCCTGCCCAGACTTCCATGGCCCTAGCTACCCAGGTAGAGGACAATGCTGGCCTGAGGCTAGTACCGGCGGCCGTGAAGATCGACTTCAGCAGGGATTCTAATTTCTTGTCAGTCGCGTCCTGTAAGGTCGCTGACCCGGGTACAGGTAGTGTAGTCTGACGAACCAATCTCGCCACAGGTGCATCCACCTTTGCCACCTGTTCCCAGCGGGTCATATCCTCCTCTTGAAGGGGATACAATACGCCAAACTTCCTTGGCATAGAGAACCTTTTATCTGGATACTTCCAAGAGGCCTCTACAATATCCCTCAACTCAACTGAGGGAGGGAACCTGACCACCTGCTTAGAAGCCTTCTTAAAGAGGGAACGGTCCAAGGACTTCATCTCCTCTACTTCAGCAAACCCCAGGGTCTGACGAAGTGCTCTTACCAGATCGTCCATACCCTGGTGCCTAGAGTTTCCTTCTGACTCTATAATGGACACATCTGAATCGTCCAACAATTCCCCCTCCTCCTCTGAGGAACTCTCAGAGTCTGACACTAACCACAGCGCTTTAGCTGTTTGTCTACGTCTTTTAACACTACGCTCGTGTCTGAGGTCCTCCAGTAGATGGGTAAGCCGGTCCAGGCCTTTAGCCACCGCTGACCAACCCACCTCTCCTATCTGGGAAGCCCCCGGGAGGGTTGGGGAGGGAAATAAACCGACCCCTGGGGAAAGACTCATCTGTCATTCCTACTGTTCTACCCTGAGAAGCCACAGATGTAGATGGGATCTCAACTGGTTTAGATAACAGACCTACAAGGGTATTAACTCCCTGTGTTAAGGCAGCCGCCCACTCAGGAGCATCTACCGTTATGGTGGAGGTGTCTATAGGCTGTTTCACAGGAGCCACAGTGCAGGTCGCACAGAGCCCCCCTGATCCAGCCGTTCATTTGTTAATTTAACATTACATTTTGAACAGACATTATGTTTGGTACATGTTGTTTTGCTTTTATCTGCCATTACAAGATAAGACAAACTGAATCACGTTTCAATTCACAAACACTTCTCCAAATTATCAGAAAATACAGATTAGGTTATTTAACATATAGTATTTCTGATTTAAATAAGACAGGCTTGGAGGACTCTATAGTTTTCTCATAAACAACAGTTCTCTCAACACATCATTGTCTTATAATATACATGTCTACACATGCACACATACACACACACACACACAGAAGAAAATAAAAGTGACACTCAGCGGGGAAGATATGTGTCAACAGTGCACTTCTCTTCAATGACTGCTGCAACTGTCCTCCTTTTGAAGCTTGGCGCCAAAAGGGATCTTCCACGCGCTCACTCAGCGGGGGGGAGCGGTGTTCCTCAAACACATTCCCCTTCCACTGGCTCTCCTTCTGTGTTCTTTACTTTAACAGCGTTTTGCCCTTTCTGTTATATTAGGGGAAAACCTGTTAGAATGTGTTCCCCGCTAGCGCTATCAATAGCGCGCCATCCTCAAGAATTCACTGCCATCCCATGGGAGGAGGAACTTGGTATACTCCAGCTGGCTTCTTCCAAGGGCACCCAATTCAAACGGAGGTATGTGGGGAATTGGCGGGGGTGATATGCTGTCAGCTGAAAAAAGTTAACTCCTCCCCCCGACTCAACCCCATGGTTAAGGAATTTCCCCCAGATGGATGCAAGAGAAAAACTCACGTTGTCATTATGGGGTATTGTAAGCAGAATTTTGAGGCAAAAAAGTAATTTATTCCATTTTGGAATAAGACTCTAACATAGCAAAAAGGTGGAAAAAGTGAAGCGCTGTGAATACTTTCCAAGATACACTATCTTCCTGGTACCAAAAAAATAACACAAGATACCATCTAACTTTGGATTTACATTTGTGTTCCATGCTCTGCTTCAAGTATTTCTCCTATAAATAAATGGTGGCGACAGTTTATAGGTAATGCTTGTGTCCCAATGGCTGATACCAAATTGCACTCAACTGTGACCAAGGTAGTGTGTACATTATATCCAATATTGTTAGGTACAATATTTTAATCTATAGGTCTACAGCATTAATCTTAATGGAGAAATTGGTTTGGATTAAAAACACACAAACTGAATTCCACAATTCAAAAATCTGATAATGACTTAGATGTAAAACTGCCTTTGCATGTTTAACTGTTTACCATCTTCCCAAATGGGACAGCTGTGCAATAGTGATCAACATACCTGAAAGTCAGTTTTTTTCCACCCTTCTTTCTCCAGTGGTCTACGGAGTTCTTTAAAACCCCACACAGTCTGAAGGCAAAGACCAGCTGCACGTATCTCTCGGTCAGACCGTCCACTGTGCAAAGAGTATAATATGTCAAGTCAGACTGGGTAATAAAATGGAATGTTGACTGTACAATGACACTGTAGAAACTTTGAAATATTCATTATTGCCAAACTACCTCCCTTCTGAATCTAGAACTTGGTTCACCATAAAAATACATGTACAAATATATTTGTAAAAGTGAATGCCATGCCTCTCATTATAAATATTGCAATATCTCAGAACATCAATACAATAAATTGTGAAAAAAAACCAAACACCAAAAATCCCCCAAAAAACATACAGGGGAATATGGAGCCACCAAAATTGCGGGGACACGTTCTTTTTAACTGTTTTAGCAGCCACGGAAGCATTGGGAATAGAGGAAATAGATATACTAGGAAGCGCCATGAAATCATCATGGCATCCGTGTACCCCACTCAAGGAACCTGAAAATTTATTTAGACAGGAAGCAGCAAGGTCGATCTCTGGAGTACCCCAACGCTGAATCAGAAGCGCAAAGACCTCCTTGTTGAGGAACCACTCCCTGGAATGGATCGTGTAACGACTTGGGAAGTTGGCTTCCCAATTGTCCACCCCTGGTATGAAAATGGAAGAGTTTATCGGAACACGACGTTCCGCCCAGGACATGATCCTGGATATTTTTTGCATTGCCATGGAGCTTCGCGTTCCCCCTGGTTGTTCAGATAAGCCACTGCTGTGGCATTGTCTGACTTTAAGGCTTTCCCGGTTAGAAACCTCTGCCCCTGAAGTAACACTTGGTGAACTGCCCTGAGTTCCAGGACATTAAAGGAAAGTGTGGTCTCCTGAGGGGATCAGAGACCCTGAAACCTGAGAGACCAGACGACCGCGCCCCAGCTGGACAGACTGGCGTATGTCGAGACCAGGGTCCAAGACCAGGCGCGGAATGATTGGCCTCTATAGATTTTGTCTGCTCAACCACCATGAAAGATAAGCACGTGGCTCTGGACAGTCTGATGATCTGCCTCTCCAGAGCCAGACCATTTTAGAAGAATCTCTCTGGAGAGGTTGAGAGTGGAATTGTGTGAAGGGCACCAACTTGAACAGACATCATGGACCCCAACAGCTTCATGCAACGGAGAAAAGATACTTCCAGTTGCACCTGATAGTCCTGGTCTTGTGCAGAAGTGAAAGGACCTTGTGATCCGGAAGGAAGACCCACTGGGTTATTGTGTTGAAATGGAGACCCAAACCGCTTCTGCCGAGATGAATTGAGCGAGGACTTGGGTAGGGTTCAGTACCCACCCATACTCCTCTAGAAAGTGAATGATGATCTGGATGTGGAGTAAGTGCAAAGCTGCAGACAGCACCTTCAGTAGATCGTCCAGATAGGGAATGATAGAGACTCCCTGGGATCGCAAAAATCCTGCCATCACCTTGGTGAAGGCCCTCGGGTTAGCGATTAAGCCGACGGGCAGAGCCCCGAATTGAAAATGAGGTTTCTGTACTGCAAAGCAGAGGAGACATTGCTGTCCTTCCCAAATTGGTACATAGATAGGCATCCCTGATATCTATGGAGGCCATGAACTCTCTCTGTTCCATGCTTGCAATTACCGTGCGCAGGGATTCCATCTGGAACCTGATCATGCGGACCCGCTTGCTTAGGGACTGTAAATTTAGTGTGGGGCAGAATGAACCGTCCGGTTTGGGGACGAGGTTGTAGTAAAAACTCCTTCCTCTTTTGTGCTGCAGGACCGGGATAATTAGTTTGGACAATAGGTGCTTCCTGAAGTGCTTTGTGCCTGATGGCGCAAGAGGGAACAGCTGTGGTAAAGAAGCGTCTTGTGGGTAACTGAACTAGGTCGATGACATAACCTTGTGTTACAATCCACCAGCACTCAAGTGTCTGTGGTTGAAACCCACCATCGCTCCTGAAAGCGTAGTCAAGGAGCCCACACCACAGTATCCTGGAGTGGGATCCTGTCATTGCCATAGCCTTTTTCCCTGTTCTGGCCGAGCCCCGTCCTCTAAGGAGCATTCCTCTAGCAGCCAATTACTGGCCTCTGGAGAGAGCTCCACAACTTCTCCCAAAAGGACTGAAAACAAGACTCTCTCGGTTTAGTGGAACTAACGGGTAGAAAGGTATTTTGCACCCTGTGGGCACCTGAATAATCTGTTCTACTTCAGATCCAAACAACGTAATACCATCAAAGGCCAAAGCTTCCAAGGTACAACGGGCTGCAATGATGAGGCCCGAAAACCTAGAGTTGACCGACACCACATCCATAGATGCCTGACACACATAATCGGAAGCCTCCTTGATGTATTCTGCTAATGTAAGAAGGTTTGGTGTAAACAAGGTACCTGCCGCTACATAAGGGGAGTGAAGAATAAGAACACATTTCTTGTCCATTGGATCCCGTAGAGACCCTGCACTGCACAGGAATAGCCGGAAAAAAAAAAAAAATGGACAAATCAGCAACTGGGGGATCCACCTTAGGGGTTCCCTCTCCCATTTATCAGAATCCTCTGCCGGTGGTTGATAGTGCGATCTGAATCTGCCCTGCTTATGAAACTGCTTACTAGGTTTCTGCCAAGCATCGGACACCATATCCAACAATTGAGGGGATGAGGGAAAACAACCTGCTTCTTAGCTCTTTTGAAGAGAGAAAGCAGAGGAAACCCAGCCTCGGCATAATGAGTGTCTGACCCATTATAAGATTATCCACATAATGTGCTGAGGAAGACTCCTCTGCTCCTAATGCATCCTCTCCGTCAGATTCTAAAAAACAACTCGCCCTCTTCAGCTGACGAGTGTTAGGAATCTGGATTAGGGGTCTAAAAAGAATCCGAAATTATGCACTTCTGTAGGAGACCGTAAGCATGCGTGTCAAACCCTGGGCGGATTTGGTCAGGGATACTGGCAATCCTGCCTCAGCTTGGGAAAAACCACCTTCTATAGGCAGCGACTGCATAGACTGTGTGTGTGTGTGTGTGTGTGGTGCAGTCAAGGAAGGAGAAGAATCACGTACCTCTGTAGACCGTGACATCACCTTAGCGAGATCGGCTATGGATGTCACTAGCGATCTGGCCCAGGCCGGTTGATCCATGGCTGTCAACACCAGGGTAGGCGCACTGCGTTCACAGCTCTCAGTCTCGCATGCTGCACACAAGGCATCCAGGTGAGACTGTCCAACAGATAATCATCATTACACTTTGCACCTGTATAATGCTGCACAGATGTACCAGTGGGTCCCTTACCCTTGGAGATGCCTTTTTCAGACATGGTGCTATGTTATAAAGGTGTCCCGCTGTAAATATTTAACTGTATATACAATATATAGATATTCTTTCTATATGTACCAAGATTTGTGACAGAGTATGTAAAGTACGTAAATCCAGAGTATAAGACACCAGCACTCTGGATCCCAGTACTATGAAACAAGTTCTGTCCCTTGAGAACAAAAAAAAAAAAAAATAGGTCAACACATAAATGTAAGGAGAAAACTCCATTAAAAGCACCCATATATGTCACCAAATACAGAGGTTCCAAGTAGTAGGTTCAGCGTGCAGAGATATCTGTAGAGCTGCAATATGTGTCCAGGAGATAGCTGCCCTCTGTGAAGCCCGCCAAGGCAGAGGAGGGAAGTTCCGAAGCCAGGACCGCCTCCATGCGCCACCGAACAGCCTCTATTATTGATGTCGGCTGGTGTCCAAGTGCTGCAGGGTAAATAATAGTGCCCAGACCCACAGCTACTACTCCGGTCAGCTCATTGCCTCCTATTGAGTGCAGTCGCCTGACCGATCCCCTGTATAGACTGCTCATTGTTTAGGGGAAATGCCGGCAAATCAGGTCTGTTGGGAGGAGGAGCTTGACAGCTTCACTCCTGCCCGGTACATCAGCTCCCAATTCTGCCAATCTAGGCATATCCGATTCGGGTATCTAAATTCTCTGTTGCTCATTTTCACTAAGGGAAGAAAAACCCAATTGTCGGCAGTGGTGTAGGGGGTAAGGGGAGCCGCAAGCTGCTTACCCCAGCACAGGGATCCGAGTGAAGGAAGCCAACAGGCTATTCACTCCTGGGTCTTTTACATGGGCCCTGCGCTGCGCCTAAATGGGAGAATGGACAAAAAATAAAAACATGACAACAATTAAACAAGCGTATAGGCAGGAGCCTATAGAGAAGTGCTCTATCTCCTAAAGCACTTAAAAACTGAGCTTACTGTGACAGAGGAGGGGCATAGTAGGGGAGTGTGGATTTTACAATTTTATAAGTGCCTAAACTCCAAGCCCACCTACTATACCCCAATGTTCCGTAGTGTCCCCCAATGGTAGGAAAAACAAAAGTTTTTTTTTTTTAATGAAATACTTCAAACATTTAAAAAAATACATGGATAAAACCCTGGCACTTCATATACAATAGCAACAACATCCATATTGTAATACTACTACTACACTTACCCTCCCTTGTTGATGAGAACAAGTCTCTCGATTCCTTGGCTCTCCCGCAGTTTCTTAGCTGCCTCCAAGTTCCCAGTGATTACTTCCTGAATGGTGCTCAGTATTGACACAGTTGTATCCTCGGAAACCGCAGGAGACTGAGGAGCAGAGCTAGGCAGACGTGCCACTAGACTGTTTAGAGCATGTTTACCTGACAGGGAGATGACCAAACATGAAATAAGCCAGAAATATAGTTTACATTTGTTAACCTATTTTATATCTACTCATCCCAACTCCTAGTAATGTGTCAATCCCTTCTACAACCTCCACAAGCCCACTGCCTCACCAATCAGCTCTCTGTTCCGGCTGTCTCCACAAAGGTTGCGCAGTGCTCCACAAACGGCGCGTACAACACGCTCACTCTCATGGGTCAGATGATCAGCAAGTGACGAGAGACCTTTCTCCTGACGGACAGCAGCACGAATACAGCGGCCATACTGCGAGAGCGCACACCACATTGCGTCAAACATTGTGCAAGCACATTGACAACAAAATAAACAGGAAGCACAGTTAAAGAAAACAGATGCGTACACACAAAGATTACACTAGTGACAGTCAAAGGAACAAATATGGACTATGTACAGTGAAGGAAAATGGCTAAAACATGATTGAGGGAATAGTAAGACTCACACAATCTTCAAATTATACATCTGACAAGTATACGATTAAAAATAGAGTAGTGCTCACGTACACAGAAGAGATTTTATATATTACATTTTGGACACACATACAGCGGTTAGAAGATGGTCTCAGACTTCGTAACTGGATAAAGATGTTTTAGTTCAGATTTCTAATTTTTTTTTTTATTATCTTCACCAGTGACTAAGTCTACTACACATAGTGCTAAAGGGATACATTCAAAAGTATGTGTATTGTACATTTAAATGGGAGTTTTGTTTTTCTTTTTTGTGCTTGCAAGATTTGTCAAGACAGAATTGTATGTAGGCTAAATGCTGACCTTGAATATCCACAACTAAGGAGGATTGGACTTTCTAAGTGAAAGGTTTGCCTTGGATAATAGAATTACATTCTGCAGTCAAATTTATTTATATGTGTTGAATGACCACTAAGAACAATATAAAGTAGTTTATGTACCAAATAGAAAAGCAAACAATAAATTCACTGTCATTTTATATCAGTCACCCCACATACACTGTGCTTCCCAAGCTTTAAGTAGACTGTTAGAACAAAATGGAATATTCGCATACTATTCAGTTACAAAAGTTAACAAAATGGTCAGTCATGCTGTGTGTTTTATAAAGCATCCTTCATAAACAGAGTTTAATCCAATTTTCTGGTAAACATTTACATTGTGTGATCATTCATGACCAAGTATGTAGTGTCTTACTACAATTTGCAATAGGTTGTTTTATTTATGCCATGTGGACCAGCGAGTTTACATGTTTTGTTTGTTCATGTTAGGTTATGTGCAAATGTCGGCATATATTCAGAAACGCATGCGAGCTACCACACAGAAATAAATTGAGCATTCAGGCCCACTCACAATCCAGGATCCAGCACATAGGTTTTGAATGGCACCAGCTGCTGCTTCCAAGACTGCAGGAGTGTGTGAGAGCTTTACAAGAGAAACGTACAATCGTACTAACTCAGGCTGAAAGAGGAGTTCATAACCTGCAGAAGAAAATAAGAAGTGACAGATCAGGTCACATGAGCTGTAAAGAAACTAAAGTAACCAGCGAGTGAATGCTAGATTATGCCCCTCTTAACAATTAAGGAAAGCATTTTAAAAGTTCCATTCTTTTTGTTCAAATACCAGCTAACAGAACACACTTGAACTTTGATTCTTCTGATGCATTTGTAACACTTAAGGTTGATTTTGTCCATTATTTGAGGTTGGTAACAAAAACACAAAAACAAAATTTGTGTTGTTTCATGAAGATGAAACAAGGTGGGTTAAGTATTGAAAATGCAATGGCGAGATTGTGTGGCACCCTCACTTAATCTCTCCAAGTTCAGGCTCATCAGTGTCTACTGCAGGGTTTAGGTATTGCTGGGATAATCGACTGATGTGCCACCACCACTTTAAATGCCCTTTAAAGAAAGTCACTCCCCTTGCGTCGTGATAACAGTTCTGCCTAAGCGTCAACCAAGGTCAATTAGTAAACAGATTCAGTGACTAGTGTGTAAAGCATCTCACCTTGTGCTGGGGTTGATCTCTTTGGAAAATCCACTGTGTCTGCCACCTCTTCAGATGCCTTTTTGCCTAATAAATATACAGCTTGGTCACTCAAAATGCTTGTCACTTACAGCAGCAATACAGATTTGAGGTAATTAAGATTTTGAAAACATACAAGACAGCGTAAAGGAAATATAAGATCAGATATAATGTACCCCCTACTATCCCAACTTTGTAACTGCCTGAGTTCCTGACAGTGGGCGCGTAAAACTGAAAACTAGAGAAGGAAGAGTTATATGCAAGATTGTGCTCAACACAAACAGTGGAAGTTTGCAAATTTCTGGCCTCCCAGAGCACGCAAGATCTCTAATGACTTTGATTTAGAATGTGTAATGCAATTCCAAATTGCTGCAATGTGGATGTCTGAAAATACGATTGCCAATTTTAACCAATGTGCTGAATAAAAAATATAGACTTCTAATTATTAAAAATAGAAGGTATTGAAATGGATTTAAAGGACTACCAGAGCATGGACTTTTTTTTAAGGCCTGTCAGTTCTGGTAAACTAAGTTTGCCTTTAAAACATGCAGTTTACAATTATTAAAACCTATTAAAATAATGTATGTACAAGATATCACGTGCACCTCTAGCAATATGAATCAAACTTTGCCAGCAGCACTGTCATACCTAGAACACTGAACACTAAACAGTCACTGGTAGCTATCTGCAAGTGGATCTACAAATTGCAGGCTTGTAGCTGCCAAGAGAAGACCAAGGCACTGACAATTCCCAAAAGGGCAATGCAATAACACATAACAGTCTGGCTTTTGACTAGTTTTTTGGCTCCTGAAAGCACTGCGAGAACATGGGTGCGTATGAGAGCAAATCCATGATGGAAATGGAGACATGCATTTTTTGTTTGTTCTTATAAATACAATATTTAGTAGTGTTACCACCTCCATTGAAGTTTTACCTTTTAGGATGGTAGCATTTTGGAACTTGGACACTGGCTCAAAATACACAAACTAAACACACACACAAAAGTAAATAAAAACAAAACGAGCCTAAACACTACAACCCTTCTTTATGTACCAATTCTAATTTGTCAGACGCAGCAAAATATACTGCCATATACAGTATTGCTACTCAGAATAAAAGGTAAACTGTATGGTGGCCAAGGAAACATGATACTTCCTCCATTTACACCTTTTTTCCCATGGATGAAAATTTAAGCATTCAGTTCTAAAGGCAAGAGTCACTGGATACAATACCTTTACCCCGACGCACCCCAAAGCAACTGGGGTTCTGTGGATCTGCATTTGTGGTCTGTGGGTTTTCTTGATACTTTTCAGCCTGCGGTATCTCACGATGGATGTGGTAAGAAAGATTTCTAAGCAAGCACACCACATTCTCCACAAGCTACAGGGACGAAGAATCAAAAGATACATAACTGACACACACTATCAACACTAAGAGAGAAGGATTAATAAAATTAATGAGTGGGTGAGGATTAGTCAATGACAATGCATTGAACAATTTACTTGCAACTCAACTCTGCAGATGATATGTATACATCAAAAAAATATATTGTTCATGTTTAAAACTAAAATCTTATTTTGTTTTATTGATCAGCCAGTCACTGGGAGGTTTATTCCACTGCAGGCTAAAGGCTATTTTTTCTCCAAGTTACTTTAGCGAATTAGATAAACATGGAAGCACCCAACAATAGTAATAAACCAAACAAGAACTTTCTTTTTCCTATTTTTAACTCTGTCGAGGATGCCCCTGACTTTAGTATTTTGCTTAGTCTGTATTAAACTCCACATGGGACATGTTAGTGTGGTCAGTAAAAATGTCAACTTGCCACACACAGCATCATATGTTCTACTGAAGATTTATAGAGCCGAGATAAAATAATGTTATCTTTTAATGTGGCTCTGAAATAAATATATTTATGGATAATAGAAAAAAAAATAAGATTTCTTCCACAAAAAAAATTAATTTCAAAGTAAAAGAGGTTCACTTTTTATTTAACCATTTTTTTTTACTGTTAGCCTTCAACAACCTTTCATCTGCTTCATTCAAGGATCCTTCTGCCATGACATTCCAGCATTTTATCTTCCATTGACTTTGGACTCGTGCTGCATGAGCATTCCGAAGCCAAGAAAAGAATGTCAGGAAATCACAGAACACACCTTGAAGATGTCAGGTTGGCCTCCTTGACAAGTCCCAGTAATTCTAAATACAATTATTGAGGGAACCGAAAAGCTGAAAAAAAAACTTATATACCCTATGTTAGCCAATTTAATAATTGAAATTTAATATATTGAGGTGCTCTTTAGGAAAACAAAACACACCTCTAGGTCCTAATGAGAGGAAATAACTGAAAAAGCCTATCCATTACCCCCAACCTTCGGCTGCAAGATGTCCATGTGACCCCACTGAAATTTGCAAAAAATACAACCTTGTAAAATTATATGCAACTTTCAAGAAGGAATGCTATTATTGCTTCATAGCTCACATTGATTATGACCGCTTTGCATGTCCCAAATACCCACATTCCAATCAGGGTGTACCTTGCTGTCAACTTGTCCATGTCCAACCTCTGAGCGCAATAGGTGAACTACGGAATCCACCAAACCCTCACACTCTCTCATTTTCCTGCGTGCTTCAGAACGTTCAGATGAGATATTTCTGATTGGTGAAAGGAAGAAAAAAAAGTTAACATTTCAGTGGTAAAAAAACAAAACCCACAAAACTGGCCGAATTTCATACATTAGTGTCTAAACATAATCGTCCCATATCGACTTGCTATCAAGTGACTATTTCCACTATCTAACTTTTACCTGTGGTGTCTAGTTTGCCTCCATTCCCCTTCTCCCATATTACTACACAGTTTCAAGCAACCATGTAGTCACCAATACAAACATACAAGACTACAAGTCCCTACTATACCATCAGTATAACTGCAAGATCATATCATCATCAGCAGCAATTTCTATAGCGCCACTAATTCCGCAGCGCTGTACAGAGAGCTCACTCACATCATTCCCTGCCCCATTGGAGCTTACAATCTAAATGCCCTAACATACACACACACACAGACTAGGGTCAATTTTGATAGCAGCCAATTAACCTACCAGTATGTTTTTGGAGTGTGGGAGGAAACCGGAGCACCTGGCAGAAACCCACGCAAACACAGGGAGAACATACAAACTCCACACAGATAACGCCATGGTCGGGAATTGAACTCATGACCCCAGTGGTGTTAGGCAGAAGTGCTAACCACTTGGCCACTGTGCTGCCCACATCTTGCACATTCTTACAATTTTGATTGCTAAGGGCTGATTATTCCCTGCCAACTTCAAAACTACTGTACTTTAAGCCATAAACAATTCATTGCCCTTTAAACTGTAAGGGAATTCTAACTAAAGTAGTGCAATTTATTCAATTTAAAAACTCTGCTTGCTCGATATAACAAGGGTACTTCAAAGACCCTTTTGTACGCTATAGACTGGTCAACTAATACATCCTTTACATGAAGCCACTATGTGAGAAAAGCTGCATAAGACCCCACCCCCCCAATAAATGAAAACATACAGCAGCTTGGAAACACCAGTAAAATTGGAACAGAGAAGCTCCACAAACCTTAAATGGATCTGAACCCCCTCACACCCCTCTGTAAAAGCATTTAGCAACTATTGCTCATGTTAACAAAAACTGGGCTGAAAATAAAATCTCAATGTTTAATTTACAACTTCTAACGAGATTCGTATACTCTGGTTCCATTGCAAACTCTGAAACTTGGGAAACTCCAACTGTAGTTGAAAGACAAGTTCAAACATCAGCAGATTTAGTAGAAAAGAAATACTCAATTTAAAAACCTCAAAAGCACCTTCTTATACGTACCGTAAACATCCTGTTGTATTAACCAGAGCTGGTTCCCACTCAATATGTCGGGATTTCCCGTCCTCTGCATTTACTGCGCCACCATCTCTCTGCCAACCAGAATATGGAACCAGGATTTCTTGGGTCAGAGTGTACAAAGCTTGATCCACAAGCTCCATTTTTACAGAGTCCAGTGAGGATAAATTCCAAAGGGTGCCTAGTGGGTACGAAAATAACATGACATCTTGAGAAACAGATATATCCAATCACATGCTTTCTATAAGAAAAGGAGTGCTCCATAATGTAAAAAGGTTTTTTTATTTGGAAGCTTCTCTTAAACACCCAAACCAAAAAAAAAAAAAAAAAAAACCTGACTAGATTTTTAGGATAATTAAAATGGTATACTTGCTTATTGGGTCAAATGAAATGACCGAATAAGATACATAAGGGATGCTAAAACGAATATCGGAACATGTCAGGGTGAGGCTTGGCTCACCTTAAGCTCTTAGTACTTGATTCATGGTTAGGCCTGTATAAATTTTACGAAACAAAAAAACACCCCACAAATAAAATAACCAGTAGTTCTGACTGTGAAAGTGATCTCTAGATGTGTTTCGAATTGAATCTGGGTGTAAGTATGCTGTGTCTAACCAGTACTTGCCTTATCTAGACAGAACAGACGGCAGTATACACACACAAGCATACGTGCAATATAAGGTCACAATTGAAAACATAGAACATTTTTTTGTATCATAAAAAAACAAAAAAAAAAAACTAACAACTTGACAGTATAATGATCTACACAAAAACCCCTTCTCTGGCAAAGCTGTATCTAAATGAAAACGCATGAGATGTGATAGAACACCATTAACTACTTTATAAGCTGCACAATTTTTGGATACAAGCTACAGAAAAGAGGATTTATGTACTTACGTTAAATCTGTCTCTCTGATTCCGTCTGGGGGACACTGCTTACCATGGGGTTGTGGAGGGGAGCTCGGGAGTTGGCACCTAGCTACTTAACTTTAGCACTGCTGACAGACCTTTCCCCTCTACAATCCCCCTGCCTCTTCCTGTCAGTTAATTTAAAAGCCCCAAGGAAAAAGGTCAATCAACCAAGAGCATACAGAGGAAAAGCAGAAGGGAGGGATCGCAGTGTCCGTAAGCGTCCAGACGGAATCAGAGAAACGGATTTAACGTAAGTACATAAATCTTTTCTCTTTCATCCAGTCTGGGGGACACCGCTTACCATGGGGACGTTCTAAAGCAGCCCCCTAAGGGTGGGACCGCTCTGAGAACCCCGCTCGTAGGGCACTACGAGCAAAATTTGCATCCGCGGATGCGAATACATTAAATTGATAGAATTTGGTAAATGTGTGGACAGAAGACCAGGTGGCTGCCCTGCAAAGCTGGTCGGCAGAAACCCCATTTCTCGCTGCCCATGGCGCCCCTACCGATCTGGTGGAATGGGCCGTAAGTCTCTCTGGCACCGGACGGTTAGCCCTTAAGTAAGCGTGCTTAATGGTTGCCGTAATCCATCTCGCAATGGACTGTTTTGAGGCTGGCCAGCCTCTTTTGTTAGAATCATAAAGAACAAACAGAGAATCGGTACGTCTAATCTGAGAAGTTCTTTTGACATAAATACGGCGAGCCCTAACCACATCTAAATTTTCCATAGATTGTTGATCAGAATGGGAAGTAGATGAAAAGACCGGAACTACAATTTCCTGGTTCAAATGGAAAGCAGACACTACTTTTGGAACAAAGGAAGGGAGTGTTCTCAATACCACTCTGTCCTCGTGAAAAACCAGATATGGTTCCCGGCAAGACAGAGCTCCCAATTCAGACACCCTACGTTCCGATGCAATTGCCAAAAGAAAGACGACCTTCCAGGTCAAACACCTAAAATCTGCCACAAGTAAAGACTCAAAGGGATGCCCCTTTAAGCATATCCAGTACCAGGTTAAGATCCCATGGTGCTGTAGGCGGAACATAGGGAGGCTGAATATGTAAGACTCCCTGAAGAAAAGTCTTGACGTCTGGCAAATCCGCTAACTTCAGGTGAAAGAAAACTGAAAGTGCTGATACCTGAACTCTAAAGGAACCTAAACGGATCCCTGCTTCCAGCCCATCCTGAAGAAAGGCCAATAAGCGAGGGAGGCGAAAAGAAGACGTGTGACAGGACTTATTTTCACACCATCTGATATAGGCTCGCCAAATACGATGATAGATGCGAGCCGAACCGGCTTTCGAGCTCGCAGCATAGTGTTCACTACACTGGGGGAGAAACCCCTAGCCCTCGAGAGGCTGGTTTCAACAGCCATGCCGTTAAACTGAGCTGAGGTAAATTCTGGTGACGAAAGGGACCTTGAAGAAGAAGGTCGTCTCGTGACGTAAGACGATATCCTTGTCCTTCCGCCATGGAGATTATGTCCGCGTACCACACTCGACGCGGCGATGAGGGAGCTATTAGAATTACCGGCTGACCGCCTTGCCTCACTCGCCTGAGCACGCGAGGAAGCATGGGAATCGGGGGAAACAGGTATCCCAACCTGAATTCCCATGACATGATCATCACGTCCACCGCTACCGCTAAGGGGTCTCTTGCCCTTGCGCAAAACCTGTGAACTTTGTTGTGTCTTGAGGCCATGAGATCTATATACGGAAGACCCCACCTCTGAACTAGAGACTGAAATACTTCCGGATGGAGTGACCCCTCCCCCGGCATCATTGGATTTCGACTTAGGTAATCGGCCTCCCAATTCTTTATTCCCGGAATGAACACTGCCGAGATTGCTGGAACATACTGTTCTGCCCAAGCAAAAATCCGCATTGCAGCTGCACTCCTGGTTCCTCCCTGCCTGTTGACATATGCCACAGCCGTGGCATTGTCGGACTGAACTCTGACTGGGTGGCCCTGAAGGAGAGTCTGGGCCCCCTGAAGAGCTAAAAGAATTGCCTTCAACTCTAACGTATTGATTGATAAGGCTGATTCCTGAACAGACCAAAATCCTTGGAGCCGGAGCTGCAGGATTACCGCCCCTCCCAACCTCTCAGTCTGGCGTCTGTTGTGGCTATGATCCATGACCATGGAGCGAAAGACCTGCCCACCGACATGTGATCCTGATTCAGCCACCACTGGAGCGAATCTCTCACCCCCGGAGACAGCGAGATCCTCTGGAGATCCAAACGTAGGTGGGATCCTGACCATTTTGTTAACAGATCCCACTGGAAGCATCGAGAATGAGCCCGACCGAAGGGGATCGTTTCGAAGGAGGCCACCATCTTCCCAAGCAGCCGCATGCACAAATGAATTGAGGGATTGGGAGAGAACAAGACCTGAGATGTTATAGTTCGGATTGAACTGATCTTCTCCGTAGGCAGGAACACCTTCTGCTGACTGGTATCCATGATGAGTCCTAGGAAGACCATGCGTTGGCACGGAACCACCTGGGATTTCTTTACGTTTATCAGCCACTCATGGCTCTCAAGAACCGCTATGGTGAGTGGTAAGTGCTGACGTAAGCAAATCTGAGGATTTGATGAGTAGATCGTCTAAATAAGGAACGACCTGAACTCCCTTTAGGTGAAGACACGCTGCCATCACCGACATGATCTTCGTGAAGACCCCTGGAGCTGTGGAGAGGCCGAAGGAAAGAACCCGAAACTGATAGTGGGAGTTCTCCACTGTGAACCTCAGGAGAGACTGATGATTTCTCCAAATGGGAATGTGGAGGTATGCGTCCTTTATGTCTATGGACGCCATAAACTGATCCTTCTCTAGGTCGTTTATCACTGACCTCAGGGACTCCATACGAAATTTGTCCACTTGTAAGTGCACATTGAGGCTCTTTAGGTTTAAAATGGGTCGAAAGGACCCGTCCGGCTTCTTGACCAGAAAAAGATTTGAATAAAATGCCTTCCTTTTTCTGGTTGTCTGGGACCCTGCAAATGACTTTGCGAAAGAAGAGAGAGGCGACACAGGCCTGCATTGCCTGTCTTCTTTGTGGATCTCGGGGTTACAAAGAAGCGCTGTGGTATCGGCCCCAGCAGATCTATCATGTACCCTCTTGATATAATGCACCGAATCCAAGGGTCTTTGGGTGACGCTGCCCACTGTTCCTGAAAAAGAGAGACGTCCCCCCACCGGCGCCATCTCTTGGAGAATAGAGTGGCAGTCAGGACGCAGGCTTCTCCTGAGTCTTGGAGCCTAGCTGCAAACGAGGACCTGCCTCTGACAGACGAGCCTCGAGAATTCGGTTGTCTACCTTTAAACGACTGTTCCCCGAAAGGACTGACGAAAGGAGCTAAACCATGGGGCCCGGCCTCTACCGGAGAGGACCGGCAGAGAGGTGCTTTTGCCCCCCGTTACCTGGGAAATCATATTATCTAATCTGGGCCGAACAGACCTGCTGCTGTAAAAGGAATGGATTCCATGGATTTGTTTAAATCTGAATCCCCTTCCCAGGATTTCAGCCATAACGTTCTTCTAGCTGAAACTGACGCAGCCTGAATAGAGGAGGACACAGATGCTGTGCTCTGAGCCGCCTCAAATGTACCCTGATGCCTCTTTCAAATGTAAAGCTAGAGTGATTAATTCTGAATCCTGTAAGGACTCTGCCAGTTGCTGTGCCCATGCTTCCATGGCTTTAGCAACCCAAGCTAAAGCAAAAGTGGGTCTAAAGGAAGAACCCGCTGCTACAAAGATAGATTTTAATTGAGATTCCACTCTGTGGTCAGTGGTATCTTGCAGAGTTGCTGAGCCCGGGGCTGGAAGGTGAGTGTGTCGGGCCTAACGGGCTACTGGAGTATCTACTTTCGGAATTTCCTCCCAGCGAGCCACGTCCTCCTCCTGTAATGGATACAGGGAAGAGAACCTCTTTGGAACAGAGAACTTTTTATCAGGCTGTTTCCAGGCTCCCTCTGCAATATCTCTGAGTTCTACAGAAGGGGGAAATCGAATAATCTTCCTTTTGGACTTCTTAAGGAGCCTTCTGTCTCTAGGACTAGGATCCTCCATTTCTGGGAGGTCGAAACGCCTGGCTCACCGCCAAAACCATATCATCAATAAACTGATATTTAGTGTTTTCTTCCTGTTCCAAGGATTGAACCTGGTCAGAATCCAAAGTTGATTTTCTTTCCTCTTCTGAAAATCCCTCCGAATCTGAAAAGACCATGAGAGGATTAGCGGATCTAAGCAGCTTTCCTTTAGCTGGGGGCAGGTTTGGGGATTCAAGTAACTGGTTAAGTCTGTCCAAACCCTTTATAAATGCTGAGGACCATGCCGGTTCTGTGGATACAGGTGGCTGGTCCGTAAGCAAAGAGGAAGGTCCTGCCCCACTAGATAACAATTGAGTAGATTGGGAGATCATCTGTGCTAAAGAGGAAACCGACTGTCAGGGAAGTCACCCAGGCCGGTTCCTCCGTCAGTGGGGCTGGAAGGAGCTGGGTTTGCGCAGAGGGGACCTCTCCTTCGCAGACTGAGCAGAGCGCCAACGGGTCTTTCTGCCCACATGGTAATTTAACTTTACATCTGGAACATGTAAAATATTTAGCCATAGAGCCATTTCCCTTTTCTGACATTTTAAAAGGAAAAGCACACCAAACACACTTAGATAATTTTGAAAGTGAAAGTTTGAGAGTAAAAAACAAGTAACCAACTAATCTGTAATAAAAGTTGTACTTGTATGTGTGTAACAGATGAAAAGATATATGTGCAAGTAAGAAAATACAATAATCCTTACTAGCCTCCCTCTTGTAACCACAAAATAGTTTGTAAATGGTTAAAGAAAGGTTTTGGTACTTAGCCAAAAGGGCCACTCAGGGGAGGAGTCCAACAGCAGTGACCTGGTGCCTGCTTCCTCCAAGATAAGTTCCTTCCCGAGCTTCTTTTGGCGCCAGAAGTCCGGACTGTACCACTTGTGCTGCAGAGCAGGGGAGCTCTGATAGTTCCCACTCTGCAGCTTTCTGTCTCTCCTCTTTTTTTTTTTTTTAAAAAAGGAACTTATCCTTATTTCTGGCAAAGTTATGGAGACCCCTTGGAGAGGTCTACTGCAGCGTTGAATACCCCGATGCCCCTTCCTATTTTCCTAAAGGGTGAATCTTGGTATGGCCCCCCGACTCTCCTTCTGTGCACCTCCGCGGACCGATGACGTCATCATGGCCGCCGGCGAGGTAATGCAATAAGCGGCGCTCTATGCCTATAATGGCAACGCCGGTTATCGTTGGAGCCTCCAAGAGTGACAGCGGTCGGGGAAACCGCTTGTCACTCTGTACTGTGACCGCTAATGCTCTGCCATTGAGAGCAGTCTGCTCTCTGACAGAATCCGGTCACCGCTGCCCAGTTTCTGTGAGTGTGTTCTCTATGTATAGAACACAGTCCCAGCTCTGCCCTAATCTAACACTATGTCCAAAAATAAAAGAAAAATTAAAGTTATTAAAAATAAATAAAATAAATCACTAGCTGTTTCTAAACAAGCCCAACTCCTTTGGGCACCTAGAAAAAACTGACAGGACGAGGAAGAGGCAGGGGGGATTGTAGAGGGGAGGGGTCTGTCAGCAGTGCTAAAGTTAACTAGCTAGGTGCCAACTCCCGAGCTCCCCTCCACAACCCCATGGTAAGAAGTGTCCCCCAGACTGGATGAAAGCGAAAATAAGCTTTCACACAGACTATAGTGGAATTGGACACTTGAATAGCGTAACTATGACATATATATTCTACAGCTTTCACCATCTTCAATTGTAGAGGTACTTCCTTAGGGAGAGCACATTAAAGTATCAACAAGCATTAATTTAATCTTTGGAACAACATATTTTAAGGCACTACACCACGGACTGTCTGCAGCAGACTTAAATATGCTGCACATGCATCGGAACACCATTAGTGTACATTGCCTATGTTAGTCTTAAAGAGTCTTTGTATGGATAGCACAGGCAGTCTGATGTGCTGAATTGTTAAAGACGACAGAGAATTACTAAAAACACAGACGAAAGAAGAATTTTAATACTTACAATAAATCCGTTTCTCCGATTCCATCTGGGGGACACCGCAACTGCTTAATAGTAGAAGTAAGCCACCTAGCAATCGACTGCTTAGAGGCTGACCCTCCTCGTTTCGAGGAGTCAAAAAATAAAGAATTTGTGCGGCAAATCATCCAGAAACTCCATGAAGCATGTCCCTGAAGACTGTGGTCCCCCCTGTGAACACCAGAACCAGTATTTCTTGGTTCACATGAAAACTGGAATCCACCTTTGGCAGGAAAATGGGATTTCTATACCTACGTAAAATCCGTTTCTCTTAATCCATTCGGGGACACCGGGAACATTGGGGTATAGAGTAGGGACAGGCGAACTGTCACTTTAACTTTCAGTTAAACTAAGCCCTAGCTCCTCCCCCTCTGTACCCCACCTCCTGTAAGATCCCAGTCTATGTTTAACAAAGCCCACAGAAAGCGGAGATAGAGAGACAACAAAGAAAACAGAATAAACTTAACACGTCATTCTCTTATCAGACAACATGTCAAACAGAAGGAGAAACCAGAGCATTAAGGGCGTTCATTTGAATTAGGACAAAGTCCTGATTCAAATGAAATCTAAATACCACTTTAGGGAGGAAGGAGGGCTTGGATCAAAGAACTGCCCTATCCTCATGAAAAACCAGCAGAGGAGGCTTGCAAGACAAGGCCGGAAGCTCTAAAACTCTGCGTGCCGTAGAAATGGCCAAAAGAAAAACAGTTGTCAAAATTAGAAATTTGAAGTCCACCGTATTCAAGGGTTCAAAACGGTGGATGCTGTAAAGCCCTCAACACCAAATTCAAATCCCATGGCGGAACTGGAGGAACATAAGGAGGTTGTACATAGAGAACACCTTGAATGAAAGTTTGCACATCAGGAATGACAGCAAGTATTCTCTGAAAGAAGACCGAAAGAGCCGACACCTGACCCTTGAGAGCCAAGACGCACACCTGCATCCAAGCCGTCCTGCAAGAATCTGAGAAACCTCGCTAACCGTAAAGAGGTAGGATATCCCTTCGTTTCACACCAATATATGTCTTCCAGACACAATGGTATATTTTCGCCGAAGCAGGTTTTCGAGCACGGAGCATGGTCTGCACCACCCGATTCGAAAACCCCTTAGCTCTTAGGATCCTGGCCTCAACAGCCACGCCGTTAAAGCCAGGCGTTGCAAACCTAGATGACGAAAGGGACCCCGAGTCAACAGGTCTGGGTGAATCGGCGACCGACCTCCTGCGATGAAAAGCACGTCGGTGTACCAGGCCCTGCGCGGCCAATCCGGCGCTACTAGAAGCACTGGAACACCCCCTCTCCACCTTTTTCAGTACTCGTGGAAGCATGGCTACCAGAGGAAAAAGGTACACTAAGTGGTACCTCCAAGGAACGGACATCGCATCTACGGTGACTGCCTCTGGGTCTCTTGCGCGAGAACAGTAGCGGGGAACCTTGTGATTCAACAGAGATGCCATCATGTCGACATCCGGCTGACCCCATCTCTCCACTAACAGATGAAACCCCTCCGGATGGAGGTACCATTCTCCCGGGTGCAGAGTCTGCCTGCTTAGGAAGCATGCTTCCCAATTTTCTATTCTGGGAATAAAGATGGCCATGAGCGCTGTAACATGAGCCTCGGCCCACTGAAAAAAGAAGATTTTTACTCAACGTAAAATCCATTTCTCTGAGTCCATTGGGGGACACTACGAGACATTGGGGTATAGTAGTGGGCTCAGGAGTTCTTGTCACTTTAACTGTTAAGTCTTTGGACTCCTCCCCTGCTATGCCCCTCCTCTCCAGAGAGAGCCTCAGTTTTGACTAACAAAGAGTGAACTTAAGGAAGTAACATAACCTAGACAGGTCTTAATAATAAATCCAAATTTCCACACACAGAACTATATACAGAGCAAGGGAGGGTGCGCAGTGTCCCCCAATGGAGTCAGAGAAATGGATTTTATGGTGAGTAAAAAATCTTATTTTCTCTTCCCTGCCATTGGGGGACACTGCAAGACATTGGGGATATACCAAAGCTTCCTCAAGGGTGGGAATGCTCTGGACCAGCTGCACGCATAATCCTGCGACCAAAGCTTGCATCAGCCGATGCAAAGCCCTGAAGTCTATAAAATTTAGTGAATGTGTGCACGGAAGACCAAGTCGCCGCTCTACACAACTGTTCTGCCGACGCGCCGTGCTTAGCCGCCCAGGAGGCACGTACTGCCCTAGTAGAATGTGCCTGTAAAGTCTGCGGAACGGTTAGAGAAACTGAAACATAAGCCTCACGAATCGCGGACGTAATCCACCGAGCAATTGACTGCTTTAAAGCAGGCCAGCCTCTTTTATTGGCGTCATATAAAACTAAAAGATCTCTGGTCTTTCTAACCTGCGCTGTACGATGTACATAAATCTGTAGAGCTCGCACCACAT
This sequence comes from Mixophyes fleayi, assembly GCF_038048845.1. Lineage (NCBI taxonomy): Eukaryota > Metazoa > Chordata > Amphibia > Anura > Limnodynastidae > Mixophyes > Mixophyes fleayi. Next base: position 120,286,427 of record NC_134407.1, on the reverse strand, counting down.
CCAAGTACTGCATAGACCCTTCTGAAGAGTCCTTCTTTGCTTTAAAAGCAGGGACAACAATTTCCTGATTTAGGTGGAATCTAGAAACCACTTTAGGAACAAAAGACGGCTTGGTCCGAAGGACTGCCCTGTCTGCGTGAAAAATAAGAAAAGGAGGGTCACAGCGAAGTGCCCCAAGCTCAGACACTCTTCGTGCTGAAGCTATAGCCAACAAAAATACTGTCTTCCACGTAAGATACCGTAAGTCAACAGACTGTAAAGGCTCAAACGGATGTTTAGAAAGAGCTTGAAGAACCGAATTGAGGTCCCAGGGCTCAACAGGATGACAAAAAGGAGGTTGTATGCGCAAAACTCCTTGCAAAAAACTCTTGTTATCTGCATATTCAGCTATCTTTTTCTGAAAATCGACAGAAAGGGCGGATATCTGCCCCTTGAGGTTACTAAGCCGCAAACCCTTCTGAACACCTTTCCCGAAGAAAATCCAGGACACGGGAAATCTTAAATCTAGAAGAATGAAATCCCTTAGACTCACACCACACAATATACGACTTCCACACTCTGTAATAAATGGAAGATGACGGAGGCTTTCTGGCCCTAATCATGGTGTTTATGACCTCTTGAGAGAAACCCTTCACTTTAAGTATTAGGGTTTCAATAGCCAGGCCGTCAAAGCCAGGTGATCCAAACCTTGGTAAAGGAACGGACCCTGAACCAGAAGATCTGCCTGCATGGGAAGCCGGAATGGAGGAGCTCCTGCTAATAACAGCAGATCTGAGAACCACGATCTGCGTGGCCAAAATGGAGCTATTAGAATAGCGTGAACCCTCTCCCTCTTCACCTTCTTTAGCACCCGCGCAATCATTGGAATGGGCGGGAAAATGTACACCTTCCGGTACTGCCAAGGGGCTGACATGGCGTCTACTATTTCTGCCGCTGGGTCTCGGGCTCTTGCGCCATAGTGCGACACCTGATGGTTCAGGCTGGACGCCATCAGGTCTATCTCCGGAAGGCCCCAACGCTCCACCAGTAGGGAGAACACCTGACTGTTTAGAACCCATTCCCCGGGATGAAGGGTGTGTCTGCTGAGGAAGTCTGCTTCCCAATTCTTCACCCCCGGAATGTGAATGGCTGAAATCCTGGGGACCTAATGTTCTGCCCACGCTAGTATGCGTCTGGCCTCTCGCATAGCAGCCGCGCTGCGAGTGCCCCCTGATTATTTATGTACGCTACCGTTGTGGGACTGAATCTGAAGAGGTTTTCCTCTTAGAAATTCCTGTGCTCCTATCAGAGTATTGTACACTGCTCTGAGCTCCAGAATGTTTATTGGAAGGCGTGATTCCTGAGGGGACCAGAGAACCTGAAGTCTCAGGGTTCCTGTTACTCCCCCCCATCCCAACAGACTGGCGTCTGTGACTAGAGTCCAAGACCATACCTATAAGGATTGGCCTCTCTCCAAGTTGGATCGGGACGTCCACCAGACAAGAGATAGCCTTGTGGCTGTGGACAGACAAACCATCTGTTTGTGCAAATTCGTCTGAGACCCTGACCACTTCCGCAGGATCTCTCCCTGAAGTGGACGGGAGTGAAATTGAGCAAAAGGAACTGCTTTGAATACCGAGACCATCGTCCCCAGGAGCTTCATGCAACTAAGAACCGAGACACTCCTTTTCCTCAGCATGTCTCTGGTCTTTGTCTGCAAAGCTAAGACTTTTTCTGCTGGAAGATAAACTCTCAGAGACTGAGTGTCGAAAAGCAGACCCAAGAAGCGCATCTGCTGAGTTGGCACCAGCGATGACTTGGGTATATTCAACACCCAACCGTGACTCTGAAGAAACTGCATAAGTCTGAATCTGTTGGGATAGAAGGACCGCAGACGGTGCCTTCAACAGAAGGTAGTCTAGGTAAGGGACAATTGTTATGCCCTTCTGACGCAATAGACCGGCCATGACTGCCATGATCTTGGTAAAGACTCTGGGAGCGGTAGCCAGGCCGAAGGGAAGTGCCCTGAACTGAAAGTGCACCTTTCCTACTGCGAACCGAAGGAGACTCTGGTGTCCTTCCCAGATCGGGACATGTAGGTAGGCATCCTTGATGTCTAATGATGCCAAAAACTCCCCTTTTTCTATCCCTGCTATCACAGAGCGAAGGGATTCCATGCGAAATTTCTGAATCTTCAGCTGCTTGTTTAGAGACGAAGATTCAGGATGGGCCGGAAGGATGCATCTGGTTTTGGCACCAGGAAGAGGTTTGAATAAAACCCCTACCCCCTTTCTAAAGGAGGAACCTGAACTATTACTTGAGCAGAAAGGAGCTTTTGCATGGCTTCCTGAAATGCTACACGTCTGAGGTGGCAAGAGGGGAGAGGAGTGACGAAGAACCTGCGAGGAGGGGAGTGGGCTAGATCTATGACGTAGGCCCTGGACACAACTCCTCGAACCCAGAGATCCGTCGTGGATTTCCACCACTGATCCCTGAATTGAAGCAGGCGTGCCCCCACCTGATGCTCCCCCTGAAGAACTGTCACGCGGAGGGCTTGTCTGCTGGACGAGCAGAACCTCTCCTTGCTGTACCTCTACCTCCTCTGCCTCTAATAGCCGATGATCTGGATGCTGAGGAATGCCCTCTATTAAAGGCACCTCCCCCTCGGGAAAAACTCAGAAAGGACCGAAATATACCCTGCCGGGGTCTGTTTGAAACCGTGGGTAGAGCAGTACTCTTTCCTCCCGTGGTATCCTGAATAACCCTTTCGAGCTCCGCCCCGAATAGAGTTAGTCCGTCAAAGAGTAAATTCTCTAACGCTCTCTTAGAGTCTGCGTCCACTGACCAAGTCCGTAACCATAGGTTACGACGAGCTGCTACAATAAGAGCCGAGGCCTTAGCATTTACCGAAACTGCATCCATGGCAGCGTTCGCTACATACTCGGAAGTCTCTAGTACATGTTCCACTAGATTTACTAGCTCTGTACGCGGAGTGTTATCTCTAAGGCCCTTAGTCAAAGCCTCCAGCCATAACTGCACCGCCTTGTTGGCCCATGCTACAGCCATATTAGGCCTAAACAAGCTTCCCACAGCGGTATACGCTAAGCGAAGAGCCAGATCACACTTATTAGTGTAGTCCTTAAGGGTTATCCGCTCCTGGACCAGGATAGCCAAAAATGAAGCTAAACGGGCTACCGGAGTGTCCACTCTAGGTACAGTCTCCCATTTTACAGTGTCCTCAGGGGGCAGAGGATAAAGGGACTTGAATTTTCCCGGCATCATAAACTGCTTATTTGGCTTGTGCCAAGCTTCAGAAATAATCTCCAACATTTCTGGAGAATGCGGGAATATTGCTAACTGTGCCTTAGGTCTTTTAAATAAGGAGATACCCTTAGGAGCAGCCGGCTCCGGATCAGCTAACCCTAAGGCATGTCTGATTCCTAAAATAGACTATCCATGCTCGTGGAGCCAGAGTCAGGATCATAGAGAGCGTCCCCTTCCGGGTCTATATCTACCTCACCTTCCTCTGCTGAGGAGAGATCAGAGAGTTGACCTAAGTGCAGGCCTACCTCAGTAATGGCCCTCTTACCCTTCTGGGAAATAGATACTAGCCTATCTTCCCTGTGGGTAGACCCTGCCTGTGATGCGGAAGCATTGTCGTCAGACTGGCTGCCTGCAAGTGTAAGTGTGGTAGTGTTCTCACGTACCTCTATTACCCGCAGAACCACATTCATCAGCTTCTCCATAGATGAAGAAAAGGCCTCCATCCAGGGCGGTTCTACCATTGTAGAAGATCCCTCCTCCTGGGCTGAGTTGTCTCGCCTCTGAGCGTCTGCAGTACAAGCTGCGCAAAGGGCGTTTCGGTCTGTGTGGCCAACAGAAAGTTTTGTGTTACATTTTGAACAGGTATAATACATTGCAGCAGGCACAGAATTACCCTTGCCTTTAGCTGTCCCCTTCTCCGCCATTGTCCTGCTTTTTAAAATAATTATTAAAAGAAATGCAGACAAATTAAGGCGACAAAATAGAAGAGTCCTGTGCTAGGAAGTCTCTGAAAGAGCACCACTCCGAATAATACAAATGCCTGTTATAGAATTGTCTGTGAAAATTTCCCTTTTGTATGAAATAACTCACAAGACCATATAACCACAATATACACTCCTCAAATGCACTCAAATCATACAGGCCTGTAACGATTTCTGAGTCAGATAATGCTATCCCAGGAGGAGAGGCAGAGCAGAGGGATCCTCGGGCAGTGCTGCACGCTCCAGCGTGATCTCTCCGTCTCACCGCGCGGGAAGACCAGAAGCAGGAAACTGCTTCACACTCCTCCCCCTTCCTGGCGCTGCCCGCTCTGTCTGGCGACGCTCACCGGCCCCATCAACCAATGGCCGCCTAGGATCGCTATTTGCGCGCCATTCAAACATGTGCCCAGCTCAGCGCGTCTTGTCCTTGTAGCCGACTCACCTCTCCCGAGCGTGAGCGCTGCTTTCTGTCCCCTTTCAAATGCTCCTCTGCACTGCCGCTTGTTAGGGGGGGGAGCGGGGACCTGCCAGCAAGCTGATCTCGGCAGGGGGAGGAGAGGCTGTTGCAGCTTCGCTCCCCTTTCTCTATTACACAGTTTTCCCCCGGATAAGCTCTATAGAGACTTATCCTGTGCCCCCTTCTTACTACGTCTTCTCCTTGCAGCCTTTATTTCTCATTTCTTTAATAAAGTTATCTAATGGCCATCAAAACTAAAAATGCCGGCAGAGGTGCTAGATAAATAAGCGCTAGGCTTCACTTGCCTGCGCTGGGATCCAGAGTGAGCAGAGCTGAGTCCTACTCACTCTGCTGGGTCTTTACAGGATCCCGCGCTGCACCTAAATAGGAATTAAAAATAAAAACATGAATAACCTACTGCTAACAGAGTATAGGCAGGAGCCTATACACTCCAGTGACCGAACTCTAAGTCACTTACAAAAAACTGAGGATCTCTCTGGAGAGGAGGGGCATAGCAGGGGAGGAGTCCAAAGACTTAACAGTTAAAGTGACAAGAATTCTTGAGCCCACTACTATTCCCCAATGTCTGGCAGTGTCCCCCAATGGCAGGGAAGAGAAATCATGTGCATGGCTAGGGGAGACTCTTGGTGCTGCCCTGATGGTTGAGATATGCCACTGCTGTGACATTGTCTGACAATCTGCACTGGCTTTCCCTCCAGCAAGTGCAGCGCACTCGTCAGAGCATGAAACACTGCTTCGCAGTTCTAAGACATTAATAGGAAGCTTGGATTCTATCCGAGTCCAAAGCCCCTGAAACCGAGCGTGAAGACATACAGCACGCCAACCTCGAAGGCTGGAATCTGCTGTTATCAGAATCCAATACCAAATTGAGAACAAGCGTCCCGTGGTGAGATTCTGCTTGTGTGACCACCAGATCAGCGACTGACGTGTATGCGGAGACAGGCGAAAAACCTGATTTGCCAGATTCCGAAGGGATTTGTTCCATTGCGACAGAAAATCCAACTGGAACTGCCGTGCAGGAAACTGAGCGAACTGGATCGCCTTGAATGACGATACCATCATGCCTAGAAGTCTCATTGCAAAATGAACCGAAGGTCTCCTTGCCACCAACTAGAACCCATGTAATTCGCCCCAGAGGAAGCTGAATCTGAAGATGTAGTCGCTTGAGACCGTACCATCTGAGCAAGTTCAGCCACCGTATTAAAGAGAGACTGAGCCCAGACAGGCTCCTCTGTATGTGAACAAGCAGCTGCTGTTTCACACGGTGTGCTCTCCGTGGGCCAACAGGTTACGCACAGAGCTTGTGCGCCTGACTTCCCAGATGGTAACTTAGCGTTACAGACAGCACAGGTGAAACCCAGCATAGATGTAACACCTGCCCTACCACGCATGGATTTTTCCCTCTCTGACATGTTAACAGATGGGACAAAACACAGCACAGTGTAATAAAACACAATACAGATAACACGCAGCACACAAACTTACACAGAAAGTGAGCCTGCAATACAGCCAATAAGCTCCCCAATGTAAAAGAATCCTTTAAAACACAACCACCCCCACCACTTTACCTTACAGGACAGAAAGGGGGAGAAGCTGGAGCTTATTAAAATGGCTGTCTATTCTGGTGTCTGCACACGAGGAGTGAGAGACTACCATGGAGGAAGTGCATATGAGGAAACCACTCCCCCCAGGGCCCAGCACTGGATTGGCTATCGTCTAACTGACAACCTCCTCACCCAATCCAGAGCCTCGCAGGGCTCACTAAGTTAGTGACCCTTGCCTGACCCTGTTCCCTGAGCACAAAATAGATACTTTCTTAAAAAATTAAAAAAAAATGACTGCTATTAGTAAAAAGCAGCCAGCTCAGGGAACCACTGCGATTTCTACCCCTCCCTCTCTCAACACTATGCTGAGAGAGGGTTCACTTACTTGCTGCCAACCCTCCAGACGCAGTGTGTGCAGGGAGCTTGTTAGCTGCACAAAGAGGACGGACACAGCCTGCGGCGACTGTGCCCGGCTCCTAGGGCAGCAGTAAAATCATTGGAAGAGGAGCTTGGCAAATCAGGTCCTTACATGGAACCTCCGATTCCCCCCAGACAGCGCACCGCCGCTTCATCTGGAGCAGGAGAGGTCTGTCAGCAGCTCAGCATCCCCGAGAAGTGGCTGCTGCTTTTCCCGGGTAGTGCTATGGAATAGTCCAAAAGGGTCCAGACTGCGGGGGGAGCTGTTAGCTTTAGCACCCCCCGTTCTTCATATGCATTATCTTGCTCATAATGATATCCTCTGCTGCCAATGGCGATCTGCTGTGTCTATTATATCCAGACTTAGTGGCCGTTTTTCTTAATACACAAGTGCCGCCCCCCCCTTCCTTAGCTGAGGAAGGAACTTGATCAAATCCAAGATGGCAGCCCCCTGCGTTCCGATTACCAGTACTCTTTGCTGTTTTTGGCAGCGTCGGTATAGCGGTTTTGAAGCAGCGTGACCGGGCCTTTTCTAAGCTGCTAGTCAGCGCTGAGCTAGAGGTGTAAACTAGCAAGAAAAAAAATCTTTTTGTTGTTCCCGTCAGTGAGAGCTATCTGCCTCTCAGTATCCGACAGCTGCCTCTTCTATTGAATGAGTGTGCTCTGCGTTAGTGGAACAGAGCACACCGCTGTACAAAAAAATGAAATGAGTTAAATGAAAAAATATGAAAGGAGGGGGAAAAAAAAAAAAAAAAGAAAAAAAAACTTTCTAGTATTAAAGTAAGCCCAACTCCCTTGGGAAGTTAACCGAGACTGAAGAGGATACAGGGGGTTGCAGAAGGGAGGGGTTTGTCAGCATGATACATTAACAAGTTAACTAGTTAAATGCCAACTGCCAACCCCACTCTCACAACCCATGGTAGCCGTGTCCCCAAGATAGGATGAAAGAAAAGTAGATGCAACCCATAGTAACCAATCCGGTTCTAGTCATCATTTCCTAGAACCTCCTTTTTTATATTTTAGGTGAGTTATATATAATTCGGTTGTACTTTGTTCAACTATGCATATCAACCGAAATAAACACATCAATATGGATGACAGCGGCTACTACTAAAAATGTTTTGAATGTTATGAGATCATTAAAACATTTCTTAACTATCATATGCAAACTTATCTAAAAGTTCTGATAACATGTCCAAGCTCACCGGTGACACATTCTGCCATCTCTCTTCCTTCTCTACCGTCACCTCTCCTGCGTAGTAGTCTTGCCAATGCAGGCACTCCATCACAGTTCTTTACTGCCATCTTGTTCTCACGTGCAGGGCCATAAGAGAGATTCTTAAGTGCCCCACATGCTGCAAGTCTGACAGGTGCACGTGGATCTTCCAGGAGGCTGATGAGGGGTGGTATTCCACGTAAACGACACACCTTCAAAAAACAAACAAAAAAGTGAAAATAAAAAGGATTTACCTTAAATATCACTAAAATTTCAATTGATCCATAACATTAACCGTTAAACAGAGTCAACATGACAGCATTAAATTGTCTAGAACATAAACACACATTAACCTACCAGTATGTTTTTGGACTAAGGAAATAAAACACATACAAACTACATACATGTGTTGGAATACAGTCCTGTGCCATAAAGTTCCAAGGTTTAATGTATGCATATAATCACCATGCTCCCTAATCAATCACCAGGATCAAGTAGCACTTAAAATCCTATAAAATTTATTTAACGACCCTACAACCTGGAGGTCCCCATCACGTGCAGTGACTTACACTCCCCCCTATTATGAGAGCATATCAAGCAGACATTTGGCTACAGTTAATGTCATTTTAGTAAGATAAACATCTTAATATGTGCAATGCCCTTTATTCAACTAATTGTAAACAGCAAATTGCTTTAATTGACCCAACACTAGGATAGCCTATTGCCTTTTAAATTTAGATCTCAGACAAAAATATACACACACCTCTTTCTTAACATCCTCATTACGATAGGACAGATGCTGCAAGTATGCAGCAGCATTTAGTCTCACGGCATCCAGAGTATAACTCAACATAGCAAGAACTTCTGGGAGTTCCGGCTGCCGCCAAGGGCCACTGGGGGCAACTGTCAGAGGAGCCGGTCCAAGGCTGGAAAGGCTTCCAGATGGAGGCAAGGATGATCCATAATGATCAGAGAGTGGATCTTCATAACTCCTAGAAAGGAAGACCATAAATAAATAATAAAAAAAACCAAAAAACACAATAAATCAGATAAAAACAGGATTTTTTTACTTACATTAAAACTCTATTTCTTTAATTCAATTAGGGAAATTGCTACCTTGGGTTATAGAAGCTAGTTAGGAGTTAATCACTTGATTTGAATTCTGCACAAATTCAGATAATCCTCCCCCTCTAGAGTCCCTCCCTACCAGAAACTCAGTTAAGGAGTCAAGTTTTGAACTGCGATAGCCAAGAAATCTGGAGAAAATAGCAGTTCTTCTCTTAATTTATCAAGAGGTTAAACACAAGAGAAACCAAAGATTTATCCTGCCTTAACCTACTTTACACTGTTTAATGCAGTCTCCATAAACTTTTATGGAGACTGGGAACCAACTAAGTTTAACAAGCAATGAAAATGTTAACTTTTCATTGCTTGCCCTTAAAAACTAAAGCCATCTGGGGATGACATTAGCAATGCAAAAGTAGGCTTGAGCACCAAAGGAGGAGAAACATCTTACCTCTTCCTTGTTTCTGCTTGCTCCTCCCTCCTTCCTGTAGTCACTGGTAGTTCCTTTAACCCTTTCACTGCAGGGTGCAGAGCATTACACAGAGAAAACTTTGCTTAAAATAAAAAAACAGAAGGACTTCAAAAGGCTCAAGGCACCAATTGCCTTTTCAGATTTAAAAATTGCTACATTGCCCCTAGGGAAGGGAAAGTTCAGAAATTCTTGTGGGCAAAAGTTTACAGCCAAAGCTAGCATCTTTGGATGCAAAGACATTGAAACTGCAACATTTTGTGAACATATGGACTTAAAAACCAGGTGGTCACTAAACACAGCTGCTTGGCCAAGACATGTTGTCAAGCTGTCCAGTAAGCGCCAGTGACCCCTATATTCTCTGGAAGCGGCTCTCTGATACTCACATATGCCTGCTGAATTACAGCCATAATCCATCTGGCAATGGTTTGTTTAGTTGGCGATAAACCCCTTTTTTGCGCATCATAGAGTTCTATCGAAGTAGATCCGCAGGGTCTTGACCACATCTAATAAGCAAAGTGATTCTTTTTCAGAAGAACCATTCAGTCCAAGAGTTGGAATAACTATGCTATGATTTAAATAAGTAGAACAGACTTGCCCTCGTGAACTATAATATACAGAGATCTGCATGAAAGAGCTCCCTCTTTCAAAACAAGCTTAAGTCCCAATGAGCAGGACGCTGCTGCAGGGCCAATTGCACCAGATTCTCCCCTTTCGCAGCTGGAAGTGAATGACTGGGAGGTTCTTATCTTTGCTGTGCTACGAAATGAGGTCTTGTTACCCCTGGTCATTACTTTCTGTTGTGGCACATTTCTGGAGCCATCCCTCAAAGGCAGCTGAAGGGCAGCAACAGAGGCCCCAGTCACTACATGCCTCAGCCCACTCCTGTATCAATCCTGTCTCCTTCCTTCTGGGAGTGTAAGAACTACTGCCCCAGCGGCGGTGAATGTAATATAGTACAGCAAAACATGAACACAATAAAATACATGTAATCATTTGCACTGTCCTAAGCAACACAGTGCAGAAAGATCCAGACTACTTGGGCACTTAAACTGGAGTTCATAGAAGGGAGAGGATATAGAAGGGTAAGAGTTTCTGACTTTGTGCAGATTCCAATTAAGTGCCTAACCACAGCATCAACTTCTATACCCCAAAATAGTAGCATCCCCCAATAAGATAAAATATTATTATATATATATATATATATATATATATATATATATATATATATATATATATATATACACACATATATATATACTTTCTTCTATCACATGGCTGTCAGTGAAATTGAGAAGGACCAACTCAACTTTAAATAAAAAAAAAATGTTAAACCCAGTCACAAATTTGAGACCCTTGCCCCCAGACCTTCGTTTGTACAAAGCTTCAGAGAACTTTCCCTATGGCAACAATGAGTCCATGATACATATTTCAGCATTCATTGAGTTGCTTGTGTGGCAGATTGAGAAAAGCCACCTGTTTTCAGTTTCGAGACATACTACTGTGGTACTGCATGACTAAGACTGGGACCTGCCACTGTTTTATACCCACAAATGGGGTAAAGGAGACACTGATTCACATGAATTTCATATGTATTGCATAAAAACAATACCAAATATCTAACAGCATGGGTGTTATATAGTACCAGGAAGCCAAACTAGTTACTTTCAGCAAACAAAAAAATAGCTCCAACAGCAATTTTAGATGAGTGAAGGCATCTAAAGACACTACAGAACGTTTAAAATCAAATCACAGGCAAAGCGTTATATCATTTTAGATTTGAAAGGTGCTCTGGAGCACCGTACAGTAGGGAAGACAGGACATGCAAGGTAGGCAAAATAAATTCAGACAAGAAAACAAGTGTATGTAGGCAGCTTACATACTAAGTGGAACAGGGCACAGTTGAAACAATGTGGCTTAAATTGGAGATTGGGACAGTTGTGATGTTGCATTAGTGTGAATAGCATCATCGGAGTTAAGGTCAGCACAAAGAAAGGAAAAATTAAAAAAGATGGGTTTTCAGAGAGCATCTAAAGATTTGAAGGCTTGGGATAGCATGTATGGGTGTGGTTGAGAATTACATAAGTGGGCAGCAGCACGGGAGAAGTCTTTTAGGCAGGAATGAGAGGCGTTTACCAGAAACAGGACAAGGCAAAGGTCAAAGGTAGATCTAAGAGGACAGGACGGAGAGTACTTTGACATGGGATTTGAGATGTATGAAGTGGTGTTGCTGTTAAATGCTCTATAGGTAAGGGTGAGAAGTTTAAATTTGATTCTGGAAGACACAGGGAGTCTGTGTAGGAATTTCCAAAGTGGTATAGCAGATGTAGAGAGCGATCAGTCTTGCAGAAGCACTTGGGATGGATTCAAGTGGGGATACATGGGGGTTGGCAACACCAGGTAGCGAAGGTGCAGTAGTTAAGACTGGAGATGATTAAAGAATGTTTTGGTAGCATGTTGTGTAATAAAAGGGCATGGACTGGCAGTGTTTTTATGGCTGAGTGGACAGAGTCTGGATATGAGGAATAAAACAGAGGGCGGAGTCAAGTGCGACACCAAGGCAGCAGGCTTGGTAGACCAAAGAAATTGTGGTGTTATTGATGATAACGGAGATTTGAGGGAAGGTGATGACTCTGATGGGAGGGAAGATAAGTTCTATATGTCCTAGATTACAATTTCATGTTTGTAAAATAAATTCACACATGTTGGTGCTATAATTTTGGGTGTGAGATTTGCAGACTGAGGACAGCCATCATCATGATCTTCATGCTGTTAATATGAGGTTACGTACATATAATTAGGTTATAAAAAAAAAAAAAAAAAAAAAAAAAAAGTACATTAAGTTCACCATTTGAAAATATTAGGAACGAATCTGTCTTCTACCAGTCTTATGGTAGCTAAATCTTTATTTCTTATATTCATGGAAATCTGCATAACATGTTCTGTGCCACATAATATATAGCTCCTTCGGCACACAAACTTTGATACCATCATGGCCAGGTGTCATCTTAATCTCGATTAGTCTTACATGTACTTGCTTCTGTGTTAGACCAATAATATTATCGAATGGTAGACATGGTTTACTGTACAAAATATTTTTCTTTCTGTGGTTTTTCTTCCATTGTGAAAAGAAATTAAAACAACCCAATAAAGTGAAGGTTAAAGTGAGAATTTTAATCTGCTGGCCTAAGCGACAGCAGTGCAGAGACAAGCACCACAGGAACATGCAGAACCTAATAAGTGTGTTTATTGGCTCAATTTATAGGTGCTGCTTAAAGTACATAAAAAGCATACACATACAAGAAGGTATAGTTTAAAGGGCTACTAGCACTCCTTTTCTATTTAATTAGCTGGACACCCTTCACTTGTACATAAGGTTCATTCTGAAAAAAATTGACAGTAACTAGTGGCAGGGAGGGTGGTGGAGCACTGGTGTCACTTAGAGTATGCTGGAAGATTTAATATTTAGATTTCTAAGCAAAACTTAGTAGCTCCTGGTGACAATGCCCTGTTAACTGACTACTATACCCCTCCACAAAGTTCATCAGGTAAGTGCAGATCATTGGAAATATAACTTGTGTATACAAGCTGCCCATACAGTGCTGGTAATAATTATTTTCCCCACTTCCTAAACTTGGCAAATGAAAATTGCGAACATATACAAATCTGAGTTTAACTCACCTCAGTCGTCTGCGTTGGTCTGCTCCATTGGCACCCCTCCTTCCAGCAGTGGAATAGTCAGGCCCATCCACATAACCACCAAGACTCCTTCTATCATCCTCCATTCCATAGGCATCTTCAGATCCATACCTGGCTGCAAGTAGATCAGACTGGCTGCCTCCAAATCCAGCTCCTCTAACTTGTGGCTGTGGGCCATAACCAGGACCTCTGTACGGTTCAACAGTGCGATAACGATTATTTGGCCTGGACAAGCTGCTGTAACCAGGATGCTGCGGGGGCGGAATCATCTGTATTGGGTCTGCACCATGTCCACGAAAATGGTAGTTGCGGGGCACTGTAGTGTAGGCACCTCCGCCCCCTACTACATCACGGTATGGGCGATCTAAGGTTTGGGAATACCCAGCAGCAGGCTTCATCTACAGAAGGAGAGATTGGGGGGGGGGGGGGAGAATATTATATAATACTTCTTATTCAGGTGGTCAGAATATTACCACAATAGATACAACATCCTACTGAGCTCACTACAGGAATACTGTAATCCGCACACAGATGTGAGGAGCCAAATTACGTTTACTGAACAGGAATCTTCAGAAAGTGTTGCTGCACCAACTGAAAGGTCAAACTTTAGATGTAATGCGTAAATCGTACTTGGCATCTCATTTGAGCATGGATACCAGTAACACAAACTTTGGAAACCTACACCAAATACACGTTTGTATGTTTACGGATTCTACATCCTGTCCTAGAACAGTCAGTCAATATAAAAGACAAAAATGCTGCACTTACTGGCATGTCACTGTGTCGCGGCTCATCAGACATACTGTATGACAAGTAGGAGGGATCATCATCTAGAGCATAATTCTCATCAGCAGGAAGACCATGGCCCTCCATCCTTATTGGCGAGTACACAAAAGGTGATCGATCCTATTGAAAAAATGAGCATAGTAGAAAATAAAGTTTTAGCCAACATCCCCATTAACATTTGTTCACACTTGTTTCCATCCCCTGTTCATCTCACCTGTGTAGTGTTTATATCAGAGTATTTTTTGCGCTGCCCCTCTGTGGAGTGAACAACACGCCCGTTCTGCAGGAGAAATGCTTGAGTTACTTACTAAAAAGGTTTGAAACTGGGATGAGATGACACAGTCAAACTTTTCTCTTTTTAATCTATTGCCCCATGCAATACCAAAGTGCAGACAACTGCACCATAAATTTAAACAGGCTGAAGCAGCAGAACTCCAACCTTCAGGCATCCCATCCCTAGGATTCCCATTATTCTCAAGATGCAGAATACCATCATGTTTATTATTTATTACTAGGGGTGTCGAATCCCAGAAAAAGGGAATTTATTGGATGGCACCAGCAATCTACTGTACAGAATATATGTTACTAATTTATTAAATTACCCTTTGGTGATCATTATCCTTTACAAGAGACATTTCCAGGTTAAAAGTTTGCAAGTATTATGTTACGTTTGTATTTTTGTTTCATCAGTTAAAACTGTAAGCAACTTCACTAACAATAGTTAAAGAAAATGAACATCCCTCCTTCCTAATGGCTGATCTGTGGCTTGGCAGTCATCCAACCACAGTTATCAAACAGTATATTAATTTAAGCTACGCCAGGTTTTCAGACTGTTAAGTGCTGGAGAAGAGACTCACAACGCTCAGAGCGAACCTGAATTATAGGAATATCGACTGTCCCATATCTGGGACCCACACAGTTCTTCCACTTCAGAGGGGTATGTTCGTTTAAAAGATGGAGGGTTTTTTCTTTAAAGAAAATTAAAAAGTAACACTAAAGGAAAAACAAAAAGGAACAGGACACCTGCAAATGCTCACTGGCTGAGTTGTGAATCATCACTCTTGTGCTAGAGTTACATTCTAAACTGGTGGAGAAGACCACTTCATTTGTGGAGAGGAAGCAGCTGCTACTTCCTCCCTGCAAGCAGTCACTGTCAACTTAAGGCACCAGCACAATAAAAGGAGCACGGTTTCAAATAGCAAATAGAAAAATAAGCACAGAAATTGGGAAAAATCCTTAATGCTGCAGCTTTCATGATTAGTTATTTCCTCCTTTAGCCCTTTTGACTGCAAGTCCAGAATGAAAGAAATTAACACATATAGTAGGTCTAACCACAAGCTAGCCAGACATAAATTAATATTAATCTAAATAAACTCAACATTTGTAGAAAAAATTGGACCCATTCCCAGAGCATTAAAAAGGTAATGGGTGGCCCCAATGCAGGAGATAGGGCCACTCATGAAGCCATCAACAATGGTGTTGCTCACCACTTTCCTAGTACAATAGCTATGATTCACAGGGCACGGCTAGTTAGCACTTCCAAAGTGTACTGTTACACTATAGGCTCATTTTAATGCTTCATTGTACCTTTAAAAGATGTATTTACTTGAAGACAAGCTTTGAGTACTTTTTTTTGCTTAATACCACCCTTCAAATAAACAGTATTATGTAATTTAAATGGTGAGGTTACTGTGGGCAAACTGAATTATAACTAGATAATCTCCATACAATCCATATGAACATATGGCAATGTTCCCACTAAAGTAAAGTGGCTACCATACCAGCACTTCCAGCGCAGAGGACATTATTAACACGCTGTCAGAAGTAAACAAGGAAAGGCGTTTACCATGTCAATCAATAATCCCTATGGAAGCAGACGTTTTGTCTGACTGCTGACTTCGCGATTACCATAGGCAGACTACAGTAAATTCAATTACGTGAAAGTACATGTTTAACAGTATTGGTGATGCACAATTACACGAGATACAGTAATTGATTACTAATAACACAATAAACATGACACTAAAGTTGTATTTCCACTTAAGGTGGTGAACATTTTCATTTTAAAATGGCAGCAAAAAGGGGCTGGGAGGACCAATCAGGAGCCACTATGTACTATATTCCACCAGGGCTGTTGGAACAATGACGGCAGAGCAAAAACTGCTTCAAGGAGCAGATCCCCGGGGGCTTTAAAAGGGGTTGCGCTTTGACATCTTGAATTTG
The DNA here is from genome assembly GCF_038048845.1 of Mixophyes fleayi. Classification (NCBI taxonomy): domain Eukaryota; kingdom Metazoa; phylum Chordata; class Amphibia; order Anura; family Limnodynastidae; genus Mixophyes; species Mixophyes fleayi. Next base: position 120,270,526 of record NC_134407.1, on the reverse strand, counting down.
TGGGTTTGACCTCCAGCAATCTTTAATAAATGCATTATTTAAATAAATGCGCTATTTTTCTGGCTTCTTTATGTTTTTCAAAGTTATATCATCAAGGCAGGAGTTATTTTTAGGTTGACAATTTATTAAGCTAAATGTGTGGTTTAATAGATATGCATGATAAGCTAGAATTGGTCAAATGCCTCTGGAAGGGCAAGTATACACAGCCTGACTATTGACCTCTAATGTCTGAATGGTAGTTCTGGGTAACAGCACATCCCTGTGTTACAACATTCTATTAAATACTTAAGACTGTTCAGATCACACCACCTCCTGTTGCTCTACTGCACCAAGTCCGCAAACATCTTAGTTCTCATGGTTTTCAAAGGCTGAAAGTTAACAAATCTGTGATCATCATAAAATTACCACTTGGGCATTACTCTTTTTTCTGTGGCACATCAGTGTTTTAGAGTAACAAAAAGAGGTGTGGAAAGGTTTAATTAAAATTGTATTACAACATAAACTTAAAAGTATTTACACTGCAGAAAGATAATTTACTTCTCAAGCATTAACATTGACAATGCTAGTCAGTTTGACCTCCAGATGAAATATAGCATCAACCCCAGGCATGCTGAATGTTACCTGCTGGCGACGGGTGAGGGTGCCATTGGCGAGGGGGGTAGTGGCCTCCTGGGGGGTCACCCACACCCGGTCCAGCTGAGCAGTGACGTGTCTCCTCTCTTCTTCCAGAGCACGAGACAGGAGCTCAAACTGTGCCTCCTGCGCTCTCACCGAGGCCAAGATACTGGCCGTGCTTTCAGACTCAGGCTCATCCATAAAGGTTAGAAAGAGACCCTAAGCTAAAGGAGAAATGAGAGAGAAAACGAACCAGAGGGAGAAGAGAGAGAGGGAGGGAGAGACAGACACCAAATTAAAACCAGTAAGAGACAGTCCCACAAACCCAAGATGACTTCCACTCCTGGTTGCTTTAACGGTCAATCTTAAAGTGACCGGGAAAACATTTATCTCCATACTCCATACTGCATACCAGGAATGAAAGGCAAGAAGGCAAAAAATTAGACAAAGTATCTGCGATCAAATTATTCATGTTCATGGAGTCATTGAGGAATTTCAGTTAGGGAAACCAAAGTAATAGCACCTTCCAACAGAAGAGAGAACATGGCTCAGAAACAGCATGCACAAATTGGGAGTGCTACTTAAAATTAAGTTTTGCACAGGCCTTTGAATTGCTACAATGAAATACACACTTGTGAGGTGATGAATTAGAGTAATTTAAGAGATGAAGGCACTCCAGTGATAATCATCAGGTAAGGGATAGCTTACACAGGCGTCTATTAAAGTGGACAAAAAAAAAGGTGCCACATAGCTTAACAGGCTATTATGTCAATATAAACCTGACAGTCAACTCTGAATGTTAGGCAAAGATACAATGTACCAAACGAAGCAAAATTCTTACACCAAGTTCATTCCAGACACAAACATCGCATCAGATATGACACACTGTTATATTGGCAAACACAATTGACTAAAAGTTAAAATACAATAAAGAATCTTGAATAGCATAAATGCATAACAAGGAATTCCCAAAATATGAAAAGTCAAAATATTTTAAACTTACCTACACCTCACAGTAATATTAGATAATTATGCAGAGTCTTTGAATAGTGTTAACTACACTCTGGTTATATAAAGTAAATTTACATTTCTCTCTGGATAAAGTGAATATCACTTATGAAATCAGATGAGTGAAGAACTTATGTGCAACTGATTTTCATTAAGCTTCTTCTATTGCAGCAACCTAATTCACCACATTGGCCTAACCACAAGATAGCACCTAAGGCCATACTTGCCAACTCTCTCAGAATGTCCGGGAGACTCCCGCATTTGCGATTCCCGGTGAATGACGCGATTTCTGTGCCCCGCCCCCCCCCCCCACCTGCTACAGAGTCTCCCGGACACCAACTTAAAAAAGTTGGTAAGTATGCCTAAGGCAGGTTTCCTGAAGAAATTGGCATCAGAACCTTGCATTACTTAAGGCTTTCTAGAGCATATAGTGTTTCGTCAAAATTCATTCCCTTTGATATTTTGGCTATCCCCAATTGTAAAGTGCTACGGAATTTGATGGTGCTATATAAATAAGTGTCGATGATACCATGTATATTATACAAGAGTGAGAAATGACAGAGCTTTGAAAGCGAGGCGATCTTATAATAAAAAGGTCATATCTTAAGTATATGACACATTTTCAGATTACTTCTTTCGATAAATTGAAGTTTTATTTGAATAGTAATAAAACTGTAAATACATACATATATAGATACATATATATATATATATATATATATATATATATATATATATATATATATATATATATATATATATATATATATATACACACACACATACATATACACACACATATATACACACACACACACAATGTTCTCCTCAGCACCTATTTCTCTGGTGCTTCACTGGCTGTTTTTACTTGCCACCCAGCTCTTGGAGCCCAACAGAGTCCTTTAATAGAATATGTATGTACGTACACACATATATATACACACACAATGGTTCAGAAATTTCTGAGCACATATTTCAGCCCACACAGGGATACTTTGTTTTTCTCCTACGACAAACTTGCTATTCATTTACACTTGCCAAGTCTCTGAAAGAGGTTAAACAGGGATGTATCATTTGAGATTCGGATCATTACAAAAAAAAAAAAACCTCACCGAACTGCACTACAAACTCCCTGTTTTATCACTGGATGCATGTAATCCATATTTGTGTATATAATAAATAAAATACATGATTTAAAAACACAGAACACCTTATAAATGCATGTAATACAGAGCTCCTGCATGATACAGCTTACATGTGAGACATAAAACATGTTAGGGATTGCAAATTCTTATCTATGAAACTGATCACAGGTGTGACACATCATGTACAAAGTTTATCTTTTATTTCTCGTAAAACTAGTTTGGTTTCCTGAGGAAGAAGAGTCACCCATGAGCAACAGGAAAACTAAGTGGATGCAATCAGGGTTGTAAGGAATTTAGTCAGTCATATTTTTGATAGCAGGTCACACACTGGCCAATCCTTTTACTCAGTGTGAGTGCCAGGATCAACGTCCAATTTGGTCACATACACAGGTGCCGTGTGATGTAGTCAGAAAATAACCAATCACAGAGGACAAAAGTGGTAGTCATCAACTTACTCTATGATCCATAACTGCCAAACCTGATACACACATTAACACTCTACCAAATGTGGTTAGCACTTTACAGCTAAAATATGTACAATATGTGGCAACTGGTTACTTCCTTTAGGTATACATTCTTATAGGACTTCTAAACTTAAAACACAAGTTGTCTTACCTTAAAGAGCTACTAGTAATACGTTATCAACCTTTATGTAGTGCCAACATATTATGCAGTTATATACAATCAGAATGTTTACTCATTCACAACAATACCTGTCACAGTGGAGCTTACAATCTAAATTCATCATAAAGTACATGGAGATAGCTCCTTGTCAGGATCAAACCAGAGGCCACAGCACCAACAACTGTGCCAAAGTATTTTAAAAATAAATAAATAATATCTTAAGTCAGACAATGACCACGTAACAAAAACATGTTATAGGCAACAAAATTTCCCTTCCACAATCACTCGTGACAGTGCTGAACCTTCTAGCAACTCCCAAAATTATATTTCAGACAGCTGTTTTGACCAATTTACCACAAAAACAATGGGCAGCCAGAGCAAAACTGTTCAGCATTTGTGTTTTGTTACTGGTTAAGGGAGTCTATTTAATCACTGGCAAAGTGTAAAGGAAATGGTCACTCATAGCGAGTCTTGGGGCAGTTGCTCTAACACCTGGATTAAGCTATGGCACCCTGCTAACTCTATCACTTACATTAGAAGACTTCAAAATTGGGGTCCTATAGACAGAACCTCAACACAAGGTCATATCAGATATCCTGTGTCAATTGAGGATGTACTTAACTGCCTACTAAAACCACTAGACTGTGTACCCCATGCACAGGAACTTGAGCTTCAGATAAAAAGGCATCTACGCATACATGTGAATGATAAATGAGTAATCTTTACGGACTTACTTTCAATTCTGCAATCTCTGCTTTTCCCAACTGATGGCTACTACGTTGCTGGAATAAACCCGGGTTCCAGGTTACTAGGGTGCCTAAAGATTGGGCTATGAAGTCTAAAACCTGGGAGCCTGAGGGAATCCGGACATTTGTCCTTCTCGTCCAAATACTGCTGTGCTGTTCTCCGATGCTATGCATTTAGAAACTCCTGTAGGTGCACCTAACACGTTATGACTGCATTCAGTGCTATGGTGGACCTATGCATACAGTAATCACACTGGCTATGCGCCATGTTCAGGATTAAGTATCTTTTCTCATCAGTGAAGTACATGAACCATGCTTGTATAATAACTGGAAGATGTATTGGCATTTTATGTGCAACATATGGCAAAGTGCTAGGTTAGTAAAGCACTGTGGGGTATAAAGGAATAAATGTAATAAAAAATACTTTAGATTACTTTCATGTTAATATATAGGTGGACATGCGCCGCAACTTGACGGGAAAATAAAGACTATTTTTTGATGGTTACAAGGATGGGTTGAAACAGCCTTCCAATCACAACCACCCATCCAGATTAACATCAGATGGAGAGCCATTGCTTGTCGGTCAGGACACACCATATATGTGGCGACGATGACCCCAGCGTACCATATAAGCACCTGCAGACCTCACCCAACTGCAATAGCAGTGCCTTGTCACATTTGGCTATAAACACGCATGAGTATGGTTAAATCCTACAGGAATTAAGCCTTTTGGCTCATCTGCTGAATAATATAAACCATATATCTCACACATATATAAATACACACTAGGGCTGCGCAAAAATTGGGGTGGTGAATGGGCAATTCAGTGGTAATGTAGCTTTCATTACGGTCATAGAAGACACGAATATGACGTTTTCCTCTTCTTGAACACAACTCGGATGCTTGGAATAAATGTAAAATGTAAATACTAACACTACTTTCTACATACCAGAAGCAAGTGACATTCTTGACCCTGCCATCTTAATTTCACAGGTTAACCGTTTTGCTAAAAGACAACACCTACTGCACTTGCCAAATCGGTCAATATGCAATACTTTATATGGTTTTATAACAGTTATCCAATTTCTTATTCGTTAACACACTACTACATATGCATGGGCCCAAGTAACAGTCTGTGAAACTATGCTCTTGTAACTTATGTTTGGTACAGCCTGAGGATTTATAAAAGCAGGTAAGGAATGCATAGTTTCTGCGGAAAGGTGTTAATAAATGAAAAATATAAGGCCATATCTTACATTTACAGCTGTTACACCTAAAAGGTAGTCAAGCAAACTCCTAGTTCTAGCACACACCCTGACCTTAGCCCTGCAATATGCCTCACAAACACCCACACATTTTAACCCTTGCACTGAGGCAAACACACACCCTTGCTGCATTGTAACTCCACAAATTAGCACAAGAACAGAAAGTAATAAGCTATTTGCCGAGGAAGAGTCGATACATTTCCGAGTTTATATAAAACAAAAGCCTTAAAATAAGGGGGGGGGGGGTTTGAGGACCCTACACCAAACATACTGAACAGCTATACTACCAGCCATACTAAGTTAATTGTAGTAAGTTCCAAAACAAAACAAATGGACAACAAATAAGTGCAGCAAAAGATCCTACTGTCAACCTATGGGATATATTTATTAAACTGCGGGTTTGAAAAAGTGGAGATGTTGCCTATAGCAACCAATTACATTCTAGCTATCATTTATTTAGGACATACTACAAAATGACAGCTAGAATCTGATTGGTTGCTATATGCAACATCTCCACTTTTTCAAACCCGCTGTTTAGTAAATCTAGCCCTTAATGCTCAAGCCAAGAATAAATTTGAGTTCTATTATATGCACCTTAAACCCGAAAAACAATAATGCTTGCATTGCGCCAAAAGTATCCTTATACAGTTAATATCACAGGGTAAAAGCAGTGAGGAAGTTGAAAATTCCTAAATATTTCTGCACAAGGAACAGCGTATAAACAAAAGCAGGAAATTACATCTGATACTTGGCTTACCACTGCATACTCTAGCATCCTGAACATATTTGCATCCACATTACCAACCTCCTTACAGTACAGGACATATCTGAATATAAGTGATGGGTTTGCATTATACTGCAAAGGACCACACACCTGTAAACAGCAAATTTTTATTAAAAGGTCTTGTTCAGAAAAGGTGCTTCAAGTCAGCGTGTGTGTTCCTCCAAATAAGACTATAGCTAAAACATTATAAAACATATTTAAATAATATTTTATAGAGTATGAACTGGATTATCTTGCCATCTCTTCAATATCAGAACAGTGGTTTACTCAAAATCATTCTCTGCCCCCTGCCACATTTGTGTGATAATCCAAGGCACAGACTTCAGGCTATGACTAGTCAAATTGTTATGTAACAGATAGTAAAAGTAATAATATTCACAAGCATAGGATGTTCTTAGCATACACACTCCCAACAGGAGAATTGCCAGTGTATTCAAGTATTTAAACAAGACATACTAACAACACCATGGCAATACATGCAGCTATCTCCATGAGCAAGAACTGAATATATAAAATGCATCTACACATACATGTGAAGGGCAATTCAAGTCTTACATTAGCTCTCCTATCTGTTTTTCCTGACTGGAGGCTACTACAGGACTCGACAAATCCATGACACCAGGTTACTGTGACCTGATCTGAGCACCAATACCCCCCCCCCCAGGTTGCCTTCCCCACAAAACCTGGCATTGTGGAGCAAAAATGTAAGCTTACTCTGAGAATAATTATTGACAGATCAGTTCCTCTATGATCAAGCAGACTCATCAGGCTGCTTGGTGGCACGAAAGTACTCAAATGGTAACTGATGTATGATAAATGAGGTAGAGGGTGTTAATAAAGGAAAAGGGAGTTAATAATAGGATGGCAATTTAGTGAGGGAGGTTAATAATGATCCACAATGGAGGTATTGAATAATGACTGAAGATTTGTGGGTTAATGATGACTGAATGGAGGTTTATTACTATTTGCTAATGATTATGAAGGCAGGTTGATCATCAAGGGGACATAAGGGGATTTTTGAATGTGGCATGTACTAAAGTTTGGACACACAACAAATATACTTTCACGAAGCCTATACATTTAAGCCACATCAGTGCAAAATACTAAAAAGAAAAAATTATGAGCCACACTGATGCTAATTACCACAAAGCTGAGCCATATGTGGTCCATTTATGGCAAAGCCAATCTGCAGTTACTGAATTACACACTAGATGCAGGAACTGAAGAGACTTTCTCCTGTTTTAGAAATCTATAATAAAGTCAAGAATTTTGTACTGATGGAAGCAGCCATCCAGATTCCTCATTTGAAGCAAAATTAAATCAGTCATTCCCACCATGATAAACCAGCACCACATTAAAATGTTTGACCAAGTTATTATTATTATTTATTTATTTTTTTAAACAGTAATGCTTTGCGAGATAAAAATAAATCCCACCAAACAAATCTAAGACAAGGACAGGGTGAGGAGACACTTAATTTTAAAAGGGGGGAAAAAAAACCTCTTCTGGACACAAAATTAATGAACGTGTATGTGCTTTAAGGTGATCGCCACTCATGATGTCGCAATGCCAGACCGTAATAATAGTCAGCTTGAAAGAACTATTTTCTGTCCAGTGGGTGCTTGGGTTTTTGCACACCTGACAATGGCCATCCCTTAAGATTCCTCCTATCACAGACAGATTCAACAGAATGAAGACTGCAATGAGAGAGGCTTCCAGGCTGCACTCTGTGCACTCACCTCCATCTGGCATCCAGCATATTCACTGAAGGACTTTCATCGCCAACATTTGGTTGCATCCAGATATTTTACCTTTACGTCGGAGTTTTTAATTTTTGTTATTTGAAAATATTACATGGTACTTAGTCCTAGGGACCAAACCTAAAAGGACCTATAACTGGAAAACCCTAGAGAGGCTATTACAAAAGGTAAACGGATCATCTATTTTTTATTTTTAGCATAAAAATCATTGTCGATACCATTTGACAAGCTTTACACTCTACTTTACTCTCTTTCGAAGCCAAAAGGTTGATCTTGATGGGGTGAAATCCTGGAGGCAGCAGAAAACTTACAAGGAATCTAATTATTTATATGGGATTTTGTGAAATTATGTATTACTGTGGATACTGATTGTGGGCGTTGTCCATGGTAATTAACAATCTTATTTACCTGCATTACACCATACCCATGATCTGGCAGGGTGCTCTCCTCTCAGCTACTACTGATTACGTTTTAAACAGACAGCGTTTATAAATGCCCTTCCTCGCAGAGGCTTCCATTCATGCAAATGGGAAGTTCACAGAGGAAAGGATATTGATATCACTGCCTTAACAGCAGAGAAAGCAGCATGGGACAAAACGAGTCGGGACGCCCCAGACAAACATGACAAAGCGTTCTATTTAAACAGATAAAAAACTCGCACAAATTTAAAATTTACAACTTAAAGGAGAACTCCACCCAACACTTAAAGGACCAATCCAGACCAATGCATTCTCAGAAACTGCTCGCATTGCATTCAGAGAACATAACATGCACATACAACTGGTAAGACAGTTCTAGCTAGGAAACCGCTGGACCCAAGATATATGCAGCACATAAGTGAACATGGGAAAGTGATGCAGACAAATGTCTTAAGGTCACTTGTATGTTTTTTTGTTTTTTTTAATTGTTGCCTTTGTGAGCAGCATAATTGGCATTAGGATCAACAGACCATAGGCTGCAGTATTTGGAACACAACATAATGTTTTTCCAAAAAGACTTATTTGAACAAGTGATTGCTGCATGTCCTTACTAATATAGAACTGTAACTTCTTAATCCGTGAGGAAGTCTTGACATACCTATAAATGTCCCAATGAGCAGAACGCACAAAACTCATGTATTGCCCTTCTAAACTAATATGCTAAAAGCATATTGACCATTTAACCAATAAATGAATCAAATGCAAAGTAAGATGTGTATCCCTGAATCTAATTTTGTATATATTCTTTTCAATTTAGTATGCAATATATTTCTTGAGGTCCTTTTATTTTCACTGACTGATTGGGCTGGTATTAAAACATCCACACAAACACAGGCAGAGTGCTTCCCAAGCACTTGCAAAATCACGCCCACTTCGAAAACGCAGGGTTTCGCTACATAAACTGAGAGACACAAACAAAAACACTCCTCTTTAATCATATCTGCCTTGAATGTGACTACTTTTATTTCATATGAGCAGGCCAGTCGCCAATACATTCTGATCAACAAGCAGTATTTTTTTGTACCTACTTGTCATCCACAAGAGGCATATCAAAGTACTGAATAATCAGATCTGTCGTTTAGGTCATTATGAATTGCTTCTTTAAGGACTTATTCATCTGAACATATCGTGATATAGATGCTCTAATCAAGAGGTGCTCACACCTAGTCCTCAAGAACTACCAACAGGTCATAATTTCAGGATTTCTGTCTGTAGAAACAGGTAGCATAATTACCCATACACAGGTAAATTTTATGTATTTGGATGGGCAATTATGCTACCTGTTTCTACAGACAGAAATCATGAAAATATGACCTGTTGGTAGCTATGAAGGACAAAGTTTGAGCACCTCTCACTAATCCCTAAATATTCTTGAAAACAATAACACTACACACAATGTTTAACATTGTGTCAATTACAAATAGTTCCAACGTTAATTCAGGAGCTGAAAATGTTAATGTACATGGTAATTTTTAATAATGGATTTTATTTATTTGAATCATTTTTGCCATCACGAAATATGCAGAATTAGTGCTGTAGGACTCCAATGATTTTATTTTACAAATTTTAAACATTTGCTATCGTAATCACCACATTTTTATATCCGCGGTGCCCTTTTCTCTTTATTTGTACCTCCAAAACAATGGCCATGTCGAAATCACAACACAAATAAAAACAAATACTTCACTGTAATAACGAGCTGTCTGCACCCTGTACAAGGATGTTAAAAGTTGGCACAGATGGGAACCATGTAGATTTTAGCGAAAAGGGGGAGGGGGGAGTAATGTGCTCCTAGATACATACTACTACAGGTGCAAATGCATATATCTTTAAGCATGCTGATAAAATACTGGCTGCTTTTGCACATAGCACACAAATACTGGACATTATTTTTACACGGCAATTTAGTTCCCAAATCAAAGTCTGCACATTTTAAGTTTTACAAAGTTCCCAGAATTCAGTTTACACAAATCAAATCTGTGATGCAAAAGCCGCTGTAATTATATAGGTGAGAGATGGGAAGCATTTTACATCACTACATGTGCCTTCCCCCCCCACACACACACTTCTGTAGGGCTTGACAGCTCAAGCACACCTGAAATATCATGCTTTCCACACAAGTTTTAACAACAACTACAGCAAAACTCAGTATTAATCTGATTATCAATCAGTTGATACCAACACCAATTGATGTTGGTAAATTACCACTAACAGCTTCCAAGCTCATCCAATTTGGCTTTACAGGACCCCGATTCTGACACAAAGGGAGGAATTAAATCCCCCCCCCCGAAGTACCACCACGTCAAATGTATTACAGTTACCTCACAAGAATATTTTTATACATTCAACCATTCTTAAATATTTATGTTAGGTAATAAATAGTCACTTTGGGGGGAATTCAATTGGCTGCGTTGCTTGAAAAAGTAACGCGGCCTGCGCACTATTACCGTTATTAAGGTAATATTAACCCGGCTTTCTGCTCGCAGCTCAGGGTGCTGCGAGCAAAAATACAGCGTTAAAACTACCATAACAACGCCAATAGTGCGCGGCCAATTGAATTCCCCCTAAAGTGACTATTTATTACCCAACATAAATATTCAAGAATGGATGAATGTATAAAAATATTCTTGGGAGGTGCAGTTATTGGAGGCTTGACAAGGTCTTAAAAGTTCAGAACACAGAGCAGACAACCCTCCAAGTGGGGTATTCACTTAGGTTTCCGATCCGTTGTAACGTGCCGGCATGGGCCACAAAGACAATCCACGGTACCGCAATAATGTGTATTTTCGTGCGCATCCCCATAGGGCTGCGAAGGAAAATCTGCATTATTGCTGTACCATATTACCGTCAATACTGCGCACTTTCACTGTAACGCAGATCAGAAACCTAATTGAATCCCCCCCCCCCCAAGATTGTTCATTACCTGCACAGAGTGACAACAAAACAATGTGTAGCATATATACTACCCTGTGCTAGGTACAGTTAGACAATTATGTGTTAATGCCCCTCTAGTTTGTGATGTTTAGGCAGGGAATAATACACATACTGTTATATTCAAGAGCCAGTGTGACCTTATAAGGAACCAGGTAAAAGCTGCACAGGTTGAGATGCATTGAGAATCACACAAAAAAAGCACCAACAGTATCCTTAAAACACAAACTTCAGCTACATCATAAGGCTTTCTATACAGTCGCAATATTTTCCTTAAAGTACTTTTCTCTTCCCCTCTAGTCTCCCTCATTGGCAATAAGACCAATTTCAACTGTCTCTCAAGCCCGCTGCTTGGGTGTTACACTTTTGTCACCCCTCTGCTTTATACTTCACATTCCATCTCTCCCAATCCAGTCACCTCCACCTTAGAAATATTGCCAAAAAATGCCTCTTTCTTTCTCGATAATGGTACCAAAACTCTTATCTCCTGCTTGGACTACAGCAACCTCATCCTATCTAGCATTCCCCTTATGCATCTATTCCGCTTCAATGCAACTTAAAAGCGCAAAAGACTGATCTTCCTCTCTCGCCACTCCACATCTGCTGTACTCCTTTGAAATTCCCTACACTGGCTTCCCATGTCCTCCAGAACCCAGTTTCAAGTCACTGATCCTTCCCTCACACGTGAAATTCCCCGCCACGCCCAACCACTGCCTTCAAATCTATACATACTCTCTGAAAGCCCAGCTCTTTATTAGATCATAGCTTACTGCAAGACATAGTATCCAATTTTACCTTTTACCCTAACAACTGTCCGACTCTGCATTCTGAGCCACACTAGCTCATCTTGTTCCAGCTTGGCCCACTTTCAATTAGGTTATAAGCTCTCATGAACAGGGACCAGCACCATCCAAGCATTTGTCTTAATGACTATTTTTATTCTGCCCACCTTGTAAGTTCCTGTTTTACCCACAACACAGAATGGTGGGCCAAAAAAAAATATTTTTTTTTTATGTTTTAAAGATGGTATTTATAATACAGACAGGCATACAATTCATTGATCAGACTGATTGAAGATGTATACAGAATAAAATGTCAATTGTGTACATATTGTAGCCATATGTTTGTGTGCTGCAAAAATATATACTTCCATGCAGACCATATCTAGCCATCACAATGGCCCTGCCCTAGACAGAGGGTATAGAAAGCACCCATGTTTGTAACATACATGCAGCAGAACTTAATGAAGCATTACACACTGTCCCCAAGTGTCACAGATCTGAGTGGCTGTGTACCAATTTCAGTTGTTAGATATTTGATCCTACTGTTGCTTGTTGTCACATACAATAAGCTTCCACCAAACAAGAAAGTTATTCTAAACAGAAAGCTTTGTCTCGGAACATTTGTAAATTATGAACGTTAACTCATTAGTGAATGTGAGGTAACCTTACAGTTTGCTTGACTAAAAGCAATACAATGCCTATAAATATTAATGAACTGCACTAATGTTCACCAAAATGTCCCGAAAACAGGCAAATACTTTGAAAACTTTCTAGCAGTGACTTTTGAACAAAACATTACTCAGAAATTGGAACACCCTAATTTAGAGTAGGCCTATCGCCAGCACACAATGGAGGCATTTATTTTGTTGGCCAATCAAATATTCATTTAAAAATTGGTCATACAGTCAGTAACAATATTCTTAATCTGCATAGTGATTAAGCCCATAAAATCAGTGCTGCCTCTGTGATTGTGTTCACATTAAATGAGCAAAGCCAAAAACCACTACAAAACCTGGAGAATCTGCACAATACTGAAGAAGCTATGATTTGTTAACACCCCCCCCCCCCCCCCCAATCAGTCTGGTGTAATTATCACCCTAAAAGAGGTTGGGAGGTGGGTGGGCCAAAACTCCTAATAGGTATCATACAAAGTAAAGAAAATACTGGATAACAAAGGGGTGCAAGTCACCAACTGGACAAAATCCATAATTTAGGAAATTAAAAAAAAATTATTGAAAACATTTATATCAATAGACAAAAACATAAAAATTATGTCAAATTTACAAGACTCATTGAAAAAAAAATATTTTGGGCTTTTCCACAGCTTAAAAAAATACATATATAAACACACTATTGCACACATTTGAGTCCTCCAATTCAATAAGTTTCACAACAAACAGTAAAACCTGTTCACGCCCCACCTGTCCTATGCATTAACATCAGCTATGTTAAGACATACATACATACATGCTATAGCATCAATTTAAGGTTTAGTGCGAAGTGAACGGCTCTTACTAATCTACAACTTCAGGCATGTTTAGAGTAATGCACCAGTTCATTTCTCAGCATACCAGCCCTTTAGAACATTCAGAAGGATGCATAAAGGGACGGACAAGATACAGTCACTTTGGCAACTGAAAAATGTGACCAAGCCAAAGCAGTAGTAAAAATTGTCAAAACCTATTGCGCAAAATATTCATCTTGTTCCACACTTAGCTGCAAAAGTGTTCCCTGTCATAGCCCAGTGTTGGCTAACCTGTGACACTCCAGGTGTTGTGAAACTACAAGTCCCAGCATACCCTTACAGCAATAAGCTGCTATATATTGGCAAAGCATGCTGGGACTTGTAGGTTCCCAACACCTGGAGTGTCACAGGTTAGCCAACACTGTCCTAGCCCAACCAGACAGCAGAATGAATTGACCATCACCCAAACTATTCATAGACATTAAATTCTGCAAAATGCTGATTCACAAATACAAAGGAGAATTGCAAGGTAAAAGCAGAACTTGAAGCTTTTACTGCTGAAACTTCACACCTCTACAAAAGCAGCTTGTTCCATCATGTAATGTGATTCACTGTAACTTTACTCATCTCTAAGGAACACCTTACACTAGAAATATAGCGCACCCATATTATAATACTACTCAAAAATAATGATCATATAAACTGGACAAAAATAAGTGTAGTGGGAGCAAAGAAAAGGAAATAAACAAATAACGCTGATTTTTGCACAAATTTGCTGATTTTATAAATGTTGCTCTATAAGGATTTGATTGTTTTCTACTGCTCAAAAAGCCCCTAAAACCAATATCAGAGAACTAAACTATACGATATTTGCTTATTTTTTCTTTTTAAACAAATGATTTGATGCTCAAACCTACAGTACATATAATTCTCCTGCAACATAACATGCATGTAACTGAATGAGTAATTTGAGAATATGCACTCCTCAGTTACTTTCAGATTTGCTTACTAAAGGTTGAAAGTCTCCCAGAACTACTGGCAGACCCAAGCATTCAGTGGGCCAAACACAATGACTGCAGCAGATATGTTTCCAGACACCCACAAACATCAGGTGACAGGATTTACCATCAAAGTTTCCAATTTTTCTATTAAAATCAATGCATGTGGACAATACTTGAAGGGTTTGTGACACAAACCAAAACAATGGTCACAATATCAGTCATAAAATGTGTTCAAAAATGACTTTCTTGCTGCACAGCTGCCAAAAGACCAGAGAGTTGCAACTACTGAAGTGTTACTTCTACTAGGCACTTTGAGATCATCACTTCCTCCACAAAAATTTTGTTGTAAGTGGGTCATTAGGACTTCTATTACTATGCACCGTTAACCTAATTGACAGGGTCAGTATTGTAACATGCTCTCACACAGAGAAATTAATGTGGCTGCTTAAAGAAAGTTGTGAAACCAAGATGTAAAAAGGGTTCCTCTAAACTTGGTCCTCACTACTGGTCCTCATATTACAGAATAAGTGGTGCTTTTCTTAACAGTTCAGTATTTGAAAATGGCTAAGTTCATTAGTGGTCCAAATTGACTACCATATTTTAAGGCAAATATATATGAAAAATGTGTGTTATTCCTTGATAGGACTAAGTTTGTTAAACAGTGGCCTAAACAACAACTCCAACATTGGACAATGCTAACTTTTTACCATAAAAGTGAAAGTACAAAGTGCCCTTTGGTGTCTGGACAATGGAGAAGCGAGAAAGAATTCCAAACTTATCTCCTGGCTTGCACAATCACCAGTGTCAGCAATGAGAGGACTCTACTAGCTTTCACAGCCAGGAAATGCAGAGAGCTCCTGTACATCAGATGAGGTCAGAGACCCACTAGCAAAAAGACAAGGACATTTTGTATAATGACCAATCTGAAAAACATGTAGCCAAATAATAAAAGTGGTCGTCATCCATAGAAATGATTTCTAACACCATTTCTGATACAGACTAATTGTAAAAGCACATTTTATCAGTTAGCCATGCCATACAATTTTACACTAGCATTCCTTTACCGCTATTTTCAAGTTAAATCATGGAAGCAAAGTAGCAGCATAAAAATCTATAAACTATTTAAAATTATAAACATGCAAGTGCATAAACACTTGCAAAGTTGAAGACATGAATAGTACAGTTTAGAAGTACAAAATTATAAAGTAAAAATATGACTTAAAATAAGTTAAGACAGCAGTGCCACAACTCAAAAACGTGTAAAACTTTTCTTTAACTTCCTGCGATTTAATATACTGCCATGCACTACCACCAAATAAGGCTAAAGAATGCACTTGTTTCCTTACCATGCAAGCAATATGAATTTTTTATGACCCTGGTCTTTGCTGCACTATTGGCCGGCAGTACAAAATCTTTATCACAGGGTAAGCAACGGCACATAAACATGCTTATTTTCATATACACTTAAAAACGTATGCTATTTTAGGATAGTAACCTCCCTTCTATGCACAAGCCGGAACGTGTCCCGACTAAGATACCATAATTACGCAGAATGTAGCAGTTACTTTAGAGTGTACATAAAAAAGGGTCAGTAAATAACGTCTTCCACATAAGTCATTTACTCAGAGTGAAACAGCCTGGAAAGCAGAGCCCCTATCATACGCCCTGTACACACTCCCCAATAACATGGACTAATGAATGTTAAACATGAAGCTGCCAGCTTCGCCCTCCTCGGGGTAGCCTGCCCTACATTTTGAGAACCAAGATACACAAATAGTACACCCAAGATGTAGGACACTGGCACATACATATCGGAAGGACTAAATACAAAACAAAGATGTGGTCCCACTACAGACGTGGTGCAGATACACAGAACTTGTGTGCGTGGTTTAACAAAGCCAAACCCATTAACATAATGTTCACACTCAATAACTTCAACAGACAAGTCCTATAACATACATGGCAAGTTACACTGTGTGAGCTATGTGGACACCGTGCATTCCAGCACTGTATCGCTGTTACACTACACAGGCCAGGTATGGACGCCCAAGTTTTACATTTTATTTCAAGAGTAAAGGAACAGTCTCAGATGCCCCCCTCCCACCACCATATGTACGGTACTGTACATCATGTACCGCAGGCATTGCCATTCACCTGTATGGGCGTCTGCAGCCACATTACCCCCACCCCGGTAATAGGTCTACCAACACCCAGGGTTACCCATTAAAGTTACGTTATAAAAAGAGGGATATAATACGCACAGTACAGTCCGGATCTCTCCGTGGAGGCCGCTGACGTCAAGGTGGGCAAAGTGACGTCACTCCCGGTGGGTCTCAAACCACAAAGCAAATTCTACCGCTTGGACCGAACCCGCCCTACCAGGCCTGGCCCTGACGTCAACGCCTGCTCGCCTTGCAGCCAGTCACGGTGCTCAAAGAAAAAGAGTGACTGGAGTAACCAATGGCGATGCGCGTTATACAAGAGGAGGGAGGAGGAGGGGCTGCACAGGGAGGGGTGTATATATAGATTTCCATATAGCCGAGATTGCAGGGAGTGGTAGGTAAAAGAATGGGAGAGATTACAGGGGTGGATCTCATATGGACTGGAGAACACGGAGTAGTGTAGTGATAAAAATCTGTTGAGTAAATGGTGTGTGGGTAATATGAAGGACTAGTTATTGCACTAGATAAGCAGTTGTACTGGTCTCACTTTGCAGGACAGGGTGTTTTATTTACAGCAATTCATAAGTATAATGTTATATATATATATATATATATATATATATATATATATATATATATATATATATATATTTTTGCGTGTGTCTAAAAAGAGACTACATTTTTTTATACCTTGTACAAAATGTCACATTGGTTACTTCTGATTTTCCCCTTGTTCACGGTTGCTATTAGAGACAGGCTAAGCTGGAATATGACTAGAAAACGACGCTAGCAAGCTGGAAAAATAAACTCATCATCAACATTTATTTATATAGCGCCAGCAGATTGCGTAGGCTTTACAATTGGACATAACAGTCTTAAAATGTAATAAAACTTTATTTTCATTTTGTTAAATATATTTGATATTTTTTTCACACAAAATATGTTTTTAATAAAAATATCACAATTTAAACGTGCAATTGAGTATGCTGACACTATATAAATAAATGTTAATAATAAATAGTATGCAGTGTGTAGCATAGTCCATCCAAGAACTAAACACACATAATAATACACATGAAATGAAAATATTCACTGTTTCCATAAAAGAAATAAGTGTATGGATTGGGTCTTGAGTCCTATGATTCATTATCCAGCCATGCCTTCTTGTTATAACAGTGATACCAGACTGGAATATGTCCACAATAGAACCGAATATTGTGATCTTTTTTTTTAAAAAGAAAATCTTATCAGATTGTTTTAGTGAAAATCCCAGTGCCGAAACTTATTCAAAATTGATAGACCTTAGGATAGCTGAAACAACATTACTGTTTATACATATATATATATATATATATAGATATAGATATAGATATAGATATGCATAAATGGTAGCAGATCCATGTTTAATTACTTCTCTACAGAGAGATTCATAGCCACCACCTAAAATTATAAGGGTAGAAATGAATTAATCTCCCTATTGTGTCAACTGCTGAAGCTGAGGATAATAACATAAACTTGTATTTATTTATATTCCTAAAATACTACTACATATGTAATTTTTTGTTTGTTCGAAGATTTTAATTACAATGGTCGAAATGTGTCTTTCCCAGTGCACTTCCCCCTGCAGCTCAGTGCCTGTTCTTCAATCTACCTGCTAGGTACTAGACATAACTCCATTGCTCCTGCTGGTTGTCATCTCTCCTGCTGTCCGCTGAACTGACACTTCATCTTTCCTGCTGTAAACCTGTTGTCTGCAGAGCTGACACTTCATTGTGTACTTCGCCACTATACCAGTGGTAACCAGTTGTCCACAGAGCTGACACTTCATTGTTTACTTCGCCACTATCCCAGTGGTAACCAGTTGTCCGCTGAGCTGACACTTCATCTTTCCTGCTGTAACCTGTTGTCCGCAGAGCTGACACTTCATTTCTCCTGTTGTCTGCTGAGTTGACATTTATCGTGTATTTCGCTACTATCCCAGTGGTAACCAGTTGTCCGCAAAGCTGACACTTCATCTCTCCTGCTGTCCGCTGAACTGACACTTCATCTCTCCTGCTGTAAACCTGTTGTCTGCAGAGCTGACACTTCATTGTGTACTTCGCCACTATCCCAGTGGTAACCAGTTGTCCGCAGAGCTGACAATTCATTGTTTACTTCGCCACTATCCCAGTGGTAACCAGTTGTCCGCTGAACTGACACTTCATCTTTCCTGCTGTAACCTGTTGTCCGCAAAGCTGACACTTCATTTCTCCTGTTTTCTGCTAAGTTGACATTCATTGTGTATTTCGCCACTATCCCAGTGGTAACCAGTTGTCCGCAGAACTAACACTTCATCACTCCTGCTGTAAGCTATTATCCGCAGAGCTGACACTCCATCGTATCACATCACCATCTACTTTATAGTAAGCTTGTTGAGCCTGATGGATTCTCCTCTGTACATTCCCCGATAGGTCTCGCCTGATACTTCCAGTAAGGGCCTCGACCTGCGGTGCAGACGCAGCTGAGACCAAACCACCTTGCGGCGGTCCCTGGTGAATACCTTCTGCCTGTTAGACTCCTCGCCTTGCTGGAAGTAGTGCTAATTTAGGCAGATCTAGGATCCTAACCTACTGGAGCGTGACAGGTGGTAGTGTTTAGTAATATATAACCAAAGGTATTTGAGTTTTTTGAAGGTGCCAGTTGAAAGAGAATGATTGCTCAAGCAGCGACTTGTCTGATGCAGGCACAGGAAAGTCCGGGGGGTAAATGTATCAAATAGCGGTTGTCAGGCACCGTCCCCGCAGTTCTGCTGCTGCTGGGAACGGACGCCCTATCCTTCCGGCTGCAAGCATCTAGCAATGGGACGCAGTGTCTGCGTGCATGCGCAGGTCTGTCCACGTTGCCTAGCAGTGGGGACGCTTCTCGTTAGTGTCGGTAGGCAGTGTCAGCCGATTCTGTCTATCCAGAGACGACTTTCTTATGCTCCAATCAGGAGCTTGCTGCTTCTATTTAAACCTGCCACTAACACCACTAAGGTACCAGAGTATTAGGCTCACACCTGATCTCCAGTGTTTGTTCCTGCATTCTGTTCCTTGTATCCTGATTATTCGGCTTGTTACTGACTATTTAGATCTTGATTTGGCATTGATTCTGCTCCTCAGGTACACTTCGGCTTCCCTGACCACTCTTCGGCTCCTGATTCGGTACTGCATTGCCCTCCTGGTTATGACCTTGGCCTGTCTGACTATCCGCAGTTCACCTATCTCTCTGGTGACTGTCTCGGTGAACCGCGTCCTGTACACCGTCTGCGGCCAAGTCCATACCTCTTTGCGGGGGTCCCTGGTGAGTTGGACTCTCCACCCGGGATTTGTTGTTACACTTAGCTCAGCGTGTTGAACAACAAGTGAATAATCAGACTCAACTGCTGCAGTGCGTTCAAGGGGTGGTTTCGCGCCTAGACTCCATCCAGGGGTCTCTCACTTCTCAGGCTGCCACCGCATCTTCTACTGTTCCTGTTAGTTCGGTTTCTTCCTCCGGTGCTCCAAGTTCCAGGGATCTTTGTATTCCTATGCCTGACAATTACGACGGAGATCCAATGAAGTGCCGTGTTTTTTGGAATCAGTGCTTAATGCATTTTGAACTCTTAAAGAGCAAAAATTGCCTTCATCATCTCTCTTCTCTCTGGTCAGGCCTTAGCCTGGGCATCGCCTTTGTGGGAGCGCAATTGTCACGATCTGCCTACAGCTTATGCATTACATGCTGCTTTGCATGGCAGCTCCTGCCTTTTTGCCTTTATCATTGTATTTGTATTGGCAGTACCTCCATTCACCAGAGGTGCTGCTATTGTGCCTTATTGTGTGCATTAGGGGTTAACCTTCATGTTCCAATTATCCCATGCACCTGGGTGTGGTCTTCCCTTTATATACCCTGTCACTCCCAGCACACATGGCTGGTTATTGTTGTCATATCCTGTGTTACCTGTGGATTCTTCCTCCTGCCTTGCTCCTCTGGTTCATGCTGCCTGGAATCTGTTCATACCCCTGCTTCCCTGCATTAGCTGTGTACCTGCTTGTTTCTGGACATTTATATTATCTCCTGCATCAGCCTGCACCTGGTAATTACCACTACTCCTGACTACCTGTTATTTATACTTGTCTGCAAATAAACACAGAGTGTTTTCACCATATCCGTGACTCCTAGCTGTACTTCTGTTTGTAACTGTGACAGCAATGATATAATACTCTCCAATTCCACTGCTTTTATTGAGGCCTTCTGAAATGTGTTCAATTAGCCTGGTAGGGTGGCTCTACACCAAGGGGGTTTTTCTGTTGGTTAATTTGCAGTTCAGTTTCGGACCCTCTCTTCTGTGCTAAAATGGAATGCCGAAGCTTTAACTGCCACCTTCTGGCATGGATTGTCTGAGCGTATAAAGGACGACCTTGCTTTCAGGGATTTACCGACAAAGTTAGACGACTTGATCTCTTCTGTGTTCTCAGGAGAGGGATCGTTCTCGCCGCTTTTCTCCTTGGCTAGCCCCTCGCTTCCAGACACGCGCTGTACTCTCCTATGCAGCTGGTCCGTTCCCATCTCACATCCAAGGAGAGAGAATGCCGGATTAAGAATCATCTCTGTTTATACTGCAGCTTGTCCCAAGAGACCAGGAAATGCCCTTTCCTGGATGTCACTAGGGAGGTCGCCCCAGGATCCAAATCTCGTACTCCCTGTTTCCTGTTTGACCGCGACCTGCGCAGTGGTGCCGCCAAAACCCATAACCTCTTGCAGGGATCCCTGGAGAAGAACAGCCGCTGCGTTAGTCTCAGAGCCTCGAGTGTAGTGACAACTATTGGCAGAATTCTGGGTCGAGAATCCTAGTGACCGTGACAGTAAGAACAGACCATGACGGATTTGCTGCAATACCTGGTGGCTTGGGTGGAGCAACAAGATGCTATTCAACGACAGTTACTACAGTGTTTCCAATCTCTAGTGTCTCAGTTTAACAAGTTCCAACCTCGCCTCCCACCCAACAACCTCCAGGAACGTCTCAGTCCACTGAGCGATCCCCGGTGCCTACTTCTTCTCTACATCTACCTACTCCCTCTAAGTTTGACGGAGACCCAAAATCCTGTAGGGGATTTCTCAATCAGTGCTCCATTCACTTTGAACTCCAGCCGCACAATTTTCCTACCCAGCGTTCTAAGGTGGCATATATCATCTCTCTATTCTCTGGGCAGGCTCTGGCATGGGCTTCTCCTCTTAGGAAAAAGATGACCATTTGTTAAGTGATTATACTGCCTTTCTAGCCACCTTTCGAAGAATCATTGATGAACCTGGGCGGGTTACTTCAGCTGCTTCAAGTATCCTTCGGCTACGACAAGGACCTCGTTCAGTGGCTCAATACGTGATTCAATTCCGCAAGTTTTCTTCAGAACTCCAGTGTAATAACGAGGCACTTGTAGCCGCTTTCTGGCAAGGACTCTCAGATAAAATTAAAGATGTACTGGCCTCTCAAGAATTACCTACGTCTCTGGATATTTTAATATCTTTATGTAATCGTGTGGACATGAGATTTCGGGAAAGAATCTCGGAGAAAGAATCCTCTCCACCAGCGGAACCCATGGAGTTGGGTCATTCTAGACTAACACCTGAAGAACGAGAATGACGCCTAAAGAATAAGTTATGCATCTATTGTGCCGATCCCAGTCATGTACTAAATTTCTGTCCCAGGAGATCGTGGAAACGCAAAACCCTAACCTGTTCCGGAGAGGTCAGGTTAGGTTCTCTGGAACCCTCTCCAATTTGTGCTGGCTCTAAGAATTGTTCTTTTACAGTTACCATTTCCACTTCTACTGGTTCCTTTACATCTCAGGCACTCCTGGATTCCAGGGCAGCCGGTAATTTTATTTCTCACTCAGTGATGGTCCTCATCTGTTATGCCTTTAGAAAAAAAACATCGTCATCACGGCCTTTGATGGGTCACGAATTCGCAATGAACTCATCACTGAACATACTACTCATCTTTCTCTTCAAGTAGGGGCCCTCCATCAAGAACAAATTTCTCTACTGATCTTTCCGGCTACTACTAGCCCTCTCATTCTGGGACTTCCTTGGCTCCATCTTCACTCACCTCAAATAGACTGGATGTCACCTCAAGTCCTGTCCTGGGGTCCAGCTTGTCTCCACAGATTCCTATCCCAGGTGTTACCAGTCAAGATATCCAAGTCTTCTCTAAGTCCTCTTCCACCTTGGCTCCTTCCGGAATACGCCTCTTTTGTGGATGTATTCGATAAGAAACGTTCCCAACAATTTCCCCTCATCAAACTTGGGCCTGCCCCGTGCACCTACAACCCGGTAAAATTCCACCTAGAGGTCAGGTGTATCCTCTCTCTCTACCCAAGACTCAGGCAATGTCAACTTACATCAAAGAGAATCTCCAGCAAGGATTCATCCGACCTTCCACCTCTCCTGCCAGAGCAGACTATTTTTTATCAAAAAGAAGGATGGCACGTTAAGACCCTGTATAGACTATCAAGGTCTAAATGCCATAACTGTAAAAAATCGTTATCCTATCCCTTTGATTACAGAGATTTTTGATTGCATTAGAGGTGCTCAGATATTTACCAAACTAGACCTGTGTGGTGCATATAACCTTATTAGGATCAAGGCTGGAGACGAGTGGAAGACAGCTTTTAACACCTGCGATGGATACTATGAATATCTGGTCATGCCATTTGGGCTGTGCAATACCCACGCTGTCTTCCAAGGGTTTGTAAACGAGATCTTTCGGGACTTGCTCTACGTGTGTGTGGTTGTCTATCTGGATGATATCCTGATTTTCTCCCAAGACCTTCCTACCCATCGACAACACGTTGCAGAAGTCCATTCAAGACTACAAAAAAATCAGTTGTTCTGCAAATTGGAGAAGTGCTCCTTTGAACTTTCCCAGATCCCTTTCTTGGGGTATATAGTATCCGGTGTGGACTTCGAGATGGACCCGGAGAAAGTAAGAGCAGTTCTGCACTGGCCCTTGCCCACATGTCTCAAAGCTATCCAGCGCTTTTTGGGCTTCCCCATTTAATATCGGCGTTTCATTCAAGGGTTCTCTTCCATTGTTGCACCTATTGTTTCCCTTACTCGTAAAAGTTCCAACCCCAAGCAATGGTCTCCTGAGGCTCTCTAAGCTTTCCAATTCCTCAAAGAAGCTTTCTCCACCGCTCCCATTCTTCAACAACCGAATATTGCTCTCCCCCCTTCTTTCTCGAGGTTGACGCATCCAACTTTGGTATCGGAGCTGTTCTTTCTAAAAAAAATCTGCACAGAAAAAACTGCATCCCTGTGCCTTTTATTCCCAAATTCTACTACCTGCTGAAAAAAATTATACCATTGGCGATAAGGAATTGTTGGCTGTTAAAGGAGCCCTGGAGGAATGGAGATACCTGTTGGAGGGGGCTTGTCATCCTATAACTATATTCACTGATTACAAGAATTTACTCTACTTGCATTTCGCTCAATGTATGAACCCACGACAAGCCAGATGGTCTTTATTCCTCTCTCGCTTTGACCTCATTATCACCTTCAAGCCTGCTTCCAAGATTAAAAAAGCAGATGCGCTTTCTCAAGCCTTTGCTTCTGTCTCTGGCTCAGAAGACCTCCAAGAGCGGCCTATACTGGATCCCAAATGTGTGGTTTTATCTGCCTCCTCCACTACCACCCCACCTCCGGGGAAAAACTTTGGTACCTCCTCTGCTTCGAAAGAAAATTCTCTCTTGGAATCATTCCTCTCGCTTCTCCGGTCATGCTGGAGCCCGGAAGACTCTAGAGATCATTTCCCGAAATTATTGGTGGCCTGCCATCAGGAATGACGTTAAAGAGTATGTCTCCGCTTGTGACATCTGTACTCAATTTAAATCCTCCCATCAGGCTCCAGCCGGTCTTCTGAAACCTCTGCCTATTCCTTTCAAACCATGGACTCACATAAGCATGGATTTTATCACGGATCTTCCACCCAGCAGAAAATTTAACACAATTTGGGTAGTGGTGGATAGGTTCTCTAAAATGGCCCATTTCGTGTCCTTGGTGGGACTTACTTCCTTTCCCATGTTGGCAAACCACTTTATTAAAGAAATCTTTTGTCTTCATGGATGTTCTTCTGAGATCGTTTCGGACAGAGGTGTACAGTTTGTGTCCAGATTTTGGCACTCTCTATGTACGATTTGGGGGATTCGTCTATGCCTGTCACTCACCGGACTGTGAGTGCTACTTCTAAGGTAGCTAGGAACCGTGTCCGTCCATTATAATGGTTACTGCGCATGTGCAGTCCCTTTTAACCTTCAGTTCTGTTCCTTTAACTTAATTGGCTGATCAGGCAACACTCCCTATATTAAGCACCTGTGGTCAATACCACGTTGCCTGATCTTGGAGTCTCATTTCTCATGAGTCTCTGAAGGTGTTCCAGTGCCTGCTCGTGTGTTCAGCTGATGCTGATTCCTGTTTGCCGTTTGTGGTTTCCAGACCACTTCTACTCCTCGTGTTCCTAGTGTCTTCAGCAGCTGATTCCTATCCGCTGCCTCCGTATATCTACAGTTACAGATTACTGCAAACTCTCCTGTGTTTCATCGTGACTCCAGCAGCTGATTCCTATCCACTGCCTCCGTGTGTCTAACAAGTTACAGATCTCTCCAACTCTCCTGTGTTACATCGCTACTGTTCCAGCTGATTCCTGTTAGCTACTTCAGCGTGTCTACAGAGTCCTGCTCGTCTCAGCGCTCCAGTCTGCATTCCACCTGCCGTCAACTGACCCGCTGCCTACTGCTCCTACAGTGTGTCCATTCGTGTCAACTTGCCTGTTAAGCATCAAGTCTACGCTCCTCGGCTTCCAGCTCTGCTACATCGCTTCAGCTCTCCCGTGGTCTCCTGCTGTTCAATTCGATATACTACTGCTTCCTGAGTATTTTGTCGTCCTTGCTGGCCTACCTACAGTGCGCTGCACCTACCTGCCGCTTCCACTCTGCAAGGACTTCTCATCTCGTCAGTTCCCTGCCGCTCAGGTATCCCTGCAGCTATCTCTAACAGCCTGCTCATCTGAACCACGGTATGCATACTTCTCATTGACTGTGCTGGTGTATTGCATATCCATCCTGGACTGAGTTGTTCTCCTCCGGAGTTTCCATCCTCTGAGACTATTGCTATTATTGACTGTGTTTCCTTTTGCTGGACTATTCTAGTGACTTTGTTTATCTGTGCAGTGCTGTTCATTCATTATTATTATTGTGTGCAGTTCAACGTGGGATCAAGTTCAGTGTACCCGTGTAGACTCTGCATAGCATTTATCTCCTCGTGTCCTTCCTCACATATATATTCAGTGGTACAACTTGCTAGAGACAGACCACTGATTCCTGTTTCCCCGTGTCACCAGTTGCATATATCCTCTCACATAAGCAGTGGTACAACTTGCTACACGCAGACCACTGACTTCCCCGTTACCTTCACCTGGATTCCATTCCTTCACTACAGACAGCGGTACAACTTGCTATACGCAGACCGCTGACTTCCACCTCCTTATTACTCCTGGACATTCTTCTCACTATAGCAGTGGTACAACTTGCCGTGCGGAGACCACTGACTACCCTCACGTGTCCTTGTCCATCCAGATCCTCGTGTTCAGTTACCTATTGTTTACCAGTGCTGCTAGTCATAGACTTTCTGAGCATTCTCTAACCATCTGCTGTTTCCAGTTCCATTATCACCCTGCTATCAGAGTATCATATACCAACTCTACTGCTCTGATAAGACCATCAGCGGGTGATACTGGGTAAAGAATCCTAGTGCCCGTGACAATGCCTATCCTCTTCATACCACCCTCAGTCCAATGGCCAGACCGAGAGGGTCAACCAGGACCTTGAGACCTTCATAAGAATGTTTTCTGCAGCCAACTAGGACGACAGATCTACTCCCTTGGGCTGAGTTCGCTCATAACAACTCCTACCACGAATCTTCAGCTAATACTCCATTTTTTGTTGTATACGGTCACCAACCTTCTCTCCCAGAATTTCCCGCTCTTTCACCCACTCAGGTTCCTGCAATCAACTTTCTACACCAGAGATTCTCCTCCATCTGGGCTCAAGCCCGGTCCTCTCTCAAAAAAGAATCCTCCAGATACAAATTCTTTGCCGATAGAAAAATGCGAGCAGTCCCCGCATTGAAAGTGGGAGATCGTGTATGACTGTCCACCAGGAATATCCGTTTAAAAGTTCCCTGCATGAAATTTGCTCCATGATTTACTGGTCCATACAAAATTCTACAAATCATAAACCCAGTATGTTTCAGGTTACAACTCCCCAAAAATCTTCGTATTTCCAACTCATTTCATATCTTGTTGCTCAAACCCCTCATTATCAACCGCTTTTCTACTCAGTCATCTACATCTCCTCCCATTCAACTTCAACAGGAAGAGGAATTTTAAATTCCTCTTCCTGTTGAAGTTGAATGGGAGGAGATGTTCGATATTTAGTTCACTGGAAGGGATTCAGTCCTGAGAAACGCTCCTGGATCCGTGCTGCTGACATCAACGCTCCGGCGCTTCTAAAGAAATTTTACACCAAGTTCCCTGGTAAACCCGGATTTAAGGGTTCTGTGTTCACCTTTAAAGGAGGGGGTACTGTCTGTCACTCACCGGACCGTGAGTGCCTCTTCCCGGACATTTAGGAACCGTGGCCGTCCTCCATCCTGAGGGTCTGCGCATGCGCAGCCCTTTCCTATACTTCAGTGTATGTCCCTTTAACTCAATTGGCAGATCAGGCAACACTCCCTATATTAAGCACCTGTGGTCAACACCACGTTGCCTGATCTTGGAGTCTCATTCCCCATGAGTCTCTGAAGGTGTTCCTGTATTTCTCGTGTATTCAGCCCTGCTGATTCCTGTGGTTTCCAAACCACTTCTACCTCTGTGGTTTCCAAACCACTTCTACTCCTGTGGTTCCCATACCACTTCTACCATCAACTGTATCATCGTGACTGTTTGCTGATTCCTATCCGCTGCCTCCGTGCACTACAGTCTTCTAAATCACTTCAACGCTATTATTATCATTATGGCTGTTTGCTGATTCCTATCTGCTGCCTCCGTGCACTCCAGCCTTCACTTCACATCCACTCACCTGATCATCATCAAGTTCCTGAGCTGATTCCTATCCGCTGCTTCCGTGCACTACAGTCTCCAGCTTGCAACTCGTCTGTGTTCATCATCGTGACTGTTAGCTGATTCCTATCCGCTGCCTCCGTGCACTACAGTCTCCAGCTTGCAACTCGCCTGTGTTCATCATTGTGACTGTTAGCTGATTCCTATCCGCTACCCCTGTGCATTGCCGCCTCATCTCAGCTCTCCTGTGTTTCCAGTCTACTGCTCACGTTGCCATCCGCTACACTCCTGGATCTACAGCTCCTGGTCTACTCTGCCATCCCGTGTTCCATCACCGTGGGTCCTGTTGGTTGCCCCTGGTTACCTCCGTGGGCGCAGAGTCCTGCCGCTGCTGTCTGCGCTATCGTCCATCTCCTGCTGATCCGCTCTCCACGCCTTCACGTGTCCCGCTGGTCTCTACCCTCCTGTCAGCATTGGATTCGTATCTCATCAACTACTCCTCTGCTGGATCATCTCCATTCTCCTGGGTCCTCCATGAGTCCAGTTCCACGTATTACTGATTCCTGTGATTCGTGTCCCTGTTGGTCTACTCACCTGTGCGCTGCACCTACTAGACCGCTGCCTCACCCATCCAGGGACTTCTCATCCAGCCGGCCTCCTGCCACTCAGGTATCGCTGCACTCCTATCTGACTGACTGCTTCTGAACCACGGTATGCATACTTCTCATTGACTGTGCTGGTGTATTGCATATCTTGCTGGACTGTGTTTGGTTCTCCTCTGGAGTCTGCTGTCCGCTGAGTCTATTGCCATCATTGACTGTGTTAACTTGTGCTGGACTACTTCAAGAGACTTTCTATATTTGCAGAACTGTTCAGTCATTTATATATATTGTGCATGTTACTATGGATCGTGTATAAGGTGCCTGTGTATATCCTGTGTTGCAGTCTCTCCCCGTGCACCTCCTCACATATATATTCAGTGGTACAACTTGCTCATGTCAGACCACTGATCCCTGTTTCCGGTATCACCTGTTCCAGTACCCTCTCACATAGCAGTGGTACAACTTGCTACCGCAGACCACTGACTACCCGGATACCTCCACTTGGATTCCATTCCATCACTCAGACAGCGGTGCAACTTGCTATCCGCAAACCGCTGACTCTCATCACCCCTTTGTCTCTGTTGGACATTCCTCCTCACTATAGCAGTGGTACAACTTGCTATCGCAGACCACTGACTACCTTCACGTGCCCTTGTCCATACAGTTCCTCGTGTATTATTACCTCCATATTACCAGTGCTGCTAGTCATAGACTTTCCTGAGCATCTCATCAGTTACCATTTCCTGTTCCGTGATCACCCAGCTACCAGAGTACCCTATTACCATCTACATTGCTCTGGTAAGCCTACCACCTGGTGATCCCTGGGTAAAGACTCCTAGTGCCCGTGACAGTAAGATCAGGCCATGACAGACCCAGATACGGAACCTACAGCCAAAGAGATGCTGCGGCATCTGGTTACCCGTATTGAGCAACAGGAAGTTCGCCAACGGCATTTACTGCGGTGTTACCAGGCGTTGGCCTCCCAAAGACCGTCTGTGCAAGATGCCACAACTACTGTTGATGCTCCTGTGTCTTCCTCCGTTTCCCCAGTGCCATCCCAGGTGTTTACAGCTTCCACGCTTCACCTGCCTACTCCGTCAAAATACGATGGAGACCCCAAGGCTTGTAGGGGTTTTCTTACTCAATGCTCAGTTCATTTTGAGCTCCAGCCTCAAAATTTTTCTACCCATCGTTCCAGAGTGGCCTATCTTATTTCATTGTTTTCTGGACAAGCTCTCGCATGGGCTTCCCCTCTGTGGGAAAGAAACGATCCATTGTTACAGGATAGTGCCGAGTTTATTTCCACGTTCCGAAGTGTATTCGATGAACCAGGTCGTGTCATTTCCGCTGCATCCAACATTCTCCGTCTTCGCCAAGGATCTCGCACTGTGGCTCAGTACGTCATTCGATTTAGGATCTTAGCCTCTGAACTTCAGTGGAACACTGAGGCACTAGTTGCCGCCTTCTGGCAGGGGCTTTCCGATAAAATTAAAAACGCATTGACTTCACAAGAACTACCCTCCTCTTTAGAAGATTTGATCTCTCTTTGCCATCGGGTAGACCTGAGGTTTCGTGAAAGAGAACCTGAGAAAACAACTTCGGTTAAAACACCTCTTCTCTCAAATCCTCAATTTCACCCAGCTTCATCTCCGGTGATACCCATGGAGATAGGTCGCTCCAAATTAACTTTAGAGGAGAGGGACCGAAGAATAAAGAATAGACTTTGTATCTATTGTGCCGATTCTACGCATATGCTCAACTCTTGTCCCAGGAGATGCCGGGCTCTAACCAATACTGGGGAGATAAGGTTAGGGTTCCTGGAGTCCTCTCCATCTTCCATGAAATTAAAAGCCTGCGCTTTTGATGTTACGATTTCCTTGGCTACCAAAACCTTTGAGTCACAGGCATTGATTGATTCCGGAGCAGCAGGAAATTTTATTTCCAAATCATTAGTAAATCAATGGTCTCTACCAGTGATTACCTTAAAAACACCCATTACTGTGACGGCTATAGATGGATCACGTCTCATCAACGGTCTCATCACCCAGAGTACGTCTCCAGTAACACTTCAGATTGGTGCCCTGCATCATGAAGAAATATCGTTTTTAATCCTTCCTGTTACGACAAGTCCGATTGTCTTAGGCCTTCCATGGCTTCAGTGTCACTCTCCCCAGATTGACTGGCGCACTCCTCGAGTTACATCTTGGGGAACTGAATGTCATCATCGTTGTCTCTCCCAAGTGGTTTCATTCAAAAGACAGCATTCGTCTATTCCACCAGGTCCTCCTCCACAAGATCCTTCATCTACGGATCTGGGTGATAAAGTTCAGTCTGAACGCCTTCCTCCTCATCGGGCGTTCATGACGTCATCGGACGTTGAAGATGGATCTCAGGAGTCATCTTCAAAAAGTCAAGTGCTGGTGGTTCACGGTCACCATCCGTCTTTTCCGGAATTTCCTGCCCTCCCGCCCACCCAAGTTCCTGCGGTGGAAACTGTTTGTCAGACCTTTAAAAATATCTGGTCTCAGGTCAAAACCTGTTTAAAGAAGACATCTATCAAATATAAATCTTTCGCAGATAAGAAGAGACGGGCTATTCCCCCACTAAAAATTGGAGATCGTGTCTGGTTATCCACCAAAAATATTCGTTTGAAGGTTCC
The DNA here is from genome assembly GCF_038048845.1 of Mixophyes fleayi. Lineage (NCBI taxonomy): Eukaryota > Metazoa > Chordata > Amphibia > Anura > Limnodynastidae > Mixophyes > Mixophyes fleayi. The sequence continues at coordinate 120,239,388 of NC_134407.1, read as the reverse complement.
ATCCATGAAATTCGCCCCCCGTTTTATTGGTCCATATAGGATCATTCAAGTAATCAATCCAGTATGTGTGAAACTTCTTCTTCCTAAGAATCTTCGGATTTCTAATGCCTTCCATGTATCCTTGCTCAAACCTCTTATTATCAACCGTTTTTCAACTCCTCCCTCAGTTCCGCAGCCAGTTCAAGTCCATCAGGAGGAGGATTTCGAGATTACTGAGGTACTAGACGCAAAAATTTCGCCAGGAGGTCTCCATTTCCTCGTTCATTGGAAGGGCTTTGGTCCTGAGGAGCGCTCTTGGATCAAAGCTGAAGATCTTAATGCTCCTGCCCTTTTGAAGAAGTTTTATTTAAAAAAATCCGGACAAGCCCGGTTCCAGGCGTTCTGTGCCCACCTTTAAAAGGGGGGGTACTGTCACTCACCGGACCGTGAGTGCCTCTTCCCGGACATTTAGGAACCGTGGCCGTCCTCCATCCTGAGGGTCTGCGCATGCGCAGCCCTTTCCTATACTTCAGTGTATGTCCCTTTAACTCAATTGGCAGATCAGGCAACACTCCCTATATTAAGCACCTGTGGTCAACACCACGTTGCCTGATCTTGGAGTCTCATTCCCCATGAGTCTCTGAAGGTGTTCCTGTATTTCTCGTGTATTCAGCCCTGCTGAATCCTGTGGTTTCCAAACCACTTCTACCTCTGTGGTTTCCAAACCACTTCTACTCCTGTGGTTCCCATACCACTTCTACCATCAACTGTATCATCGTGACTGTTTGCTGACTCCTATCCGCTGCCTCCGTGCACTACAGTCTTCTAAATCACTTCAACGCTATTATTATCATTATGGCTGTTTGCTGATTCCTATCTGCTGCCTCCGTGCACTCCAGCCTTCACTTCACATCCACTCACCTGATCATCATCAAGTTCCTGAGCTGATTCCTATCCGCTGCTTCCGTGCACTACAGTCTCCAGCTTGCAACTCGTCTGTGTTCATCATCGTGACTGTTAGCTGATTCCTATCCGCTGCCTCCGTGCACTACAGTCTCCAGCTTGCAACTCGCCTGTGTTCATCATTGTGACTGTTAGCTGATTCCTATCCGCTACCCCTGTGCATTGCCGCCTCATCTCAGCTCTCCTGTGTTTCCAGTCTACTGCTCACGTTGCCATCCGCTACACTCCTGGATCTACAGCTCCTGGTCTACTCTGCCATCCCGTGTTCCATCACCGTGGGTCCTGTTGGTTGCCCCTGGTTACCTCCGTGGGCGCAGAGTCCTGCCGCTGCTGTCTGCGCTATCGTCCATCTCCTGCTGATCCGCTCTCCACGCCTTCACGTGTCCCGCTGGTCTCTACCCTCCTGTCAGCATTGGATTCGTATCTCATCAACTACTCCTCTGCTGGATCATCTCCATTCTCCTGGGTCCTCCATGAGTCCAGTTCCACGTATTACTGATTCCTGTGATTCGTGTCCCTGTTGGTCTACTCACCTGTGCGCTGCACCTACTAGACCGCTGCCTCACCCATCCAGGGACTTCTCATCCAGCCGGCCTCCTGCCACTCAGGTATCGCTGCACTCCTATCTGACTGACTGCTTCTGAACCACGGTATGCATACTTCTCATTGACTGTGCTGGTGTATTGCATATCTTGCTGGACTGTGTTTGGTTCTCCTCTGGAGTCTGCTGTCCGCTGAGTCTATTGCCATCATTGACTGTGTTAACTTGTGCTGGACTACTTCAAGAGACTTTCTATATTTGCAGAACTGTTCAGTCATTTATATATATTGTGCATGTTACTATGGATCGTGTATAAGGTGCCTGTGTATATCCTGTGTTGCAGTCTCTCCCCGTGCACCTCCTCACATATATATTCAGTGGTACAACTTGCTCATGTCAGACCACTGATCCCTGTTTCCGGTATCACCTGTTCCAGTACCCTCTCACATAGCAGTGGTACAACTTGCTACCGCAGACCACTGACTACCCGGATACCTCCACTTGGATTCCATTCCATCACTCAGACAGCGGTGCAACTTGCTATCCGCAAACCGCTGACTCTCATCACCCCTTTGTCTCTGTTGGACATTCCTCCTCACTATAGCAGTGGTACAACTTGCTATCGCAGACCACTGACTACCTTCACGTGCCCTTGTCCATACAGTTCCTCGTGTATTATTACCTCCATATTACCAGTGCTGCTAGTCATAGACTTTCCTGAGCATCTCATCAGTTACCATTTCCTGTTCCGTGATCACCCAGCTACCAGAGTACCCTATTACCATCTACATTGCTCTGGTAAGCCTACCACCTGGTGATCCCTGGGTAAAGACTCCTAGTGCCCGTGACACTGTCACTCGCTGGATCTCTGGTTCCTCTGGACCCAGATCCAGGCCACTCACCTCTCTGCCGGCCTCCATGCAGCGTCGCAGCCGTCCACCATCTTAGGAATACTTCTGCACATGTGCAGACCAGAACGATGTTTAAAACCTTTCCTCACTTCGTATTGGCTACCTGTCAGCCTTCCCCTATTTAAGGCACCTATGACCTCCTCTTAACTGTCTGTTCTTGATCCTCACTTTGCTGTGGTAGCCATGGTCTAATCTCCTGTGTTTCCCGTTCATCTCAGCATTCCAGAGTCTCCAGACCTCATCACCTGCTGGCCGGATACTTTAAAGCCACGTCTGTGGTAATACATGCCTCCCGCTGATCATTGCAGCATCTCTTATACCTCACCTGCTGGCCGGATACTTCATCGCTATGTTTGTGGTAATACCTGCCTCTCGCTGATCATTGCAGTGTCTCCTATACCTCACCTGCTGGCTGGAAACCTCATCGCCGTCTCCGTGGCAATACCTGTCTCGTGGTGATCTTTGCAGAGTCTCCTACACATCACCTGCTGGCCAGATACATCATCGCCATGTCCGTGGTAAATTCCTGCCATCCCCTGAACATAACTACATCTTCTATTATCTCATCTACTGGCCAGATAATCATCGTCACCTCTGTGGTAAATACCAGCTATCCGCTGAACATAACTACATCTCCTGTTATCTCATCTATTGGCCGGATAATCATCGCCACCTCTATGGTAATTACCAGTCATCCACTGAACATAACTGCATCTCCTATTATCTCATCTATTGGTCAGATAATCATCACTACCTCTGTGGTAAATACCAGCCATCTGCTGCAGCATCTCCTAATTATCTCACCTGCTGGCCAGACTCCATCTCTATCTCTACGTCTGTGGTGTCTACCACCTGCCAGTCATCCATACCTCTCTGCTGCTCCTGCTACCTACATCCACTGAGCGTCTCATCGCGTTCTATTATCTTGATTGCCATATCCTATATTCTCATAGCTGTCTGTCCGTTAACCTTGCCACACTCACTTGAGGACCGCGACCTGCGCAGTGGTGCCGCTAAAACCCATACCCTCTTGCAGGGGTCCCTGGAGAAGACCAGCCGCTGCGTTAAACTCCGCGCCTCGAGTGTAGTGACAACTATTGGCAGAAGTCTGGGTCGAGAATCCTAGTGACCGTGAGAGTGAGACTCAAGCCATGGCGGATTACATCACTGAGAAATGTTGACATGGATTTATTCGTAAGTCCTCCTGTCAGGCGCCATCTCCACACTGACACTTGGTGCAGGAGACGGACGCCTGTACCCTCTCTGCAGCCACGACCCATTGACTAGCAGCCTCTTAAGAAATTGCCACCTGCTGCTGATCTAGCTACTTTTTTAATTAAAAATATTTTTCGGATCCACGGTTGCCCCATTGAGATCATCTCTGATAGAGGAGTTCAATTCATTTGAAGATTCTGGAGATCCTTTTGCAACAATCTAGAAATCAAGCTAAAATTCTTCTCGGGATACCATCCCCAGACTAATGGTCAGACTGAGTGGGTCAACTAGGACTTGGAGACGTTCCTCCGTTGTTACTGCTCTAATCACCTATGCTCCTGGAGTGGTTATCTATCTTGGGCAGAATTTTCACATAATATTCATCAACATGAATCCTCTGTAACATCTCCTTTCTTTACCGACTTTGGCAGACATCCCGTACTTCCCACCTCCTCAGAAGTCCCCAGTGCATCAGTACCGGCAGCTCAAGAGATGATCGGTGACTTTTTGAAAATGTGGACTCGGGTATGATCTAAACTTTTACAGTTCTCGGAACGGCATAAACTCTTTGCTGACTGTCACTGTAGGAAGATTCCAGTACTTCACGTTGGGGACAAGGTTTGACTTTCCATGCGTAATTTCAGACTAAAGCTACCATCAATGAAATTCGATCCCCAATATATTTGTCCCCTTCGCATTTCTCACATTATTAATGCGGTTACCTATAAGCTCCATTTACCTCCTGCACTCCGCTTGCATAATTAATTTCATGTTTCCTTATTAAAACCATTGGTTCTTAATGAATTCTGCAACCTTCAGCCTCCGCCTCCTCCCATCAAGAAGGTCTTGGGCGACGAATATGAGGTTGAATGCATCTTGAAATCCCGATCTCTTCACGGTAAGACTCAGTTCCTCCTCCACTGGAAGGGTTATGGTCCTGGGTGAATAAGAAAGATCTACATGCTCCCCACCTGCTGTCAAAGTTTTTGAAGAATCAGACCTCCAACTCTTCTTCAGGGAGGGGGGTACTGTCAGGCGCCGTCTCCGCACTGACACTTTTTGCAGGAGGCGGATGCCTGCAACCTCTCGGCAGCTAGGCAATGGGACGCTTCCTTGATCCTCTGCATGCTGTGCGTGCGCATGTTCAGTTAAGCTGCATTCCGTTGCTAGGCAATGATACGCTATCTATGCTCACCTGTCGGCGGTCAGTATGTCTGACCACCGAAACTTCATCACCTAATCAGGGTGCATCATATGGTTTATATAGCGCCGTATGACACCTGTAGGGTGCCAGAGTATTGGTTCCCTCCTACTCCAGCGCTTCCTGAACTACTGATCCTGTGTTCTTCGGTTCTGACTCAGCTTCCTGTTACCATTCTTCTGTGTTACGTTTTTGTACTTTGCTGTTCAGCTGGTTTGACTATTTGGCTTGACCTGACTTCTTTCTGGATCCTTCCTGTGTACCGCATCACTCGTTTGGCTTTGACCTGGACTGACTGACTACGCCTGTCTACCACTGTCGCTACACCAGTGATTGACTTGGAGAACCACGAACTGCGTACCCTCTGCAGTTAAGCCTAAACTCCCTTGCAGAGGTCCCTGGTGAATACCGTGGGAACGTTAGACTCCGCCCCTCCATTTTCAGTTTCGCTAATACCGGATAGTGACCATCTCTGCAATTGCGTGTCAGTATATTCTGGCCATATGAGTGAACAGGACGAACCCTCAGCTCGAGACCTGCTGCTCTATTTAGCCCAGAGAGTGGATCAGTAAGACTCCGATCAGGCACAACTCTTGCAATGTCTACAAGGGGTTGTTTCTCGCTTGGACACCCTTCAGGGGTCTGTGAAAGGAATTATGGCATCAGTGACAAGGAGTTGTTGGCCATCAAATCAGCTCTGTAGGAGTGGAGACATCTTCTTGAGGGAGCCCTTCACCTGGTTACCATTTTTACAGGTTTATTTACAGACCGCTCAATGCCTTAATCCTCGTCAGGCCTGTTGGTCTTTATTTTTTTCCAGTTTTAAGACCTTCCGTCCTGGTTCTAAAAATGTCAGAGCTCTGTCAAGACCCTTTGAGGAATCCAATGCCATCTCATCATTCGAATCTAACCTTATCATCAACCCTGCTAACATTGTTGCTCTTACCCACTCCTCGGTCGGGACACCACCTGTAAATATTTCCTTTATTGAACCTCATCTCCGTCAAAAGATTTACATTTCTAACTTTGCAGTTTATGCTGGCTTTAAAAAGACAGTAGCCTTGTTATCACGCTATTATTGGTGGCCGTCTCTCCTTGCTGATGTCCAAGATTTTGTTGCAGCCTGCCATGTTTGTGCCCAGCAGAAATCCTCCTGGGGGGCTCCTCCATCCTCTTCCTATTGCTGACTCTCCCGGAGTCAGTATATCCATGGACTTCATTACGGAACTTCCAATGACTCACGTGTTCGACACCATCTGGAATGTAGTGGACCGTTTCTCTAAGATGGCCCAGAGCCAACCTTACCAGATCTGCCGCACGTTACAAGAATTCTGCTGAGCGAAGATGTTTTCCTGTTCTCCATGTGGGTGATAAGTTCCCTCTATGAAACTGGAGCCACGTTTCATCGGTCCATTTAAAATTTCTAAGGTCATTAACGCTGTATCCTACAAGCTACAAATTCCTTCATCCCTCAAGATCCACAATTCTTTCCATATTTCTCTACTCCTGCTCCTATTCAGACTACCTCCGGGGAGGAGTTTAAGGTAGAATGTATCCTGAATTCTTGAATCTCGCGAGGCAGGACCCAATATCTGGTTCATTGGAGAGATATAATGGATAGTATAATACCCTTACAGCGCTACATATGCCACTTCGGCAGATCAGTGAATTAAAACTATACACCAAAGTTGAATATCATAAAAAAATGTAAATCACCTTTCTGCGCTGTGGTTTCTGTGACAGAACCAATAGACTGAACAAGTATTTAGGAAGGAATTGTTCTCCAACATTAATGATTTTGAACATATAATCAATACGGTTGATAGATGTTTCAATGTGTTGCAAATAAATTTCAGGTAAGTAAATTGCATATGTTGTGGGATCCCCCACAGTCAAAACTACTTACACCATAGATTCTTTAAACGTGGCACTTCAAAGTAAGCATAAAACTCTTTGCTCCTCCCTCTTTCTTCAGAACCTCTCGGTAAATGTAAGAAACAGAGAGGTATATCTTTTATGTAATAACTAAAAACATTTATTGGATAAAAACATAGATGTTCCTACCGCAGAATAGATGGTAGTCAGCATATCATATGTAAGTCATTCCAGCGAGTGAAACAATCACAGATAATCATCAAAGAGAAGGCAGCTGCATCCGGATGTTAACTGCAATATGTTAGAAAAGCAAGCTGGCGGACTGAACATTCGCTGACATCTCCGTCTGGATGGGTCTTGTCTCGGTAGGGAAATATAGGAGAAACACAGTTGAAATCGACGCGTTTCGATCCTAGTCATTGGATCTTTTTCAAGGTAATGAGCACAACAAACTGTGTTTCCTTTTATGATTAACTCCGATCACATGATCAGACCCAAAGATATACTAAGAGTTAATAGAAGCGCCAGTATACAAAACAAACATTCATCATTGGATAAAAACTTGAAGTAACATATATAAAATAGGGGTACATGTTGCAAATTACGGAATAAATCACATTATTTTAAACTTCACAGCATTATCCTATGGAGGTTAATCTCCGATCACATGATCGGGTGTCAAAGTGATGGAGATGCCAATGCATAATATAAATATTGCCTCAAAATTGTAGAATACAAAAAAAGTATAAGGATTACAAAAAAACATTATTGTCCATCTATAAATGTTTTTTTGTAATCCTTATACTTTTTTTGTATTCTACAATTTTGAGGCAATTGTGAGATCGTCGGAGAGGAATTGAACACCATACCACCAGTCGATATAAGTATTTTTTCTGTTTTTTATATATTATTATTGTTCAGTCTATTGGTTCTGTCACGGAAACCACAGCGCAGAAAAGTGATTTACATTTTTTTTATGGTTCATTGGAGAGGTTACGTAAAAGAGGAGAGAGGGGGGGTAGTGTCAAGCGCCGTCCCCGCAGTTCCACTGCTGGTGACGGACGCCCGACTCCTTCCGACCGCAAACGTCCCATTGTTCCTGCATTCTGTTCCTTGTATTCTGTTGATTCGGCTTGTTACTGACTACTCTTTGTATCCTTTTTTGACATTGATTCAGCTCCTCTGGTACATTTCAGCTTCCCTGACCACTCTTCGGCTTCTAGTTCGGTACTGCATTGCCCTCCTGGTTACGACCTGGGCTTGTCTGTCTATCCGCTGTTCACCTATCTTGCTGGTGACTGTCTTTAGGACAGTGACATACTTCCTTGCGGGGGTCCCTGGTGAACACCAGGGGTGCATTAGACTCCGCGCCCCCCTGTACAGTCGCATCAACACCAGCAGATCGCTTCCATCACACTTCCGTTGTGACAACGATTTTTGCAAATCGCCTACATCCAGCGACTTTGTATGGTAAATTTAAAGCGGGAATGGCTTTACAGGCAAAACTTGCCTTTAAAGCTATTGCTGCTTTAAATTTACCATGCAAATTCGCCAGGTGTCAGCGATTTGCAAAATTTGCTATTTGATACATTTACCCCAAGGACTTCTATCTTGTTCATGTTGACTTTGTAGTCTGAAAAGTGGCCATAAACATCTAACTCAGCCAAGAGGTAGGGGGGGGTGGAAGAGACAGTCGGACTAGAAATAGTCATCAGGACATCATTTGCGTAGAGAACAATTTTGTGAGCAAATGGGCTCACCAGCATATGAGCTATTTTCTGTTTGGCATGGATCCTGGCAGCCAACGGCTCTATCACAAGGGAGAATATGAGCTGTGAGAGGAGGCAACTCTGACACGTGCCTTAGGAGATAGTAAGCCGAGGTGAGGCCATTCGCTGATATTGTAGCTGATGGAGTGCGTTATAGGGCCAAGAAGCCATTCAGAAATTTACCAGAGAACTCCATTGCTCCAAACACCTCATCCATGAAAAACCAGGAAATGCAGTCGAACAACTTTTTCAGCGTTGAGCGCCATAAGTAGAGAGGGAAGTTTATCATTATGAATTGTATGTATCAGGTCAATGACCCTCCTAGTATTATCAGGGGATTGACGCCCCAGGATAAAGCCCACCTGGTCAGGATGGATGAGGGAATGGAGGAGTGGGTTCAATCTGGAAGCCAGAATTGTAGCATAAAGTTTCAAGTCAATGTTGAGTAATGATATAGGCCTGTAGGTAGCGCATAGAGAGTTGGCTTCCCCAGCTTCAGGATAACAATAATGTTAGCCCTAGTGGTGGCTGAGTCAAAGGATGCCCCATCCAGCACCTTGTTAAAGAATTTTGCCAGATGTGGGCTAAATAGCCCAGCAAACTTTTTGTAGTATTGTGGAGTGAATCCATCGGGGCTCAGAGCGGACAAAGCTTTTAAAGATTTGATAGCCGCCAGGACCTCAGCCAGGGTGATATCTGAGTTCAAGGCGATCAGCTGCAGTAGGGTAATTTTAGGAAGAGGAGTGGCTATGAGGTAATTGTGACAGGCTGGACCGCCTATGCCAACAGACCGCCTGTCTGTTGTTACTAGGAACCGGCTGGGCTTACTTTGCCACTGTTTCCTTACATTATCCCAAATGCGCCCTCTTGCCATAGTAGGAGGGGCTTCCAATGTTGACACCACTGAGCTCCTTTATGGTGCTCAGAACCATGTTCCTTCTGGGTAACTCACTGCTAGTGTACTCCTGTGCTGGTACACTTGGGCTGGTAACTCAGACCTCTTACTATGGATCAGGGTTGCTGTGGATGGATCCCCCCTGGCCTATCACACTGACCAGAGCTGCATGGGTAGTAGCCAGAGCGGTGGTACTGGAAAAGCTTGGGTCCAAACCTCAGAGACAGCCGGAGAACAGATTAGATTTAGGGTCTAATCTGCAGGTCAAAGGATTCCAGCAATATTGAAGAAGTTGTAAAGCATAGTCTTGAAGCAAAGAATGATGTTTTATTTTACTCAGGTGCCCTGACAAGGACAGTTCCACTGATTAAAGGTATCAGTGGTCAGGTCAGATGGAACATCAGAATGATACATTTCAGTGTACAGAACAGTGCTTTTTATACAGATTTGGACACAGGCTATTTTTAGAATGAGGATGTACCCTGTTTACCAAAATATAAATATACATGAATTGCAAAGCTAACAATATTTACACTTATCTGTGAAATTCTAGAAACGCTGTGATGTCTTGCATCTTTGTTTTAGATGCAGGAAATCTAGCAGCACTTTTTAAATTAAACCTTCCTGTCTCCAAGTGAAACCTCACACATCAAATGACCCAATTAACATATGGGGTCTTTCTTCAGAATACACATTCCCACAGAACATCACAAACCAAAACAAACCATTTTCCCATATCACAATACACAAAAGGCTTCCATCCACGAAGTCTAATTGTAATAGATATATATACATCAGAAATAGGCATTTGCTTTAGAAAGGTTAAAACAGAAAAAAACACATTTTCTACCCTGGGCTCAGAAATAACGATTTCCTATCCCAAAATATACACAATATCAAAAATAAGTGCATGTGCAATTATATAAATAAGCGCCCTGCGCTATTTCCTTTGAATAAATTTATACCATAAGTTATTTATACATAACAGTAATCCTCCAAAGTAGGTACTTGGAGGGGGGGGGGGGTGCATGAACGTTATAAATGGAGGAGTAGAAGTATCGCAGACGGCTCATAGAAGACGTCCGCTCTAGGGGATTGTCGAATTTTGTCGATATGACTCGAGTCAGAGTTTTGCGAAGCTTTCTAGAAAGCACCAAGTCAGCTTTATCAGGTTCTCATAATACCACTGTTGGGGTTTCTGCATAGTGGTAGCAGCTCTACGGGAAAGGAGGGTGTTAAGTTGGCCCTTCAGTGAGTCAATCTGGGTATGTAAGCCAGGTTCATGATGTGTCTGAGGTTGGGCAAGGAGTGAGAAATGACATATCCTCCATGGCCCTTCTCCTGGAAGTCACTGTCATGTTAATCTCGAATAATGACTTTGTGAGCCTCCCATATGACACCCGGGTCTACATCAGGGGTAAAGTTATCTAGGAAGTAATTGAAAATCCAGGTTTTAATGTCTAAAAAGGTAGGTTGATTAAGCAGGAGGGAGTCTTCTAAGCACCACCTACCTTTATGTGGTGGTCGTTTAAGAATGTCAAGGAGGAAGAACACCCCTGAATGGTCAGTCCAGGCGAGTGGAGTAATGCCTGCTTGTGTAACATAAGGAGTGGGAAATGTGTAGCATATCTATACGAGAGTATAATTGGTGAGGGGCAGAGAAGTGGGTGTAGTCTCTGGCGTCGGAATTACAGAGTCGCACGAAATGATATAGACAGTAGTTAGTGAGCAAAGTGGCTAGAGAAGTAGAATCTTGGGAGAGAGCAGCTCCCCTCCGGGAGGAAGGTGGGGAGACTTGTCCAAGGTGGGATTAAGGACTACTTTAAAGTCACCACCAGCTTTCTGCACAACCGCTTAATGCACTTAAAGAGTCTGGTAAAAAAGGGCTTATGTTTTTAATTTGGGGCAGAAACCGAGACCAGAGTAATAGGATCAGAGTGGAGCGTACCCCCTACAAGTAGGAAGTAGCCCTCAGGATATGCATAAGTGCTGGAGTGCAGAAAGGGGCTTTGTTGTGGATCAAAATAGCCACACCCCATTTCTTACAGTTCTCAGAGGAAAACTGCTTACCCGCTTACCCTGGAGTTTGGAATGGGCTCCGGTAAGATGCATTTCTTGTAGAAAAGTCAGCTCTTTCTCTCCTACAGGCTCTCAAGAGAATAGTTCGCTTGCAGGGGGAGCTGATTCCATTGACATTAACTGAAGAGGAGTTGATTCTCAAGAGTGTGACTAAAGGTAAGTGGAGGAGAAATAAACAGTCCATCCCTGAGTTAGAGGGCAAGAAAGCAGAATTAAGAAGGGGAAGTAGCCACAAAAGAGAAAGATAACAGGAGAGGAAACGAAAAGGGCATTTGGGCGAGAACCCTGAGGAAAAGGAACCCTGGAAGGGTTAAGAGACATAGTGGAGAAGTGAAACATGTCAAAATGAACAATATCAACTTTGTACATCTATATCAACCTAATGCTATTCAAGGGCTGCATGTGTTGTGGCCCTCTAATCTGAAAAAGGGCCACACAATCTCCATAAAACGTAAAATAATACATTTAATCAAAGATTAAACAAAACATACTGGTAGGTTAATTGGCTTCTGATAAAATGGATCCTAGTCTGTGTGTGTGGTAGGGAATTTAGATTGTATGCTCCAATGGTGCATAATATGATTGGACCTATATAAATTAACAATAATAAATAAGGAGACATCACATGCCCTTAAAATAGACCCCACATGCCACTCAAATCAAAACAACCCTACAATGCCCACTCACCAAAAGCATCCTCCTTTGCCCTTTAGAACCCGGTTTACACTAGAACACCTCTCAGACCTATATTTTCCTTAAAACACCCCTCAGCCTCCTCACTCACTTATAAGAGCTGTGGCCATGGGTGAAGCTCAATGTGACATAACGCAAAGAATAAGAACTGCTATCAATGGCATAATCCAGATAAAAGGACTGATGAGAAGCTGTGGGCCGCAGGGGAAGGCTAGGAAGTCTGCATGCACTGTAGTTTGGTATTTAAGCCTCTAGAGCCATGTCCATTTTGAATAATCATCATCAGCATACACATGTAAGACCATTTTGTTTGCTAGAATTGCTATAATGTGAATGTCTGACAAAAAAGCATAATATAATAGTAATAATAATAATAAATTGCATTACAGATAGAATAAAAGTTGCTTAGTGCAGAGACAAACTGTAGGTTCATAATACAATACACCATATCACATTGTTCCACTTGACCTAGACATAGGAAACATTTAACTGGACGAGATAAACTGCTGCAGCTGGTATGTGCAGATCCTAATACAGACAAATAGACGAAGGCCCCTATTTATCAAAATGTATCAATAAGCTTGATTTTTTATTGCCAATAATAGCTGCAATAAAAATTCACCAATTTACACAATATAACTATAAAATATTGCCGGGCAGCTGAGCAATACTCAACTGCCCTAATGAGGTAAAGTTTACCCTCTTCACGGAGCAGTCTCAGGGGATATTGTCCTGAGATGGTGATAACAGAAATGTATTGTGGCCATTTTACTGTCACAGTGTTTGTTAAATAGCCCTCCCAGTGCAAACCATGAGTTTTACTGGTGAATCTTACCCCTTTATATATGAGAAGAGGATAAAAAGCCATATCACTGGTGATAAGACTTTTTGTTCTGTGATAAATATGTCCTTAAGAATCAAAAGGCAACATAAGCATGATTAATACAAGTCATGGTGGGCTGATGGAGAGCAGTCTATATGAAACAGAGAAACCAGACATATAAAAAACACATTTTAGGGCTAGATTTACTAAGCTGCGGGTTTGAAAAAGTGGGGATGTTGCCTATAGCAACCAATCAGATTCTAGCTGTCATTTTGTAGAAGGTACTAAATAAATGAAAGCTAGAATCTGGTTGGTTGCTATAGGCAACATCCCCACTTTTTCAAACCCGCAGTTTAGTAAATCTAGCCCTTAATCTTATCACATTCCCCCAAAAAATATTTGGATACAGTGCAAGTTGCTTTCTGGGAGACATCAAAAGTCAACAAAGGAAAGAGTAACTATATGATTAGAAATTGCATATTCATGGTGACTAAACACTAAAGACTAGATTTACTAAAGGACGGTTTGTTGACACTGCCAGTGTTCGGCAATTTTTACAGTGATTTTAAAACCGCCATTAAAACGTCCATAATTGAATTTGACAATACCACCACTTTACAAATCGCCATCCAGATTTTAACAATGATGAACATACAAACTGCTGGATTTACTAAGCTGAGGTTGCAAAACCGCTGCAAAACTGCTATCCAAATGGCCAAAATAAAAGAGGTGGTTGTGAGTGGCGAGATTGCTCAAACAGCATACTGTTTAAGCTATTTTGCCATTCAGAGAATAAAAGGAAGCACCATTCACATTTAAATTATTGGGGTAATCATTATTTATTGTTTCCCCAAAACCCTCATAAATTACTTTATTGAATATAAAAAAATATAATCTATAATTATCTGTCATTGCTAGTTGATGCTGGGTTATTTTTCATGTAAATGTATCTTTTTCTTTAATTTCGACTGCGATGGATCATTCTAGGAACACTTGTGCAAAGTGAGACATGCAGCTGGTCCAAAACAGTATTTGCACTGCAGATCAGCCATTTTGCACTCCATAATTGACCTGTAAAGTAAGCAGGAAGGAGACAAGATCAGAGGGACAAGGTGCAAAGCACACACTGTAGAGAGCTCATATTCAGAGCTGGATTAAGAGGGGTGGGTATGCACATTGGACCTACCTTTCTTAGGGGGGTCACAGCATCTACCACTCACCCAGGGGCAGGTGGCATTGCCCCCTGGGCCAGTCTCATAGTGGGCTACCTTGGGCTGGGTCATTGGGCTAGCTGCATTTTTTTACCTTTAAAATGTTCCCAATAGGCTGCTGAGTCGAGTATTGCCGCCCGGGCTAAACTTTGCCAGCCCTCCCCTGCACCTAGCGCTGGAGAAAGTTATTTGCCTCCTGTAATGAGAGAAACATGAAGGGGGCAACAATAGGATGCCTGAAAGGGGGCAAGAAAGAAAGGGACATGGAGGGTGGCAATGTGAGTGTAAGAAGGGGGCAATGTGAGAGATATGGAACAGCTCCAATATGACACATTGTAGAATCTACCTAAACCTAGCTATATCTTTGTCTGTAAACCCATACTCTGCCCTATCAGCACCTACGTTTCCTATGATTAAAACACTACCATAAGCATTGGGATATTAGTTTAATTTTGGAATATACACCTACATTTAGCATGATTACAAAGCTCATACAACAGAAGGAGGGCAATCAGATTTACATAATCATTTGTTTAGCTATACATGTGCATGAAATGGCACAGTTAAAACACTACTTACAGCAGGGGAACTCTATTACATCACTACCATGAAGAAGCCTAGTGTTAGAGGAGAAACACAAAGGTAGGCTACACATACTTTGAGAAATTGAATGAGATCTCTCCTATATCTACTAGCTTTGCTGTCTTTACCACAGAAATAGATTTGGAGAATATACTGTATATAGGCAATGTGGAAGTCGAATAATTGGATGAAGTCGTTTCAAATTAATAACCATCAATTTAATTGGCTTTATCAGAAAATATGCGAAGAGCACGCTATGGCGTTGAAGTGCGTATTTATCAATAACACGTGCGAACACTTCTGCATACACTTACACTCACACATTCACTTGTAAATAGTTCACCTTAATAAAGTTCCAAATCTATTACATTTGATTCTTTTATAATCAAATGTAATAGATTTAAGTTTAATATAATAATGTTAAAACCACTTTATTGATATCTAAGGTTCAGGATATAGGAAACGTATCATGTTTAGTGTCATTTTGATCCACTTTTCACCATCAGACATCCGCTACTATCGGCTAAGCGATCACACCTTGCGTACGCAAGTTATGAATGATAAAGTATAAATGGTCAAAATGATACTGTGTTTGTAATGCTAATAGACCACTTTGAACCAGCTTTTTCGGAGGGAAAACACATAGGCAGCTGTTGGAGAGCTGACCCCCTCCCTAGAAGGGCATCGTTTGAACCGACCTATGACCTGCATTATACTGGACTGTCCTGAATCCTGAACCAATGGAAAAATGCCATGACATCACTACTGTTATTTTATGTACCACAAACTCTATATAAACCAGACACTGAGATCATCATACAGTCCACTTTGACCACAGACTTCAGGATTGAATGACTGTATGCTGGACCCATGTGCGCCGTGTATGTATCTGCTGTACTTTATTTTATTGAATTGTTACTTGTTACATCTTGCTATTAAATCTCTTTGTGCGTTGAACCACATTGATCGCAGTGGACAATTTTAATTGATAGCGACTAGACAAACATAACAGAAACAGAAAAAATAAGATGGAAAATCATAGTGTACCAGATCACTTCCATAGGGTGCACAGAAGAGACCCCTCAAATATTTAATTTATGGGCATTAAGTACGTCCGAAAACCCTGAAATGTAGATTTCCTTGTGCTTATCTCTATGGTAAAATGCACGAAAATTTCAATCTCGCTTTCTAAAGAGTTAAATATTGATTTGGAGATAGGACTTCTTCTTAACACATAACACTTATGCTTTGGATTCCTGCTGATAACCCACCTCACCCATTGTTGTCCTTTTTCAAGCAGGTATGCTTAACCTATTGGGTCTAGTTTTATGGTCACTAGTTTGGATGCATCTTTTGACAAAGAGCTGGGCTATGCTAACTAGGGATGTGCACCGGCGACTTTTGGTGTCTCGTGTTTTGTGTTTTGGATTTGGATTTGCTTGAGGTTTTGGGTTCAGATTTGTTTCGCAAAACACCTGCCGAAAGGTTTTGGTTCGAATGTATGGTTTTGGATTCTGATTTTTTTTTTAAAAAAGCATAAAAAGTTCAAAAATCAAGTTTTTGGGCTTATTTTCACTCCTACGCTATTATTAACCTCAATAACATTCAATAACAATCATTTCCACTAATTTACAGTGTATTCTGAACACCTCACAATATTGTTATTAGTCCAAAACGTTGCAATGAGGTATCTTTCTGGACTGCGTAGTGGAGTGGTCCCCACAATATAATAAGAAAACCATCAACTGGTCTTAATTACACCAAAAATTGTACCTGGACTGCGTAGAGGAGTGGTCCCCACAATATAATAAGAAAACCATCAACTGGTCTTAATTACACCAAAAATTGTATCTGGACTGCGTAGAGGAGTGGTCCCCACAATATAATAAGAAAACCGGCATCAACTGGTCTTAATTACACCAAAAATTGTATCTGGACTGCATAGAGGAGTGGTCCCCACAATATAATAAGAAAACTGGCATCAACTGGTCTTAATTACACCAAAAATTGTATCTGGACTGCGTAGAAGAGTGGTCCCCACAATATAATAAGAAAACCGGCATCAACTGGTCTTAATTACACCAAAAATTGTATCTGGACTGCGTAGAGGAGTGGTCCCTACAATATAATAAGAAAACCATCAACTGCTCTTAATTACACCAAAAATTGTACCTGGACTGCGTAGAGGAGTGGTCACCACAATATAATTTAAAAACCCTCAAATGGTCTGAATCCCACCAAAAATTGTACCTGGACTGCGTAGAGGAGTGGTCCCCACAATATAATAAGAAAACCGGCATCAACTGGTCTTAATTACACCAAAAACTGTATCTGGACTGCGTAGAGGAGTGGTCCCTACAATATAATAAGAAAACCATCAACTGGTCTTAATTACACCAAAAATTGTATCTGGACTGCGTAGAGGAGTGGTCCCTACAATATAATTAAAAAACCCTCCACGGGTCTGAATTCCAAAAAAAAAGTTTCTTGACTGCGTAGTGGGGTGGCCCTGGTACACAATATTTTACTGGGGCCACAATATAATTAAAAAACCCTCCACGGGTCTGAATTCTACCAAAAAAAGTTTATGGACTGCATAGTGTAGTGTTCCCCACAATATTATTTAAAAATTTTGCAGCAACAGTCAACATTGTTTAATATCTGATACACCTCTATCTGGACTGTATAGTGGAGTGGCCCTGGTACTAAATTTGGTACCGGGGCCACAATACCTCCTCCAACTTCCAAGTGTAGTGTTTATAACATATAAACACTACAGTAGTTCTAGCACGTCAATACCTCTTGTTTTAATTTATGACAGGGCATTTTACTTTTGGTTTAATTTTTTGAATTTGTTGACATTTTGTTTTACTTTTTGAACATGGCAAACGACTGTTGAATGGTCACATAATGCCAAAAAAAGAGTTGCAAGATGGAATTGTCCTTGGGCCCTCCCACCCACCCTTATGTTGTTGAAATAGGACATGCACACTTTAACAAACCAATCATTTCAGCGACAGGGCCTACCAAACAACTGTGGCTGAAATGATTGGTTTGTTTGGGCCCCCACACCAAAAAAACAATTCATCTCTCCCTGTACAAACTAAACAGGCTCTACTGAGGCAAGATGTCGTCCTCATCCTCAACCTCTGATTCCTCTCCCCCTACAGTGTGTACTTCCTCCTCCTCACACATTATCAATTCGTCCCCGCTGGACTCCACAACCACAGGTCCCTCAGTACTATCTGGAGGGCAGTGCTGTACTTCATTGAGGAATTGATTATTCATTTTTATAAACATCATTTTTTCAACGTTGTGAGGAAGCAACCTCCTTCGCCGCTCACTGACCAGGTTCCCCGCTGCACTAAAAACTCTTTCCGAGTACACACTGGAGGGGGGACAACTCAGGTAAAATAGAGCCAATTTGTACAGGGGCTTCCAAACTGCCTTTTTTTCCTGCCAGTAACAATATGGACTGTCTGACATGTCTATTTGGATGGTGTCAGCCAAATAATCCTCCACCATTTTTTCAATTGTGACAGCATCCAATGCAGCGACAGTAGACATGTCTGCAATGGTTGGCAGGTCCTTCAGTCCGGACCAGATGTTATCAGCATCCCCGCCAGCGGGTCTTTTAGGAAAACTGAGCTTTTTCCTCGCAGCCATAGATGTGGAAGAAAATGAGGGTGGAGCTGTTGGCATGTCACAGTCCTCTTCAGAGGACAATATCCTGACCAGCAGGTCTTTGCACCGCTGTAGACTTGAGTCCGCCGGAAACAGAGACACAACATACGCTTTAAACCGAGGATCGAGCACGGTGGCCAGAATGTATTCCTCTGACTTTAAAAGAGTGACCACCCTCGGATCCTGGCAAAGCGTACGAAGGGCTTCATCCACAAGAGCTAAATGCTTGGTGGAATCGCAATGGTTTACCAGCTCCTCCCTCACTTTCTCCAGCTGCTTCTGCAACAGCCTGATCAGGGGAATGACCTGACTCAAGCTGGCAGTGTCGGAACTGACTTCTCGTGTGGCAAGTTCAAATGGCTGGAGAACCTTGCACAACACGGAAATCATTCTCCACTGCGCTTGACTCAGGCGCATCCCCACTCCTTTGCCTATGTCGTAGGTGGCTGTGTAGGCCTGAATGGCCTTTTGCTGCTCCTCCATCCTCTGCAGCATATAGAGGGTGGAGTTCCAGCGCATCTCAACCTCTTGTTTGAGGTGATGGCAGGGCAGGTTCATGGTTTTTTGATGTGCCTCTAGTCTGCGGTAGGCACTGGCTGAATGCCGAAAGTGTCCAGCAATTTTGCGAGCCACCGCAAGCATCTCCTGCACACCCCTGTCACTCTTGAGGTAATGCTGCACCACCAAATTAATGGTGTGGGCAAAATATGGGACGTGCTGGAAATTGCCTATATTTAATGCCCGCACAATGTTACTGGCATTGTCTGACACCACAAATCCCCATGAGAGTCTAAGTGGGGTAAGCCACTGGGAGATAATTTCCCTCAGTTTCTCTAATATGTTGTCAGCGTTGTGCCTCTTATTAAATCCTGTAATACACAATGTTGCCTGCCTTTGCACGAGCAGCCGTTTTGTAGATGCTGCTACTGATGCAGCTGTTGCTGTTGCTGCGGAAGGGGATGCATCTACCCAGTGGGCTGTCACAGTCATATAGTCCTTCGTTTGCCCAGAACCACTTGTCCACATGTCCGTGGTTAAGTGGACAGTGGGTACAACCGCATTTTTCAGAGCACTGAGGACACTTGATCGTACTTCTCTCTACATTTTTGGTATCCCCTGCCTAGTGAAGTGGAATCTCGACGGGATTTGGTACCGAGGACACAATACCTCCATCAACCCTCTAAATCCCACTCCACTGATGGCGGACACCGGGCGCACGTCTAACACCAACATTGCAGTTACAGCCGCAGTTATACGCTTTGCAATAGGGTGACTACTATCGTATTTTGTGGTCATGGCAAACGACTGTTGGACGATCAATTGTTTTGTGAAAGACTTAGCGGCCTTACGACTTCCCTTCTGGGAAGATGACCGACTAACAGCAGCAGTGGCAGTAGTAGGCGTACCGCTGCAGGATTCCTCGGATGAATCCCGTATTGAAGAGGACTCAGTCTGGCTTGGGCTGCAGGACTGAATCTGATGGAGATCGTGGAGGAAGTTGACAAGGAGGGTGTTGCTGGTGTGTATCCAACTGGACCACGGGATTTAGGTGTCCCTGTACCGATGACGGTCCTAGCCCCAGTTCCTGAACTAATCACTGAACTATGAAGGTTATTCAGGTGACGTATAAGGGAGGATGTCCCTAGGTGGGCAAGATCCTTACCCCTGCTTATTTGAGCTTTACATAAGCTACATATGGCAATACAATTGTTGTCGGGATTGGGATAGAAATAACTCCAGACCGAAGAGGTGCATTTTTTTGTCTTCTGACCCGGCATGACAATGGGCTTTTTAATCCCATAGACATCAGCTGTTTTCCCCACTGCTGCCTCATTTACAATAACCACATCAGCATCATCATCATCAAGTTCCTCCACACCGCCAGCTACATCAATAGCCTCCTCCCGAGCCACCTTTTCCCATACAGTGATGGGAAGGTCAGGCTTGACAACCACCAACACCCTTGGACTCGCCTTGGGGATTTGTGATAATGTCTCTTATAAGGCAGAGTTGTTTGCTGTGTTGTTGCTGACAGCATAACTCTCTTAAATTTTTTGTAGGGGGGGGGGAGGAGGAGGGCTTAGTTCCTTGGCTGAAGCTGAACCACTAGTCATGAACACGGGCCAGGGGCTAATCCGTTCCTTGCCACTGCGTGTCTTAAATGGCATATTGGCATTTTAAGTTTCTCTTTTTGCTACTTTTTGAGAACTTGGGCTTTTTGGATTTTACATGCCCTGTACTAGGAGATTGGGCATCGGGCTTGGAAGACGACGTTGATGGCATTTCATCGTCTATGTCATGACTAATGGCAGCAGCTTCAGCATTAGGAGGAAGTGGGTCTTGATCTTTCCCTACTTTGTCCTCCAAATTTTTGGTCTCCATTATATGTAGCACAAGATACTGCAGAATGTGTGAACTTGGTAATATTGCAGTACCAATGGACTTATACTGCTGGATTGATTTTGCAAATTTTGTTATAATTACTTTTTTTTTGTATTTTTTTTTATAAGTTTTTTTTTATTTTTTAAAAACTTGGGAATAATGGGGAAATAACTATGCCCTTAGAAGCACAGAGCACAGGACACAGCACCACTGGACTGAACAGGACACAGCACAGGACCCAGCAGCACCACTGAACTCAGAAGGACAGAGCACAGGACACAGCACCACTGGACTGATACTGCAGAATGTGTGAACTTTGTAATATTGCAGTACCACTGGACTTTTACTGCTGAATGTGTGAACTTGGTAATATTGCAGTACCAATGGACTTATACTGCAGGATTGGTTTTGCAAATTTTGTTGTAATTTATTTTTTTTTTTAAATTATTTTTTGGTATTTTTTTTTATAACTTTTTTTTAATTTTTTTGAAAATAGGGAATAATGGGGAAATAACTATGCCCTTAGAAGGACAGAGCACAGGACACAGCACCACTGGACTGAACAGGACACAGCACAGGACCCAGCACCACCACTGAACTCAAAATTGACAGAGCACAGCACACAGCACCACTGGACTGATACTGCAGAACACAGCACAGCACAGAACTAAACAGCACAGCACGAGATCTACCAGGACAGAAGACCACCTAACACACCCTCCCTCTACCCTGATCAATGCCCGAGTGAAGATGGCGGCGACTAGCGGGGAATTTATAGGATCCGAGCATCGCGAGATCCGACAGCGGGATTATGACTCCGAGCCTCGGTTTCAGGTTTTCATTTGGCGCCGATACCCGGATCTGTCTCGGATCCGGCTCGGATCGGAAACGTTCGGGTGGGCTCGGATTCACGAAATCCGAGTGCGCTCATCTCTAATGCTAACAGAGATACAAACGTTCAGGCTATGCATACTATGTTATTTATAAGTGCCCAGAACTACCACTCTGTAGCTATGAAAGTTTTATCCCACAGTTATTACCGAAGATATTTTGTATAGCCTGCACAGCCTACAACTACCATCTTTGACAGAAGGTGAAAACCTTTTTTTCCTTTTAACTTTCATTTTGTCATATTCATACATAATGTATGTCTCATTGACACATATGCCTACTATGTCTGAGACTGCCTATGTTCACTCCTAACTATGCACAAAATAATCAATTACATATTATTGCCCAGACCGGCCACTTTGTATCTATGAATGTTTGAACCCATAGTCAAGATCTTAGTTATTTTGTCTTCATATAGTTGCTACTATGTAACAACCGCACAGCAGATTTTCCATTTTACTTAGTTGTTGGAGGGATGATTTTTCATCTTTAGAAAGGTAGTTTTGCATAGTCATTTCCTGCATCGACTATTCCAATTCCATACTTACTGTTTTTTTCCAAAATCAGACTTGAACCCCTACAATCTATTTTGCACACAGCAGCTAGATTGATTTTCCTAGCAAACCATTCTTCTTCTGTTGAGCCACTCTGTCCGTCTCTACATTGGTGGCCTATTTTTTAACAAATCCAATAAAAAAATCTTCTACTAACCTAAAATGTTGTCATCAAAATTGCACCGACATACATCTCCTTACTTGTCTCAAAATATCTCCAATCTCGACACCTCCATTCTGCACTAGATCTGCGTCTCTCTTCCACTCTCATCACATTCTCCCATTCCCGGTTACAGGACTTTTTTTCGGGTTGAAGCCACTATGTGAAATTCCCTCCCTCACACAATAAGACTTTCCTGTAGTCCAGTGATGGCTAACCTGTGACACTCCAGGTGTTGTGAAACTACAAGCCCCAGCATGCTTTGCCAGCTATCAGCTAGTTATCTACTGGCAAAGCATGCTGGGACTTGTAGTTTCACAACACCTGGAGTGTCATAGGTTAGCCATCACTGCTCTAGTCTTGAAAACTCTATCTACAATACCCACCACAAATAGATTGTGGTGGGTGGTGTTTAAAAGTTGACTTTCAGTGAAGATTATGCCAGTTTGCATGCTTGTGTGAAATCACTCTGCGCATACCCAGAAAAGTGGCTGCAGATCCAAATCCTGAAAGTATTTTAATTATAGTCCTTAATCCAATACCAGTGAATTCATATGTATCATCCTGCACTTTTGAACAAATTGCATGTAAAAGTTACCTTGTTCCTATGTGCCTATGGCCAGTCCTGGATCCATTAAATAAAGACTCTATTCAGAATTTCACTTCGTATACAATTCAAACTCTGTGTTCTGTTTGGAACGTTTTGGATTTATTTACCAACATAGCCTCCAACGAAATGCGTTGTATAAACTATTGACTCATCAATATAAGTACTTATATGGATGACTCAATAGATCACCCAACGAATTTCGTCCTCTCTTTTGAATACCTACTGGGGATAGATTCACCTCCTTATGTCCTCCTTTTTAAAGGAAATATATGGGGGCAGCAACATCCAAGTTATATGAAGTTCTTAAAGGGCATCAATAATACAATAAAACATGGTGTCTTCACATCTTATTGTACACTCGTAATGCAAATCACGGTTTGTTTGTTTTTTTATAAATATTTTATTGAAGTACAAAATCCAACAAATACAATTGAGTGTGTTATACAATACATACAATTGAATGCATTATAAATTACATACAAATCTTCACAATTAGTTTACAGTCCATTGAGTAATCAACGTCTCATGCCTATACCCTTTTTTTTGTAACCAAAACCTCCCACTTTAAACAGGATCTAAACATTGGAAGGTGATGACAGATCTATTGGAGGATCTGCAGAAACTAGAGATGAGCGGGCTCGGATATCTGAAATCCGAGCCCACCCGAACGTTGCCGATCCGAGCCGGATCCGAGACAGATCCGGGTATTCCCGCCAATTGCAAAACTGAAACCAAGGCTCTGAGTCATAATCCCGCTGTCGGATCTCGCGATACTCGGATCCTATAAATTCCCCGCTAGTAGCCACCATCTTCACTCGGGCATTGATCAGGGTAGAGGGAGGTTGTGTTAGGTGGTCCTCTGTCCTGCTATATCTCGTGCTGTGCTGTTCAGTTCTGTGCTGTGCTGTGTTGTGCTGTTCAGTTCTGTGCTGTGCTGTGTTCTGCTCAGTCCAGTGGTGCTGTGTCCTGTGCTCTGTCCTTCTGAGTTCAGTGGTGCTGCTGGGTCCTGTGTCCTGTGCTCTGTCCTTCTGAGTTCAGTGGTGCTGCTGGGTCCTGTGCTGTGTCCTGTTCAGTCCAGTGGTGCTGTGTCCTGTGCTCTGTACTTCTAAGGGCATTGGTATTTCCCCATTATTCCCAAATTATAAAAAATTCCCAAAAAAGTTATAAAAAAAATTACAAAAAAAGTAATTATAAAAAAAAAAAAAATATATCCCAAAACAATCCTGCAGTATAAGTCCATTGGTACTGCTATATTACAAAGTTCACTGATTCTGCAGTATAAGTTCAGTGGTACTGATATATTACAAAGTTCACTGATTCAGCAGTATAAGTCCAGTGGTACTGCTATTACAAAGTTCACTGATTCAGCAGTATAAGTCCAGTGGTACTGCTATATTACAAAGTTCACAGATTCAGCAGTATAAGTCCAGTGGTACTGCTATTACAAAGTTCACTGATTCAGCAGTATAAGTCCAGTGGTACTGCTATATTACAAAGTTCACAGATTCAGCAGTATAAGTCCAGTGGTACTGCTATTACAAAGTTCACTGATTCAGCAGTATAAGTCCAGTGGTACTCTCCTGTGCCGCATATAATTTTTAAATGCTTTGCCGAGTGTGTGTGGCTTAGGGGTACGCTCTCTTGTGCTACATATAATGGAAAACAAAAATTTGGAGGATAAAGTAGGGAAAAATCAAGACCCACTTCCTCCTAATGCTGAAGCTGCTGCCACTAGTCATGACATAGACGATGAAATGCCATCAACGTCGTCTGGCAAGCCCGATGCCCAATCTCCTAGTACAGGGCATGTAAAATCCAAAAAGCCCAAGTTCTCAAAAAGTAGCAAAAAGAGAAACTTAAAATCATCTGAGGAGAAACGTAAAGTTGGCAATATGCCATTTACGACACGTAGTGGCAAGGAACGGCTTAGGCCCTGGCCCGTGTTCATGACTAGTGGTCCAGCTTCACCCAAGGATCTAAGCCCTCCTCCTCCCCCCCCCTACAAAAAATTTAAGAGAGTTATGCTGTCAGCAACAACAACAAAACAGCAAAGAACTCTGCCTTCTAAACAGATGACATCACAAATCCCCAAGGCGATTCCAAGGGTGTTGGTGGTTGTGAAGCCTGACCTTCCCATCACTGTACGTGAAGAGGTGACTCCATCCAGCATTTGCAGCACGCCCTCTGCATATGCTGGAAGGATCACCCACAGTCCAGTTACAGATTTGGCTAATGAAGGTGTGAATGGTGTACACCGGGAGGAGGATATTGATGTAGCTGGCGCTGAGGAGGATGTTGATGATTATGATGCAGACAGATACCAAATTGCCTTTCTCAATTTCTATTTATATTCTAGATTATATAAACGCTGAATAGTTTTCTATTTTACTCCTATTGGAGAGGGGATCTGATGCAGACAGATACCAAACTGCCTTTGTCCATTTCTTTGTATATTTGAATTTCTAGTTCTACAGTCTATGCAGGCTGCTTTTTTTATATTCAACTATAAGTGTAGGGCGGGGGGGGGGGGGCATAGATAGCCACCAATGTAACGTGGTCCATTTAATTTCACTTTCTAGCTCCACAGTCTTTGCAGCCTGCCTTCAAAGTATTTACAAGCCTTGCAATCTAAATTAACTAGAGGTAGTGACGTGCTAGAACTCCACCCTTTATATGCTGCAGAGGATGGAGGAGCATCAAAAGGCCATTCAAGCCTACACAGCCACCTACGACATAGGAAAAGGAGTGGGGATGCGCCTGAGTCAAGCGCACTGGAGAATGATTTCCGTGTTGTGCAAGGTTCTGCAGCCATTTGAACTTGCCACACGAGAAGTCAGTTCCGACACTGCCAGCTTGAGTCAGGTGATTCCCCTGATCAGGCTTTTGCAGAAGCAGCTGGAGAAAGTGAGGGAGGAGCTGGTACACCATTGCGATTCCACCAAGCATGTAGCTCTTGTGGATGAAGCCCTTCATACGCTTTGCCAGGATCCGAGGGTGGTCAGTCTTTTAAAGTCAGAGGAATACATTCTGCCCACCGTTCTCGATCCTCGGTTTAAAGCGTATGTTGTGTCTCTATTTCCGGCGGACACAAGTCTACAGCGGTGCAAAGACCTGCTGCTCAGGAGATTGTCCTCTGAAGAGGACCGTGACATGCCACCAGCTCCACCTTCATTTTCATCACTGTTTGTGCAGTTCCAAAAAAGAGGAACTGCCATTTCTATTGCTACCTTCTTTCTTTCTGTATTTCCTGTGTCCTGTGGTCTGTTCTGCTAAGTGCATTGTTATTTCCAAGTTATCCAAAAGTTAAAAAAAATATATATATTTTTATAAAAAAAATTATAAAAAATTAATTAAAAATAAATAAATAAAAAATTTTCCAAAATTAATTGGAAAAAAATATTACAAAATTTTAAAAAATCTAGCTTGTACTGCTATTTAAAAGTCTAACTACGATCATTCACTGTTGCTGTACCCAAAAATAATAGGTACTGCTATTAAAGTACAGTCCAGTGGTACTCTCCTGTGCCGCAGATAATTTGTAAAAGCTTTGCTGAGTGTGTGTAGTTATGTATCACAGGTTTTAAGAAGAGGCACAACACTGACAACCTGTTAGAGAAACTGAGGGAAATAATCTCTCTGTGGCTCACCCCACTTAGACTCTCCTGGGGATTCGAATAACTGCCATTTCTATTACTACCTTCTTTCTTTCTCTATTTAAAAGAAACTAAATAACTGCCATTTCTAGTACTACCTTCTTTCTTTCTCTATTTAAAAAAATAAAAATAACTGCCATTTCTAGTACTACCTTCTTTCTTTCTATATTTAAAACAAAAAAAACCTGTCATTTCTATTACTACCTTCTTTCTTTCTCTATTTAAAAGAAACTAAATAACTGCCATTTCTAGTACTACCTTCTTTCTTTCTATATTTAAAACAAAAAAAAAACCTGTCATTTCTATTACTACGTTAATTGTTTGTGCAGTCACAAAAAAGAGGAACTGCGCCCTTAACTGCTATGTTGGTTTTAGACGTCCATCCGGTGTCCGCTATCTGTTCCCCTAAAATTCAGACCAGTTGAGGGTTTTTTTATTATATTGTGGCCCCGGCATCAAATTGGGTACCGGGGCCACTCCTCTACGCAGTCCAGATACTTTTTTGGTGGAATTCAGACCAGTTGAGGTTTTTTTTATTATATTGTGGGGACCACTCCACTACGCAGTCCAGATACTTTTTTGGTGGAATTCAGACCAGTTGAGGTTTTTTTTATTATATTGTGGGGACCACTCCACTACGCAGTCCAGATACTTTTTTGGTAAAAATCAGACCAGTTGAGTTTTTTTTTTATTATATTGTGGCCACGGTATCAAATTGGGTACCGGGGCCACTCCACTACGCAGTCCAGATACTTGTTTGTTGGAATTCAGACCAGTTGAGGGTTTTTTTATTATATTGTGGGGACCACTCCACTACGCAGTCCAGATACTTTTTTGGTAAAATTCAGACCAGTTGAGGGTTTTTTTATTATATTGTGGCCCCGGTATCAAATTGGGTACCGGGGCCACTCCACTACGCAGTCCAGATACTTGTTTGGTGGAATTCAGACCAGTTGAGGGTTTTTTTATTATATTGTGGGGACCACTCCACTACGCAGTCCAGATACTTTTTTGGTAAAATTCAGACCAGTTGAGGTTTTTTTTTATTATATTGTGGCCCCGGTATCAAATTGGGTACCGGGGCCACTCCACTACGCAGTCCAGATACTTGTTTGGTGGAATTCAGACCAGTTGAGGTTTTTTTTATTATATTGTGGGGACCACTCCACTACGCAGTCCAGATACTTTTTTGGTAAAATTCAGACCAGTTGAGGGTTTTTTTATTATATTGTGGCCCCGGTATCAAATTGGGTACCGGAGCCACTCCACTACGCAGTCCAGATACTTTTTTGGTGGAATTCAGACCAGTTGAGGTTTTTTTTATTATATTGTGGGGACCACTCCACTACGCAGTCCAGATACTTTTTTGGTGGAATTCAGACCAGTTGAGGTTTTTTTTTATTATATTGTGGGGACCACTCCACTACGCAGTCCAGATACTTTTTTGGTAAAATTCAGACCAGTTGAGGGTTTTTTATTATATTGTGGCCCGGTATCAAATTGGGTACCGGGGCCACTCCACTACACAGTCCAGATACTTTTTTGGTGGAATTCAGACCAGTTGAGGGTTTTTTTATTATATTGTGGGGACCACTCCACTACGCAGTCCAGATACTTTTTTGGTGGAATTGAGACCAGTTGAGGGTGATATATTGTGGCCCCAGTACCAAATTGTGTACCGGGACCACTGCACTATGCAGTCCAGAAAGCTACCTCGGTGAAACGTTTTGGACTAAAAACAATATTGTGAGGTGTTCAGAATAGACTGGGAATTAGTGGAAATGATTGCTAATGAATGTTATTGAGGTTAATAATAGCGTAGGAGTGAAAATAAACCAAAACTTGATTTTAACACTTTTTATGTTTTTTTCAAAATAAATCCGAATCCAAAACCTTAAATCCGAACCAAAACCTTTCATCAGGATTTTTGCGAAACAAATCCGAACCCAAAACCTCAAGCAAATCCGAATCCAAAACACAAAACACGAGACACCAAAAGTGGCTGGTGCACATCCCTAGCAGAAACCATTCTCAATTCAAACCATTCAGTATTATGGAAACTATTCCAAAGTTGTAATCGTGTAGTGTGAGGTAAAAGGGCCATAAAGCTCTCCCATGTGTCGAAAAATTGTTTTACTCTAACCTCTTTCTGCAAAGACATCTCTATCCAGTCCATGCCAAATATGTGATAGTTTTTCTTTGAAAAGAGAAAACACCGGAGGGGAATTTTGGGCCCAGACCTGCAGTATGCTCTTTCTGGCCGTGACTGATATTGCCAATAATAGTTTCTTACATCCTTTACCAACTTTGCATCTATCTGGGAGTATTTCAAATATTGCCCATTCCGGAGAAAGGGGTGCGTAATTCGCCAAGTGTGTATTAGAGAATCTCCAAATCTGAGTCCAAAATCGCTTAATTGGGGGGGCATTCCCAAAAGCAATGTGTCAAGTCCGCCCTCGGGGATCCACATTTTGGACAACTGTGGGTCTCCGACAGTCCTATCTGGAACCGACGGGATGGGGATAAATATGTCTCGTGCCCAGGTTGGGGTTATGACATTTTTACCCAGGTACATAGCAGTGGACTTCTCAAAATTGACAGTGAACCCCGCAACAGATCCAAACTCAACTATTTGGTTCATCAGAGGTCTAAGTGAGGTCTCAGGATTAGATATGTCAAATCACGGTTTTTAAAGAGTGCATGTTAGGATATTGGGATTGTCTCTTTAAATCTGATGAGCATAAGTCATTGACTGTGTATGTTGACATTACCTCATCAGCTGTGATAAGCATTGCACAACTGTCTCATTAAATAGGTGTGCTTCTCTCCTGATCTGATATATATTTATATATACATACACACACACACACATTGAACATATGTCTGCTGGCTAGGAAGGAACTCCTTCTATATCACTCTCTGCTGATACAGTACTGAGGGGCTTTGTGCTCATCTCAATTGCATATGGAGTTTTGCTGCCTTCAGATGATCAGAAATATTAGATATTGTCCATTACAAAGATTACATCTTGTTAGTACTGTGTCTGTTTCTACAAGTCTGAACTTTAATTATTCTGTTTGAAATACTACAGACTTCTGGTTTCTCTGGAAATCTTTAATTCAGCTTCCAGAGACTGCCATTATTAGAGACTTTGTTCTGTATTTATTAACCAATAGCAAGCTGTGTTTTTTCTTTATATAATCCTTAGGTTACTCTGGACATTTTAGACATATCCAATAAACAGTTTTTTGTACTTCTCTCCTGCCTCTATCTACCATTGAATTACCTAGCACTGCATATGACATCAGGAAAAACAATGTACTATATTATAAACCCTATATCACTAAAATACCAATGTAAAACAACAATAATATATATATATAATAAAAAAAAATCATACTCCTTATTTAAAACAAACTAAATACTTGTTAAATAAAGAAAAACACCTCTTAATCAGGGTCAGAAGTGAGCAGAGTGAAGGTTCATTATCCTCTAGTTAAGACAGTGCAACACTCACATGAGGAGAGATGGAGGAGAGATGCATTCCTCCACCCCGTCATACTTGAATAGAATTGGATGCATATATACACTTGACAAGTCTCCTTTGGAGAACGTGTGGCAACAGAAATGACATAATAAAGGTAAACCTGCCTGGGACCCCCTCTCATCGATAAGATTCCAGTGGTACTTCCCTGGGTTTCATAAATATGTCATGGGTGTACCATGTTGATGTTGTAAAGTGTGTTAAATTATGTCAAATGTTCCTAAAAGAGGTAAAACAACTCTGGGGTGCCTCCTCCTAAAAGAATTCTTATTGGTGCAGTCTTGCCTTGGATATGTTAAGTACCAAACCCTCCTCCAGCGGTATCTGGACCATATGCTAAGGTGATTGGTCAGTCCTCATCTGAAGTACAGTCATAATCATGGAGCTGTGGTCTTCAGTGCTTGTGCCACGCAGTTCATTGCCCCCATGCAGGTACAAGAAATGACCGAAAGGGTACTAAGGAACTAGATAAGCACTGTGGCAGCACCCAAACAAATAGACAAATGCTGGAGCAGGAGTGGCGGTAAAGGACAAGGATGATACTGGAGTCGAATTACAGGTAAATATTCAGGAACACTGGAGCTGAAATGCAGATAGGTATAAAGGACTCACTAATGCAAAAATGCATGAGTCACTGAACTCAAGAAGACTCTAAATAGGGTTAAATAGAATAATCTCCACTTTTCAAACCCACCAGAAAACTCTCAGTTTGATACATTTACTCCCTGGAGTAAATGTATTAACAGTGGTTTTTGCAAGGTTTTGCCTTGCAGCCATTTCCGTTTTAAATTGCCCTGCAAACTCTCCCTAAACATCAGCGACTTGCAAAAACCACTGGTTAATACATTTACCCCTGGTATCTGACCTCAGCTTGTCTCGTCATATTGCTCCTGCTGTTGTGACCCTGACCATGTCTCTGTTTGACTGTGCTCATGTTTACTCCCTGGTATTGTTTTGGATCCTCTGATTTATGACCCTGGCTTGCCTGACCGTCCTCCCGTCTGATACCTCTGTAATATCCTGTGCTGGTAGTGCTAAACCTAGTAACCTGAATCTGAAATTCACCATGTGTGCCTGATTGCCAGTCATCTTCATCTGCTAAACCTGGAAATACTGGTATCCTGCTTCGTCTGCTAAACCTGGTCATCCTGCTACCCTGTGTTGCAATACACCTTTTGTGTCTAGGATTCTACATTTATCCATTATACCTGCTGCTTCTATGGAGTATGCTTGCTGTTAACCATTGACTGCACTATTTACTATCTGTATGAGCCGTGTTCAATAATAATGACATTCTGTTTTCACTACCATATCTCTCTGTAGTGTTCATACTAAGAATTCTGACAGCAGTGCACCAGACCACAATAAATACACTGGAAGGTCCAGCATGTGAAACAGAATTTGGTCAAAACTCATTGTGTGTATCCCTTATCTCCCAACTTAGTGGCGCTACTATCAGCATGGGGTCTGAGTGAGAGGTGGGTTTCTAACCAAAAGCCACCAATTGGGGCCATCTAGATTGCTAGCTGTACCCAGAGTGCATTAGTATGGGAAATAAATCTGAATGCATGACTGTCTGGAAATTACTGTTCCCACTGGACTGTCAAGATCGACCTGTTCCAAACTCTGCAGTATAGGAATTCTCGTTTCTTTTGTCCCAGTGTGTGCCTGACAAAAGCCGGGAGGCACCTGAGCTGGAGCTCTGCAATCCTGCTAGTAAACACATAATAAGACTGGCCCCAACCTTTATAACCAGTGAGGCTGTTGGCTAGTGAGAATTCTTCTAAGTGAAATTCTTACAAGTGTATTAACTAGTACAGTTAGAGATATACAAGAGATGAACAAGAGAAGAACAGGAGTCCCTGCTGAACTGTTTCTCACACTTATTCAGGCCTGCTGCAGTATTATGACTTGCAGGGTCGGACTGGGACTAAAAATCAGCCCTGGCAGTTAAAGCACACAGGCCCACCTGCTGTGAGCTCCATGCATGATATTGTTGCACGCTGGTGTGGTATTGATACAGCTGCACATCTTGGAATGTGCTCCAGCAACAGGAGGGTTAATTCCCCAGCGCTAGGGGATGTAAAAATGTATTAAAGGGAATGTTTATTAATTTAAATGTATATATTTGACATATGGGCGCTGTGGCGCTGGTTAGCAACCGCCGCACAGCTCCGAAAAGGTTATGTCTCGGTCCTAGGAGGTGGGAGTGTAAATGCATTTGGCCATGTATTAATTTATTATGAGATTATGGAGGAAATTTGTTTCTGTCACTCTTCTGAAGAAAGGAAGACTACTTAAGTCTTTTCATTAGAGTAAACCAACACATCTTTTTAGCCTGGATACACATCAGGGGGTCATTACTTTTTATTCCTGTGTATTTGTTCCTATTAATAAGATAGGGACTATTTGAAAAAGCAAGTAATTTGGGAAATCACAGATTGATGTGACGTTTGTTAAGTTTAAATTCCGTTAAATCCAAGTTTAGAGAATATATTACATCCTGATGTTAAACATTGGATGTAATATATCAGGCTTTGTGGTGCCAGCTAGGTTACCCCCTGCCAAAATGTGTGTCAGAAACAGTATATAAAGAACTGTATTTTGTATTTTAATTGTGTTATACCATCTGAACTTCTGGAGATCATTAATTAGGCTAAGTGTTAAAACACTTAGTCTGCGGGGTCCAGACACTGCCGCTTTAAATTAACATTGATGTAAGACGCACTGACGTTAAACTGAAGTGCTGGAGTCCTGTGTATTTCGGAATGACTACCTGTCAGCATGTCGCTTCCATTGGAGATCTGGAGCTTCGGTGTTCAGGTAAGTCTGTTTATATTGTATTAATTTTTGTCAGAGCTCTGGGGGTTTTTTTAGGACTAAAGCCTGTTGGAATTTTCAGGATCGTTAATACGTACCCAGCCCCTTTGGAAAACCTGTATGAGGATATAAACATGATGATGTCTGTGTTTATTCGGCTATCTATGGACAGCAGCAGTTATTGACTTTATATTCTTTCTGGAGAATGAGTTTCTTAATAATTGATCCCTTACCTGTATGTCCAAACCTAAAAGGCTTTTTATAGCATACACTAATCAGACCCTTCCTCTCCCAGGATGCCACCAATCCACTCACTGATCTCTCGTCTTGACTACTGCAACCTTTTCCTTACTGGCCTTCCCCGCTCCCGTCCCGCTCTTCGATCTATACTTAATGTTGCAGCTAGACTTGTCTACCTCTTTTGCTGCTCCACATCTGCCTCCCCTCTCTGCCAAGCCTTACAATGGTTCCCCTACAGAATCCTCTTCAAACTCCTCACCGATATAATGCTGAAACAGCACAGCATTACCACAACAGAAAGAATAATGAAGTAGAGACACAAAACCCATACTTGGACAGACATGGAAAGCTAATGTTGGCAGTAGGTCCAGTTACCACTCTTCCATTGCCAGATATGCATGTCCCCAATGCTGGCCTTGGGTGCTCATGGCCTTCACATAGCAGCTGATATTAGTCATTTTGGCAAGAGGGCCAGATACGCTTCTACCAGTCTTGAGCATAAGAAATTCTTTGCACTCTTTGTCTGGGCAAAGTTAGCTCTGCTTCTCAAACTTTAATTCACCTGTTCATGTCAGTATAGAGATGTAGGGAGCGAATTCCAGAAAACTCCAGAAAAACCACTAGAGATAAACCATTAGATAATCCCAAGGCGCAGTGTCAGTAAATGTAAATGTCAATTAGTGATAAACAATTTTATATAAATCAGGAATAAAATCTAAAACAGCAATTTGGAAAATTAATCATAAACTTCCAATGTCATAACATCAAATATTAAATAAAATATCAACATAATGCTCAAAATAGCAATTGCAATAATAGTAATTCTGGTCAGAACACATAGCTTTGTTAGTATTGCTGAAACATGCTGATTTCTCACAAATTGATGATAAATCCACCACAGTCCATATCCAAAAGAATGTATAACAAGTTTGGATCCAAAAATTTTCCAGAATAACTCTAGTCCAATTTCATATATAGCAGGATCAAGCCAGTCAAATAACTATGTATGTTAACAATATATGTGGTAATTCAAATGAAAGCCTTCATAGCCACAGTACTAAAACTTGGTTCAAGTCCCTGAGTCAAGTGGTTGAACTCACGTTTCTGCAGATGTTCTCCATTGGCTGCTGTTATGTCCCCAAAGTGAGTCTTCCCTATTTCTCCTGACTGGAAGGCGGCTGGAGCCGAAAATGCTACTGTGAATATTCATTCCAGACCGCGCTTAGGTTTGCGCATGCGCAGTAGGAGTCAGAGTCTCCGTTATGTTGTAACTGTCAGGCTCTCCTCTGCCCTGACAAGCGGACGCTTAGGAAGGAATCACTTAACTCTGCCCGCCGAGCAGAGAACCGAGAGGTAGCGCTGCTCGAGCGGGTCTGCAGACGCTGGATCGGCCCATCTTGCCATCGGCCCTTCTGGCATTTGCCAGAAGTGCCAGATGGCCAGTCCGGCCCTGATGACTTGGTGATTCCTCTTATGCTGCTTGGATTCCCACTTTAATCCACACTGTTGCTCCACTTAGCTTGAACTTTGAACTGGCTCCCTCTTGTCCTGTGGGCTTGTATAACTAGCTCAGTGCACCTTGTATTATGCCTTATGTTTGTTAGGAACTCCCAAGTCAGTACAGTGAAACTCAGGAACTACTCTGAAGGCCAGGTGTTCGCTGGAGCCCCTAGTGGTGGGGACAGACTGGGCTGCGGGCTGACCGAGGGTCGAGTGACGTATACTGACTTAAAGGAGTTCCCAGAAGTGGAGTGATTGGCGGACTGTAGTTAAGTAGAATCCTAGGTCAAAGGGTCACAGATGCAATATCCAAGGACAAGCGAAGGGTCAAACACACAGGCAGAGAAGCAAAATCCGAAGTCCAGGCAAAAGGTCGAGGTCAGAAGAGAAGGGTCACAGGTCCAATAACAAGCAGGGGTCAAAACACGGGTAGTCAAATCCAAGGTAGCAGGAACCAAAACAGATAGCACAAGCAGGCAGCAGGACTGAGGACAGAACGCTATAACCGGCAGTGAGGCTGCAGACCTCACTGCCTTAAATACACAGAGGGACCAATCAGGGCTTGCCCCTGAAGTATACCCACTTGCAGGCTATTGCCTGCTAATTCAGCCCACAGGCTGAATTCAATCATAATTTACAAAATGCGCGTGCGCGCCCGGCTCTCTATACCGCCGGGACGCCGCGCTAAAGGAGCGTCTGACCGTTGCCTTAGCAACGGTCGGGTGCTGGGCGGAAGTACCCCCCACTTGAGGAGGGGATAAGGAACCCCGACACCCAGGTTTAGTGGGAAATTTCCTGAAAAATTCTTTAATGAGTCTCCCAGCATGGAGATGCCTCCGCGGTATCCAGCATCGCTCCTCAGGGCCATAACCCTTCCAGTGCACCAGGAACTGAACTTGGCCTTGGACCCTCCTTGAGTCAAGGATTCTTTCAATGACATATTCCTGGTCTCCATTCACATCCAAAGGCCGAGGCCTGCTAGAGGAAGGCTGGCTGAATCTGCTGGGAGCAGCGACTTTCTTCAGAAGCGAACAATGGAATGTCGAGGGTATTTTTAAAGACGGTGGGAGTTTCAGCCTGAAAGCCACTGGATTTACCTTTTTCTCAATTGAAAATGGTCCAATGTATCGGGGCCCCAGTTTCTTGCAAGGTTGCCTCAACTTGATGTTCCGTGTGGACAACCAAACCCGATCTCCCACCTTCAGAGAACATGGCACACGATGGCGGTCAGCGAAAGCCTTGGATTTTTGCGAGGCTTGACCCAGTGCAGAGTGCACCTTTTTCCAGATAGATCTGAACCTGGCTGTAAAAGCAGGTGTTCCAGAATCCCCACTGGGAACAGCAGTAGAGAAAGAGTTAGACTTCGGGTGAAATCCGAGGTTGCAGAAGAACGGAGATGTGTGTATTGTGGAATGGCAGGAATTGTTGTAAGCGAATTCCGCCCAGGGCAAGAGAGAGGACCAGTTATCATGAAATTTTGAAACATAGATGCGTAAAAACTGTTCCAAGGACTGGTTGGTTCTTTTTGTCTGTCCATTCGACTGCGGGTGATACGCTGAGGACAGACTGATACTGATCCCAATGGACTTACAAAAAGATCTCCAAAATCGTGCAATAAACGGAGATCCTCGGTCCGAGACGATGTCTTCAGGAAGACCATGGAGACGAAAGATATGGGTCAGAAACAAGGTAGCCAAGGTCCTGGCATCCAGTAGTTTGGGTAAGGATATAAAATGTGCCATCTTACTGAATCGGTCCACGACTACCCAAATGGTGTTATGGCCTGCAGATACTGGAAGGTCAACAATAAAATCCATCGAAAGATGGGACCAAGGTCTGCTTGGAGCAGGCAAGGGTAGCAGTAGACCAGAAGGGCGGTTTCTAGCAGATCTGTTTCTAGCACACTCAGGACAGGCACGAACGTAAGCCTCCACATCATCCGATAAGGTGGGCCACCAAAGCCAGCGAGAAAGAATTTCGATAGTCCTACGAATTCCCGGATGACCAGCAGAGCGATTGTTGTGACCCTCTATGAGGACAGGTTTCCTTAGATGAACCGGGACAAATAACTTGTTGAGAGGTGTCTGAACTGGAGCAATTTTCTGGAAGTGTTGGATAGTGGCTCCCAGATCCTGGGTGAGTCCGAGATGAATTGAAGTTGAAGGAATAATAGACTGCGAGTCAGGAGACTCAGGATGATGGGCCAAAAAACTTCGGGACAAAGAATCAGCCTTAATATTTTTTGAACCTGGATGAAATGTGATGATGAACCTAAATCTGGTGAAGAATAGGGCCCAGCGAGCCTGCCTGGGATTCAGAGTTTTTGCAGTCTGAATATATTGGAGGTTTTTATGGTCTGTGAAGATAGTAATGGTGTGTGCAGCTCCCTCCAACCAATGTCGCCATTCCTCCAATGCCAACTTAATGGCCAATAATTCACGGTTTTCGACGTCATAATTACATTCCGCTGGCAGAAATTTTCTCGAGAAAAATGCACAAGGATGTAGCTTTTTACTCTGTGGGTCTTTCTGAGAGAGAATGGCACCAGCACCGACATTTGAAGCGTCCACCTCCACAATAAACGGAAGTCCTGGGTCAGGGTGTCTAAGGACTGGAGCGGAAATGAAGGCAGCTTTGAGAGCTGAAAAACTCGCCAGTGCTTCTGCGGACCACTCCGCTGCGTTTGCTCCTTTTCGAGTGAGGGCAGTGATAGGAGCCACTAACGAGGAGAATGAGCCAATAAACCTTCGGTAATAATTGGCGAAGCCAAGGAATCTTTGGATCGCCTTCAAGTTAGTAGGTAGGACCCAATCTTGAATTGCCTGCACCTTGGCAGGATCCATAGCGAATCCTGATGAGGAGATGATATAACCCAGGAATGCCACTGTGGACACCTCAAATTCGCATTTCTCCCGTTTTGCGTACAGATGATGTTCTCATAATCTCAATAAAACCTGGCGGACGTGCTGACGATGCTGAGATAAGGATTCAGAATAAATTAGGATGTCATCCAAATAAACAACGGTTTTTCCAAGAACTCACGTAATACATCGTTAATCAGGTCCTGAAAGACTGCCAGAGCGTTGCACAAACCGAATGGCATTACGAGATATTCGTAATGTCCCGAGTGGGTATTAAAGGCAGTCTTCCACTCATCCCCCTTCTTGATTCGGATAAGATTGTAGGCCCCTCGGAGGTCAATCTTAGAGAATACAGTAGCTGCTTTCAGTTGATTGAACAGGACAGAGATCAAGGGTAAAGGATACATGTTCTTAATCGTGATGCTATTCAGTCCACGGAAATCGATGCAAGGCCTCAGGCTGCCATCTTTTTTGGAAACGAAAAAACAACCTGCGCCTACCGGAGACTTAGAAGGGCGGATGAACCCTTTCTTCAGGTTTTCTTTTACGTATAATTCCATGGCCTGTGTTTCAGGAAGGGATAGTGAATAT
This sequence comes from Mixophyes fleayi, assembly GCF_038048845.1. Classification (NCBI taxonomy): domain Eukaryota; kingdom Metazoa; phylum Chordata; class Amphibia; order Anura; family Limnodynastidae; genus Mixophyes; species Mixophyes fleayi. The sequence goes on along the minus strand of NC_134407.1, from coordinate 120,201,161 downwards.
AAACGCCCTTTGGGCAACTTAGAACAGGGTACCAATTCAATTGCGCAGTCGTATTCCCGGTGTGGTGGAAGTGAATCAGCTTTCTTCTTGCAAAAGACATCACTGAAGTCCTGGTAGGGTACAGGCAACAATTCTGGACTAGGCTGTATAACTCTAAGAGGCAGGGTCAAGCAGGACGTAGAGCACCCGGGACTCCAACGGACAATCTCCCCTGTTTTCCAATCAATAAGGGGGTTATGACTGCGAAGCCAGGGATACCCCAATATCAAAGGAGCAGAGGGACAAGTGATAAGATAGAAGGAGAGCTCCTCCGTATGGAGGACTCCTACAGACAACCGAACCATTGGAGTCCTAGCGGGAATCCTTCCCCCAGGCAAGGGGTTACCATCCAAACCACATGTGGTGATGCTTGATCCTAACCTGATTTGTGGAATATCAAGCGTCTGAGCCAAATGTATATCCAGGAAATTACCAGCCGCACCACTGTCAAGAAAAGCTTTCAGGTCCATGGATTTCTCACGGAAAGTTAGACGTCCGGGGACTAATAAAGAATTGTCTGAAGAGGTAATCTGAAGACCCAAGCGCACCTCTTCACCTGCACTTAGGCTTTGGAGTTTCCCGGCTTGCTGGGACATGAACGAACTAAGTGGCCTGGTTGACCACAATACATACACAAGCCTAGTGAGCGTCTTCTGGAGTGTTCCTCCGGAGGCAAACGATTAGCGCCCAACTGCATGGGTTCAGAGGAATCGGGCAAAGTGTTATCAAGGTTAGCGAAAACGTCCATAGGAGCAGAGGACTCCCATTCAGCCTTCCTCTCTCTGATCCGACGATCAATTTTTATAACAAGTTGCATCAAGTTCTCCAGCGTGTCGGATATCGGATACTGGACCAAAGAATCCTTAATCTGCTCGGTGAGTCCTAAACGAAATTGACTTCGCAATGCTGGATCGTTCCAGGCGCTATCAGTGGACCATCGTCGAAATTCCGCACAATACTCTTCCGCTGAGCGATGTCCTTGCCTCAGCGTACGGAGATGAGACTCAGCTGAGGCTACCCTATCCGGGTCATCATACAATAGCCCCAGAGCTTGGAAAAAGGCATCCACTGACTGCAAGGCTGGACTTGTGGAAGGCAAGGAGAAGGCCCAAGACTGAGGGTCGCCCTGGAGTAAAGAGATGATGATCCCTACCCTCTGTTGTTTGGAACCAGAGGAACGTGGTTTCAGACGAAAGTACAACTTGCAGCTCTCTTTGAAATTACGGAAGGCTGGCCTGCTTCCAGAGAATCGGTCAGGCAAATTCATCTTAGGCTCCGGTGTGTCACCAGCGGGAACTTGCTGGAGCTGCAGGTCTTTAGAAGCCCCTTCTTGGACTACCAGGCGCTGGGATAAATTCTGCACCACTTGGGAAATCGCCTGTATCTGGTTGGCCAGAATCTGGGCTGGGGACAGATTCGACTCCTCTCCGTCCATGGCCGTATGATACCAATCTTCCTTGGCCGGTTATAATGTTAGGAACTCCCAAGTCAGTACAGTGAAACTCGGGAACTACTCTGAAGGCCAGGTGTTCGCTGGAGCCCCTAGTGGTGGGGACAGACTGGGCTGCGGGCCGACCGATGGTCGAGTGACGTATACTGACTTAAAGGAGTTCCCAGAAGTGGAGTGATTGGCGGACTGTAGTTAAGTAGAATCCTAGGTCAAAGGGTCACAGGCACAGATGCAATATCCAAGGACAAGCGAAGGGTCAAACACACAGGCAGAGAAGCAAAATCCGAAGTCCAGGCAAAAGGTCGAGGTCAGAAGAGAAGGGTCACAGGTCCAATAACAAGCAGGGGTCAAAACACGGGTAGTCAAATCCAAGGTAGCAGGAACCAAAACAGATAGCACAAGCAGGCAGCAGGACTGAGGACAGAACGCTATAACCGGCAGTGAGGCTGCAGACCTCACTGCCTTAAATACACAGAGGGACCAATCAGGGCTTGCCCCTGAAGTATACCCACTTGCAGGCTATTGCCTGCTAATTCAGCCCACAGGCTGAATTCAATCATAATTTACAAAATGCGCGTGCGCGCCCAGCTCTCTATACCGCCGGGACGCCGCGCTAAAGGAGCGTCTGACCGTTGCCTTAGCAACGGTCGGGTGCTGGGCGGAAGTACCCCCCACTTGAGGAGGGGATAAGGAACCCCGACACCCAGGTTTAGTGGGAAATTTCCTGAAAAATTCTTTAATGAGTCTCCCAGCATGGAGATGCCTCCGCGGTATCCAGCATCGCTCCTCAGGGCCATAACCCTTCCAGTGCACCAGGAACTGAACTTGGCCTTGGACCCTCCTTGAGTCAAGGATTCTTTCAATGACATATTCCTGGTCTCCATTCACATCCAAAGGCCGAGGCCTGCTAGAGGAAGGCTGGCTGAATCTGCTGGGAGCAGCGACTTTCTTCAGAAGCGAACAATGGAATGTCGAGGGTATTTTTAAAGACAGTGGGAGTTTCAGCCTGAAAGCCACTGGATTTACCTTTTTCTCAATTGAAAATGGTCCAATGTATCGGGGCCCCAGTTTCTTGCAAGGTTGCCTCAACTTGATGTTCCGTGTGGACAACCAAACCCGATCTCCCACCTTCAGAGAACATGGCACACGATGGCGGTCAGCGAAAGCCTTGGATTTTTGCGAGGCTTGACCCAGTGCAGAGTGCACCTTTTTCCAGATAGATCTGAACCTGGCTGTAAAAGCAGGTGTTCCAGAATCCCCACTGGGAACAGCAGTAGAGAAAGAGTTAGACTTCGGGTGAAATCCGAGGTTGCAGAAGAACGGAGATGTGTGTATTGTGGAATGGCAGGAATTGTTGTAAGCGAATTCCGCCCAGGCCAAGAGAGAGGACCAGTTATCATGAAATTTTGAAACATAGATGCGTAAAAACTGTTCCAAGGACTGGTTGGTTCTTTTTGTCTGTCCATTCGACTGCGGGTGATACGCTGAGGACAGACTGATACTGATCCCAATGGACTTACAAAAAGATCTCCAAAATCGTGCAATAAACGGAGATCCTCGGTCCGAGACGATGTCTTCAGGAAGACCATGGAGACGAAAGATATGGGTCAGAAACAAGGTAGCCAAGGTCCTGGCATCCAGTAGTTTGGGTAAGGATATAAAATGTGCCATCTTACTGAATCGGTCCACGACTACCCAAATGGTGTTATGGCCTGCAGATACTGGAAGGTCAACAATAAAATCCATCGAAAGATGGGACCAAGGTCTGCTTGGAGCAGGCAAGGGTAGCAGTAGACCAGAAGGGCGGTTTCTAGCAGATCTGTTTCTAGCACACTCAGGACAGGCACGAACGTAAGCCTCCACATCATCCGATAAGGTGGGCCACCAAAGCCAGCGAGAAAGAATTTTAATAGTCCTACGAATTCCCGGATGACCAGCAGAGCGATTGTTGTGACCCTCTATGAGGACAGGTTTCCTTAGATGAACCGGGACAAATAACTTGTTGAGAGGTGTCTGAACTGGAGCAATTTTCTGGAAGTGTTGGATAGTGGCTCCCAGATCCTGGGTGAGTCCGAGATGAATTGAAGTTGAAGGAATAATAGACTGCGAGTCAGGAGACTCAGGATGATGGGCCAAAATACTTCGGGACAAAGAATCAGCCTTAATATTTTTTGAACCTGGACGAAATGTGATGATGAACCTAAATCTGGTGAAGAATAGGGCCCAGCGAGCCTGCCTGGGATTCAGAGTTTTTGCAGTCTGAATATATTGGAGGTTTTTATGGTCTGTGAAGATAGTAATGGTGTGTGCAGCTCCCTCCAACCAATGTCGCCATTCCTCCAATGCCAACTTAATGGCCAATAATTCACGGTTTCCGACGTCATAATTACATTCCGCTGGCAGAAATTTTCTCGAGAAAAATGCACAAGGATGTAGCTTTTTACTCTGTGGGTCTTTCTGAGAGAGAATGGCACCAGCACCGACATTCGAAGCGTCCACCTCCACAATAAACGGAAGTCCTGGGTCAGGGTGTCTAAGGACTGGAGCGGAAATGAAGGCAGCTTTGAGAGCTGAAAAACTCGCCAGTGCTTCTGCGGACCACTCCGCTGCGTTTGCTCCTTTTCGAGTGAGGGCAGTGATAGGAGCCACTAACGAGGAGAATGAGCCAATAAACCTTCGGTAATAATTGGCGAAGCCAAGGAATCTTTGGATCGCCTTCAAGTTAGTAGGTAGGACCCAATCTTGAATTGCCTGCACCTTGGCAGGATCCATAGCGAATCCTGATGAGGAGATGATATAACCCAGGAATGCCACTGTGGACACCTCAAATTCGCATTTCTCCCGTTTTGCGTACAGATGATGTTCTCATAATCTCAATAAAACCTGGCGGACGTGCTGACGATGCTGAGATAAGGATTCAGAATAAATTAGGATGTCATCCAAATAAACAACGGTTTTTCCAAGAACTCACGTAATACATCGTTAATCAGGTCCTGAAAGACTGCCAGAGCGTTGCACAAACCGAATGGCATTACGAGATATTCGTAATGTCCCGAGTGGGTATTAAAGGCAGTCTTCCACTCATCCCCCTTCTTGATTCGGATAAGATTGTAGGCCCCTCGGAGGTCAATCTTAGAGAATACAGTAGCTGCTTTCAGTTGATTGAACAGGACAGAGATCAAGGGTAAAGGATACATGTTCTTAATCGTGATGCTATTCAGTCCACGGAAATCGATGCAAGGCCTCAGGCTGCCATCTTTTTTGGAAACGAAAAAACAACCTGCGCCTACCGGAGACTTAGAAGGGCGGATGAACCCTTTCTTCAGGTTTTCTTTTACGTATAATTCCATGGCCTGTGTTTCAGGAAGGGATAGTGAATATAAACGCCCTTTGGGCAACTTAGAACAGGGTACCAATTCAATTGCGCAGTCGTATTCCCGGTGTGGTGGAAGTGAATCAGCTTTCTTCTTGCAAAAGACATCACTGAAGTCCTGGTAGGGTACAGGCAACAATTCTGGACTAGGCTGTATAACTCTAAGAGGCAGGGTCAAGCAGGACGTAGAGCACCCGGGACTCCAACGGACAATCTCCCCTGTTTTCCAATCAATAAGGGGGTTATGACTGCGAAGCCAGGGATACCCCAATATCAAAGGAGCAGAGGGACAAGTGATAAGATAGAAGGAGAGCTCCTCCGTATGGAGGACTCCTACAGACAACCGAACCATTGGAGTCCTAGCGGGAATCCTTCCCCCAGGCAAGGGGTTACCATCCAAACCACATGTGGTGATGCTTGATCCTAACCTGATTTGTGGAATATCAAGCGTCTGAGCCAAATGTATATCCAGGAAATTACCAGCCGCACCACTGTCAAGAAAAGCTTTCAGGTCCATGGATTTCTCACGGAAAGTTAGACGTCCGGGGACTAATAAAGAATTGTCTGAAGAGGTAATCTGAAGACCCAAGCGCACCTCTTCACCTGCACTTAGGCTTTGGAGTTTCCCGGCTTGCTGGGACATGAACGAACTAAGTGGCCTGGTTGACCACAATACATACACAAGCCTAGTGAGCGTCTTCTGGAGTGTTCCTCCGGAGGCAAACGATTAGCGCCCAACTGCATGGGTTCAGAGGAATCGGGCAAAGTGTTATCAAGGTTAGCGAAAACGTCCATAGGAGCAGAGGACTCCCATTCAGCCTTCCTCTCTCTGATCCGACGATCAATTTTTATAACAAGTTGCATCAAGTTCTCCAGCGTGTCGGATATCGGATACTGGACCAAAGAATCCTTAATCTGCTCGGTGAGTCCTAAACGAAATTGACTTCGCAATGCTGGATCGTTCCAGGCGCTATCAGTGGACCATCGTCGAAATTCCGCACAATACTCTTCCGCTGAGCGATGTCCTTGCCTCAGCGTACGGAGATGAGACTCAGCTGAGGCTACCCTATCCGGGTCATCATACAATAGCCCCAGAGCTTGGAAAAAGGCATCCACTGACTGCAAGGCTGGACTTGTGGAAGGCAAGGAGAAGGCCCAAGACTGAGGGTCGCCCTGGAGTAAAGAGATGATGATCCCTACCCTCTGTTGTTTGGAACCAGAGGAACGTGGTTTCAGACGAAAGTACAACTTGCAGCTCTCTTTGAAATTACGGAAGGCTGGCCTTCTTCCAGAGAATCGGTCAGGCAAATTCATCTTAGGCTCCGGTGTGTCACCAGCGGGAACTTGCTGGAGCTGCAGGTCTTTAGAAGCCCCTTCTTGGACTACCAGGCGCTGGGATAAATTCTGCACCACTTGGGAAATCGCCTGTATCTGGTTGGCCAGAATCTGGGCTGGGGACAGATTCGACTCCTCTCCGTCCATGGCCGTATGATACCAATCTTCCTTGGCCGGTTATAATGTTAGGAACTCCCAAGTCAGTACAGTGAAACTCGGGAACTACTCTGAAGGCCAGGTGTTCGCTGGAGCCCCTAGTGGTGGGGACAGACTGGGCTGCGGGCCGACCGATGGTCGAGTGACGTATACTGACTTAAAGGAGTTCCCAGAAGTGGAGTGATTGGCGGACTGTAGTTAAGTAGAATCCTAGGTCAAAGGGTCACAGGCACAGATGCAATATCCAAGGACAAGCGAAGGGTCAAACACACAGGCAGAGAAGCAAAATCCGAAGTCCAGGCAAAAGGTCGAGGTCAGAAGAGAAGGGTCACAGGTCCAATAACAAGCAGGGGTCAAAACACGGGTAGTCAAATCCAAGGTAGCAGGAACCAAAACAGATAGCACAAGCAGGCAGCAGGACTGAGGACAGAACGCTATAACCGGCAGTGAGGCTGCAGACCTCACTGCCTTAAATACACAGAGGGACCAATCAGGGCTTGCCCCTGAAGTATACCCACTTGCAGGCTATTGCCTGCTAATTCAGCCCACAGGCTGAATTCAATCATAATTTACAAAATGCGCGTGCGCGCCCGGCTCTCTATACCGCCGGGACGCCGCGCTAAAGGAGCGTCTGACCGTTGCCTTAGCAACGGTCGGGTGCTGGGCGGAAGTACCCCCCACTTGAGGAGGGGATAAGGAACCCCGACACCCAGGTTTAGTGGGAAATTTCCTGAAAAATTCTTTAATGAGTCTCCCAGCATGGAGATGCCTCCGCGGTATCCAGCATCGCTCCTCAGGGCCATAACCCTTCCAGTGCACCAGGAACTGAACTTGGCCTTGGACCCTCCTTGAGTCAAGCGTTCTTTCAATGACATATTCCTGGTCTCCATTCACATCCAAAGGCCGAGGCCTGCTAGAGGAAGGCTGGCTGAATCTGCTGGGAGCAGCGACTTTCTTCAGAAGCGAACAATGGAATGTCGAGGGTATTTTTAAAGACGGTGGGAGTTTCAGCCTGAAAGCCACTGGATTTACCTTTTTCTCAATTGAAAATGGTCCAATGTATCGGGGCCCCAGTTTCTTGCAAGGTTGCCTCAACTTGATGTTCCGTGTGGACAACCAAACCCGATCTCCCACCTTCAGAGAACATGGCACACGATGGCGGTCAGCGAAAGCCTTGGATTTTTGCGAGGCTTGACCCAGTGCAGAGTGCACCTTTTTCCAGATAGATCTGAACCTGGCTGTAAAAGCAGGTGTTCCAGAATCCCCACTGGGAACAGCAGTAGAGAAAGAGACTTCGGGTGAAATCCGAGGTTGCAGAAGAACGGAGATGTGTGTATTGTGGAATGGCAGGAATTGTTGTAAGCGAATTCCGCCCAGGGCAAGAGAGAGGACCAGTTATCATGAAATTTTGAAACATAGATGCGTAAAAACTGTTCCAAGGACTGGTTGGTTCTTTTTGTCTGTCCATTCGACTGCGGGTGATACGCTGAGGACAGACTGATACTGATCCCAATGGACTTACAAAAAGATCTCCAAAATCGTGCAATAAACGGAGATCCTCGGTCCGAGACGATGTCTTCAGGAAGACCATGGAGACGAAAGATATGGGTCAGAAACAAGGTAGCCAAGGTCCTGGCATCCAGTAGTTTGGGTAAGGATATAAAATGTGCCATCTTACTGAATCGGTCCACGACTACCCAAATGGTGTTATGGCCTGCAGATACTGGAAGGTCAACAATAAAATCCATCGAAAGATGGGACCAAGGTCTGCTTGGAGCAGGCAAGGGTAGCAGTAGACCAGAAGGGCGGTTTCTAGCAGATCTGTTTCTAGCACACTCAGGACAGGCACGAACGTAAGCCTCCACATCATCCGATAAGGTGGGCCACCAAAGCCAGCGAGAAAGAATTTCGATAGTCCTACGAATTCCCGGATGACCAGCAGAGCGATTGTTGTGACCCTCTATGAGGACAGGTTTCCTTAGATGAACCGGGACAAATAACTTGTTGAGAGGTGTCTGAACTGGAGCAATTTTCTGGAAGTGTTGGATAGTGGCTCCCAGATCCTGGGTGAGTCCGAGATGAATTGAAGTTGAAGGAATAATAGACTGCGAGTCAGGAGACTCAGGATGATGGGCCAAAAAACTTCGGGACAAAGAATCAGCCTTAATATTTTTTGAACCTGGACGAAATGTGATGATGAACCTAAATCTGGTGAAGAATAGGGCCCAGCGAGCCTGCCTGGGATTCAGAGTTTTTGCAGTCTGAATATATTGGAGGTTTTTATGGTCTTTGAAGATAGTAATGGTGTGTGCAGCTCCCTCCAACCAATGTCGCCATTCCTCCAATGCCAACTTAATGGCCAATAATTCACGGTTTCCGACGTCATAATTACATTCCGCTGGCAGAAATTTTCTCGAGAAAAATGCACAAGGATGTAGCTTTTTACTCTGTGGGTCTTTCTGAGAGAGAATGGCACCAGCACCGACATTCGAAGCGTCCACCTCCACAATAAACGGAAGTCCTGGGTCAGGGTGTCTAAGGACTGGAGCGGAAATGAAGGCAGCTTTGAGAGCTGAAAAACTCGCCAGTGCTTCTGCGGACCACTCCGCTGCGTTTGCTCCTTTTCGAGTGAGGGCAGTGATAGGAGCCACTAACGAGGAGAATGAGCCAATAAACCTTCGGTAATAATTGGCGAAGCCAAGGAATCTTTGGATCGCCTTCAAGTTAGTAGGTAGGACCCAATCTTGAATTGCCTGCACCTTGGCAGGATCCATAGCGAATCCTGATGAGGAGATGATATAACCCAGGAATGCCACTGTGGACACCTCAAATTCGCATTTCTCCCGTTTTGCGTACAGATGATGTTCTTATAATCTCAATAAAACCTGGCGGACGTGCTGACGATGCTGAGATAAGGATTCAGAATAAATTAGGATGTCATCCAAATAAACAACGGTTTTTCCAAGAACTCACGTAATACATCGTTAATCAGGTCCTGAAAGACTGCCAGAGCGTTGCACAAACCGAATGGCATTACGAGATATTCGTAATGTCCCGAGTGGGTATTAAAGGCAGTCTTCCACTCATCCCCCTTCTTGATTCGGATAAGATTGTAGGCCCCTCGGAGGTCAATCTTAGAGAATACAGTAGCTGCTTTCAGTTGATTGAACAGGACAGAGATCAAGGGTAAAGGATACATGTTCTTAATCGTGATGCTATTCAGTCCACGGAAATCGATGCAAGGCCTCAGACTGCCATCTTTTTTGGAAACGAAAAAACAACCTGCGCCTACCGGAGACTTAGAAGGGCGGATGAACCCTTTCTTCAGGTTTTCTTTTACGTATAATTCCATGGCCTGTGTTTCAGGAAGGGATAGTGAATATAAACGCCCTTTGGGCAACTTAGAACCGGGTACCAATTGAATTGCGCAGTCGTATTCCCGGTGTGGTGGAAGTGAATCAGCTTTCTTCTTGCAAAAGACATCACTGAAGTCCTGGTAGGGTACAGGCAACAATTCTGGACTAGGCTGTATAACTCTAAGAGGCAGGGTCAAGCAGGACGTAGAGCACCCGGGACTCCAACGGACAATCTCCCCTGTTTTCCAATCAATAAGGGGGTTATGACTGCGAAGCCAGGGATACCCCAATATCAAAGGAGCAGAGGGACAAGTGATAAGATAGAAGGAGAGCTCCTCCGTATGGAGGACTCCTACAGACAACCGAACCATTGGAGTCCTAGCGGGAATCCTTCCCCCAGGCAAGGGGTTACCATCCAAACCACATGTGGTGATGCTTGATCCTAACCTGATTTGTGGAATATCAAGCGTCTGAGCCAAATGTATATCCAGGAAATTACCAGCCGCACCACTGTCAAGAAAAGCTTTCAGGTCCATGGATTTCTCACGGAAAGTTAGACGTCCGGGGACTAATAAAGAATTGTCTGAAGAGGTAATCTGAAGACCCAAGCGCACCTCTTCACCTGCACTTAGGCTTTGGAGTTTCCCGGCTTGCTGGGACATGAACGAACTAAGTGGCCTGGTTGACCACAATACATACACAAGCCTAGTGAGCGTCTTCTGGAGTGTTCCTCCGGAGGCAAACGATTAGCGCCCAACTGCATGGGTTCAGAGGAATCGGGCAAAGTGTTATCAAGGTTAGCGAAAACGTCCATAGGAGCAGAGGACTCCCATTCAGCCTTCCTCTCTCTGATCCGACGATCAATTTTTATAACAAGTTGCATCAAGTTCTCCAGCGTGTCGGATATCGGATACTGGACCAAAGAATCCTTAATCTGCTCGGTGAGTCCTAAACGAAATTGACTTCGCAATGCTGGATCGTTCCAGGCGCTATCAGTGGACCATCGTCGAAATTCCGCACAATACTCTTCCGCTGAGCGATGTCCTTGCCTCAGCGTACGGAGATGAGACTCAGCTGAGGCTACCCTATCCGGGTCATCATACAATAGCCCCAGAGCTTGGAAAAAGGCATCCACTGACTGCAAGGCTGGACTTGTGGAAGGCAAGGAGAAGGCCCAAGACTGAGGGTCGCCCTGGAGTAAAGAGATGATGATCCCTACCCTCTGTTGTTTGGAACCAGAGGAACGTGGTTTCAGACGAAAGTACAACTTGCAGCTCTCTTTGAAATTACGGAAGGCTGGCCTGCTTCCAGAGAATCGGTCAGGCAAATTCATCTTAGGCTCCGGTGTGTCACCAGCGGGAACTTGCTGGAGCTGCAGGTCTTTAGAAGCCCCTTCTTGGACTACCAGGCGCTGGGATAAATTCTGCACCACTTGGGAAATCGCCTGTATCTGGTTGGCCAGAATCTGGGCTGGGGACAGATTCGACTCCTCTCCGTCCATGGCCGTATGATACCAATCTTCCTTGGCCGGTTATAATGTTAGGAACTCCCAAGTCAGTACAGTGAAACTCGGGAACTACTCTGAAGGCCAGGTGTTCGCTGGAGCCCCTAGTGGTGGGGACAGACTGGGCTGCGGGCCGACCGATGGTCGAGTGACGTATACTGACTTAAAGGAGTTCCCAGAAGTGGAGTGATTGGCGGACTGTAGTTAAGTAGAATCCTAGGTCAAAGGGTCACAGGCACAGATGCAATATCCAAGGACAAGCGAAGGGTCAAACACACAGGCAGAGAAGCAAAATCCGAAGTCCAGGCAAAAGGTCGAGGTCAGAAGAGAAGGGTCACAGGTCCAATAACAAGCAGGGGTCAAAACACGGGTAGTCAAATCCAAGGTAGCAGGAACCAAAACAGATAGCACAAGCAGGCAGCAGGACTGAGGACAGAACGCTATAACCGGCAGTGAGGCTGCAGACCTCACTGCCTTAAATACACAGAGGGACCAATCAGGGCTTGCCCCTGAAGTATACCCACTTGCAGGCTATTGCCTGCTAATTCAGCCCACAGGCTGAATTCAATCATAATTTACAAAATGCGCGTGCGCGTCCGGCTCTCTATACCGCCGGGACGCCGCACTCAAGGGGCGTCTGACCGTTGCCTTATCACGGTCGGGTGCTGGAGGAACCAGGAAGCGAGCCGCGGCGGCTCGTAACAATGTTATACTCTTGCCTTCCAATGATGCCTGATGTCACTGTCTCATCTAACTGTTTTTTCTAAACACACCCATCTGGTATCTCTGCTGTCCTTACTGCTTCATATTCCCTGACTCATACTTTACATCTCTTCTTTCTCTTTTCTCTCCTTGTACCTTTGCACTCTTTCATTTTACTCACCTCTTGTGCTCTCACCATTTCCTCACTCCAACTGTTAGCCCTTACCTTTCTTGATTTCTGAATTTTTTCAACTGTCTATTCCACACCTTCTCTAGCTTTATCATAAGTTACTCCTTTCACACTTCTGTCCTCTCCCTCTATCCCCCTGCTTCCCATGTCCATCCTTTCCATATTCTTCCTCCTCCTCACTCTCCCCTCTCACTTCCCATCCCCCTTCCTATTTCACTCCTCTCTTCTCTTCTGTGCCTCTGGGCCCCCAATCTAACACGCTGCCCACTCTTCCATCTTTTCCTCTCTCCTGCCTTTCCCCACTCACACCCTTTCCCTCTTGTCCCCTTCGCTGCTGTCAGACGCCGTCCCTGCGCCTCCTCCTCGAGCAGGGACGGACGTCTGTCTTTGGAGCGCCCCGTTGCCAGGCAACGGGGACGCGTCTTTCTGGCGACGTGGTGCGCAGGCACGCCCGTCGCCATAGCAACGGGACGCGTTTCCAAGTTCCTGTCAGCGGTCAGAACAGCTGACCGCCGATCCTCTGCCCACCAATGAGGAGTCATCACTTTCTATTTAAAGTCTGCTCTGACACCATTAGGGTGCCAGAGCAACTGGTTTATCTAGTCTCCAGCGTTCCAGTATAGTGTTATCTTGTCTCCTGTGTTTGACCCGGCTTCCTGACCTCGCTTTCGGATTCTCCCTTTGTTCCATCCTGATATTCTGGTTTTGACATCTGCCTGCTGACCATTCTCTGTCTCCTGATTCGGTACCTCATCTGCCCGGTTGGTTCCTGACTCTGCCTGTTTGACTACGTGTTTCTCTATATCGCGCAAGTAGCTACCTGGGAGGGCCGCGACCTGCACGTCGTTGCCGCTAAGTCCAAACTTCCTTGCGGGGGTCCCTGGTGAACACCAGCGGCGTGTTAGACTCCGCGCCTCCTGGTGTAGAAGTGCCAATACTTGCAGGTACTAAGGTCACGTCTGTGACAGTTTGCTCTGGCCATGTCAACCGACTCAGCTAATGAACCCTCTGCATGTGACCTTCTACTCCACTTGGCTCATAGGGTGGAGAAGCAAGAAGCGGAGCAGGCACAGTTACTTCACTGTATCCAAGGAGTCGCAACTCGTCTTGAGACCCTCCAGGCCTCCATGGCTTCTGCTCAAAACGTTCCCGTGACTACCACGGCTGGCGCCGCCACCTCCTCCTCTCCTGCAGTGGTTTCCTCAGCAGCCCTGAGACTCTCTCCACCGGACAAGTTTGACGGAGAGCCTAAAAAATGCAGGGGATTCCTTAATCAGTGTCTTATCCACTTCGAGTGTAATCCTGCATCTTTTTCCTCTGAACGCATTAAGGTGGCATTTATTATGTCCTTATTATCCGGACAGGCCCTTGCTTGGGCCTCCCCCCTGTGGGAGCGAGATGACCCTATGCTGTCCAACGTCACCACCTTCATTGAAACCTTCCGCAAGGTTTTTGATGAGCACGGACGCATCTCCTCGGCTGCCTCCAGTCTCCTTAACCTCCGCCAGGGATCCCTGACCGTCGGGCAGTATGCTATACAATTCCGCACTCTGTCCTCTGAGCTCAGTTGGAATAACGAAGCTTTGGTAGCAACCTTTTGACCGAGTTAAAGATGAGTTAACTTCCCGTGAGCTTCCCGCTGATTTGGATTCCCTGATTTCTTTACTTCAATAAATTTTTATTGAGTTTTTCAAAGTTAAATGGGGTACAGAAAAAAGAAAGGGTAACAAACACAGTTGAGGTAACAAACAAAAGGGTAATGAAAAAAAACAAAAAAGGAACAAGAGGGGACACCCCCACGCAGGGGGGTGGGGGGGGGGTCACTCAATTGAAACAACGATATTATAGCATGCACGTTACTTTAAGAAGCATAAATAAAATATACACATTGGTCTTTCTCATAGTATGCCAGATGGGGAGACGTTAATACCTAGGTAGCTCAGATAGCACACTGGCAGAGCCTAATCGTTAGGCTGGGGTTCCTCTATGAGGGCTGCTGGGGATGGAGAGGGTGAAATATTTGAAGCTACTCGTGCTCTACCGGAGCCCTCTGTAACATATTCGTGCCAGCTAAACCATTTGAAAATTGGATTGGAGGCGGATGACGTATAGGGCACATCCGTTGTTTCCATTTCAAAACTATACTGGATCTTAGACACGACCTTGGTGATGCTGGGGGGAGCAGGGGACTTCCAGTTCTGAGCAATTGCTGCTCTAGCAGCTATTAGTATGTGTCCTAATACATAGCGCTTATAGCTAGGAACCCCAGGCTGATAAATATGTAAGAGGGCTACCTTCGGGTCAAGAGTGACAGAAACTCGCAGGACCTCCGAAATCAAAGCGGATATCTCGCCCCAGAACGTCTGGATCACCGGGCATGTCCAAAAGACATGATAAACATCTGCTATCTGACCACATTGACGCCAGCAGAATTTAGACTGACTTGGCCATATCTTATGAAGGCGATCCGGGGTGAGGTAGAGCCGATTGAGGAGCTTAACATACATTTCGGTGTGATTGATGCATCTAGACATGCGGTGTGAGGAAATGTAGATCTTTTCCCACTGCTGGAGGGAGAGAGTCATACCAATATCTGCTTCCCAACGTGCCTGAGTCGGAGTCTTGGAGACTGGGACCAGGGACTGGGAATAGCGGTACCAGAATGTTATTCCTCCCCTACTACCCGCCTTTGTTAATCTATCTAGGACCTGAGCTGGAAGTGTGGACAAGGCATGGGGGGTCCTGGAAGCCGCCCCCACCCAGTGTCTAATTCTCATATATTTAAACATCTCAGACTGAGGCAGATTGTATTTGTCCCTAAGCACGTCAAAGGGGAGGAAAAGGGTCTGCGCAAACATATCCGCCAGAGAAACTATCCCTCTATTTTTCCATACAGTAATATTGATATCCGGTATGAGTTTCGACAATGCTTGGAGGGAAAGATTGCGAGAAGGGAGTACAACATCCTTGTGCGACCCAATAAATTTATCCCATACCCGTAAGGCATCCGAGATAGAGAGTAATTTACGGGTACCCGGTGGGCGGTCTGGCCTAGGAATCCAAAGAAGATCCAGCAGGGGGAATCCTACATATAAAGCCCTCTCGATATCAACCCATGGCTTGGCTGCAAGGGGTAGCGACCAGTCCCGGAGGTGACTCAAAATACAGGCATCCTGGTAAAGTGTTAAGCTGGGAAGCAATAAGCCGCCTCTTGACTTTGGTAAAGACATACGTTTGTATGTAAGGAGGGGGCGTTTCTGCCTCCAGACGTATGACATCATCAGAGTGTGGAACCTATCCATCATTCGTTTTGGTATAATATAAGGTATGGTACGGAAAATATACATAAGTTTTGGTAGCAACATCATCTTAAAAGCCGCTATGCGCCCCAACCAAGAGACCTCAAAATCAATCCAGTTCTTAGCCAGTGAGGAGAGGTGAAGATAGATCGGGGAAAAATTAACTTCAAACACCGCAGATAGGTTTGCCGGGATATGTATACCTAGATAAGATAGGGAGTCTTTAACCCACACAAAAGGAAATTTCTTTTGTAAGCTTGAAAGGGAAGATTGTGGTATATTAATGGGAAGGGCTTCAGATTTTGTAACGTTCAATTTATAGAATGATGCTTCGCTAAACCTGTCTAGGATGTGCTTCAAAGTTATCAATGAGGTCTCCGGGCTGGTTACAAACAGTAGGACATCATCAGCAAATAGGCATACCTTCTGTCTATGTGGATGGATGTCAATACCTGGGAAGTTATCTGCCTGCCGGATTGTGAGGGCCAGGGGTTCTATAGCCAAGACGTACATTAAAGGGGAAAGAGGGCACCCCTGCCTCGTGCCATTAGTGATGGGAAATGAGGATGATAGGAAACCGTTACTGAAGATTTTAGCGGAGGGGTCTTGATATAGGGCTAATATGGAGTGAAGAACTCTTCCCTGTATACCAAACTTACACAAGACCTCCTTCATGTACTTCCAGTGAAGTCTGTCAAAGGCCTTTTCTGCGTCTAAAGAGAGCAAAATAACTTCCTCCGAGGACCCAGAGAGGAGGTCCACGACATTTAATATGCGTCGAGTGTTATCCGAGGCCTGGCGGCCTACTACAAAGCCTACCTGGTCCGGGTGTATCAGTTGTGGTAAGAGGGGATTCAGGCGATCAGCAAGCAATCTAGCGTAAATTTTCAGGTCTGTGTTAAGCAATGCTATTGGTCTATAATTCTTACAGTCTGAGTGGTCCTTGCCCGGTTTTGGTATAGTAATAATCTGTGCTTCCAACATCTCTGTTGGAAAGCCCCCACCCTCCGAAACACTATTATACAGGTTAGTAAGGAGAGGGGAAACTTCGGTCCCGAAGGCATTATAGAATGCATTAATGAAACCATCCGGGCCGGGAGCCTTATCTTTTGGAAGGGATTTAATGATTTTCTCAACTTCTCCCTGGGTCCACGGGAGATTAAGCAATTGTAAACTATCGGCGTCTAACAAGGGAAGGTCTAAGTGTTGGAGGAATGCGGAAATGGAGGCCTCAGATGGTTTAAAAACATTATCATCGTCCTGGAGGTTATAAAGTTTAGAGTAGAATTTGGCAAACTGGTTAGCTATGGTCGCTGGGTTATATATCTTGTTACCTCTAGGACCGTGCAATACTTTAACACGATTTCTAGCTTGCTTGCCTCTTAATTTTCGGGCTAGGAGACGACTGGCCCTATTACCCATTGTGTAGAATTTTTGCCTCAACTTGAGTAAGGAGGATTTCATGCGAGTAATGAAAATATTATTCAGCTGTTTCCTCACCTCGTTTATTTCTTTTTGTAAGGTTTTAGATGGGCGTGTTTGGTTTTGGAGCTCTAATCTCGCTAGGTCAGACTCAAGTGTTCGTTGGCGTAGGAGGTATTGCCTCTTTAAACGGGCCCCAATTTGAATAGCAGCACCTCTAACTACTGCCTTCAGGGCACACCAGTGTGTTGAGAGGGAAGTGTCAGCTGGGTCGTTTAACTGAATGTATTGTGACAATGACTCCGAGAGAGCAGTCCTAGCCTCCAGTGAAGTGAATAAGTAGGCCGGCATACGCCAAGGTCTTGGAGGAGCTCTGGCAATACATAGGCTCCAGGACCATTCCATCGGGGCATGATCAGACCACGTAATAGGGAGGATATTGATGGAGTCAGTATGCTGGAGTGTCCACTTATCTGACAAAATCATGTCTATTCTAGAGTAGGTGTTGTGGGCCATTGAGTGAAAGGTATATTCTCGAGCACCCGGACACTGCGCCCGCCAAATATCGTAAAGGTCATATTCCGCTAGTAGCTTACGGAAAGCAGTAGAGGGGCCAAGGGTAGGGTCAGGACCGGATGACCTCTGGGGCCTGGATTTATCAACCTTCGGGTCCAGAGTCAGATTAAAGTCTCCCAATAACACCAAGTGGCCCTTTCGGACTTTTTGTACCTCCTCACACAAGGCCTTCAAGAAGGGAATTTGACGGGAGTTTGGCGCATATAATGAAACTATAGTTATTGGCTTGTCCTCTAGGAGGCCTGTCAGGATGATGTACCTCCCCGACTTATCTTCTAGTTTTGAATGGAGTTGGAAGTGTACACGGGCGCTAAAAAGGACAGCAACTCCATTTCTTTTAAAAGGGCCATTTGCAAAGTAACCTAACGGATATCTCGAGTCCCTCAACTGCGGTGGGGCATGGGAGGAGAAATGGGTTTCTTGGAGGGCCACAACATCTGCTTTTTGTTTATGGAATGTGGTGAGCGCTAGGCGCCGTTTGTTAGGGGAGTTAAGACCTTTAGTGTTTAAGGTATAGAACTTAACCATATTCTAAAGGGTCATGGTGATACGATAGACAGAGCGAGAGTAAGTATTGCACTAGAAATTTAGTTCTGGAGTGACTGGGAGGAAGAAGGGGGGGATTAAAAGGGAGGGGAACAAGGGAAATAGTGGGATGGACTGACCCGAGGAACTGGGTCAGAGTATTTGCCACATGGGTAAGAGTGTGGCAAATTGTTTAACATGTGGGGGGTAGTTGGAACACATTCCCACCCGCGGAACACCCAAATATATAAAACAAAAACCAGCAACAAACAAAAAACAACTTAAGAATAAAGAACAGCAAGAGGAATTATACATAGCATTGTAACATTACGACAGCCTCAAAGATAGGTTTAGCACAAACTCTATGGGGTACAACCACCTCGGGGCCCCCATGGAAGCAGTCCACTGCTGACCCATCCCCCCCGCGAGAGGACCAGCCTCCCGCGAGCGGGCGGGCCACTACCAGGGGTAACTGCCCCTGGGCACAGAACTAAGCTTCTACCTCCACGGGCACCCCGGCAGCCACACCCTAGACTCACGAAACTCGAGAAAGCATATCTAGGTTAAACGGAATTGCTGATATTACTTATAGTTATACTTATCAAATCAGGATTAGGTCCCATGAGATTTCAACATAGAGGATAGGAATACAACTCAGTCTCTGGAAACCTGGGACCATTCAGCCTGTGGAGGGGGCCTGGCTGCAGAAGATCCAGACGGTGTGGGGATACGCCACTCCTTCAGCAGCTTGATGCCTGCCTCCACGGAGGAGATGACATAAGTAGAGTCTTCGTAGCGAACCAGCAATTTCACGGGGAAGCCCCATCTGTAGGTGATGTTGTTGGCCCTCAGGGCTGACGTGATTGATTGTAGACTTCGTCTTTGGTTGATGGTGGTAAGTGAGAGGTCCTGGAAAAGCTGAAGATCTCCGAGGGATGCCTCGTTGCTCGGATCCCGAGCCGCTCTAAGGATCGCCTCTTTGACATGGTAGAAGTGGACCCTGAGCAAAGTGTCTCTTGGGACATTCCCTGGACCAGTACGTGGACGCGGGAGACGGTGTATACGATCTATCAAAAAGTCATTAGCGTCCAATGATGGAAGAAGTCTGCTGAATAGAGAAACAGCATAGCTCTGAAGATCAGGATTTGCAATAGATTCCGGTATGCCCCTTATCTTAATGTTATTTCTGCGAGAGCGATCCTCCAGATCTGCGACCTTTTCTCTCAGAGACAGGACTTCGCTTTGTAGAGAGTTATGCGAAGAGCTAAGAGCGTTGTGTGAGGAGTAGAGGTCGTTATGCGAAGAGACCAGTTCTCCCATCTTCGTCTCCAGATGGTCTGTTCGATCTCCTAGTTCTGTCACATCCGTTTTCAGACCACCGATCGCTGCTTTAACCTCAGAGGTCAGGTCCGCCCTTAGTGCAGTCAGCATCTGATGTAAGGCACGAACTGTTAGAGGTGCGTCTTGAGCTGTATCAAGGCCCTGGTCAGGCAGCGAAGCGCCCAGGGCGGAGGCTGCCGGCTCTGGTGTCTGTCGTGACGGAGACGAGCCTTTTGGTGTAGAAGGCGAGGTCATTGTTGATTTCGGTTTTGGTTGGAATTTGATCGGAGGAGCCAAAGCAGTAGTAGTAGATTTAAGCTTTTTAGGAGGCATGATTGCCTAGGCACAGCTTCAGGACCTCAAGATCTGTAGATAGATTTTGCGTAGATAGAATTTCAAAAGGGTACTCCGCGGGTGGGAAGGCGCTGTAACATTTCAAAATGCCTCCATTGGACTACACAACCCTGTCCGGGTCACAAGGGGGGACAACTCGTAGCAGGTGCACCTCACTATCCGGCCAGACCTGTGCTCTGTCTGCAACCAATGGGGACAGATGGGTCGAAGTGACACTCCTGTTGCCTCAATCCCCGCCAGGCTCTCCCTGGTCATACAGAAGGGAAGAGGATGGGCAGGCAGTTACCTGTGATGGCACCACAGCCCACGGCAGCCGCTGACCGGAAGTCTTCCTCCCCGCCAACCGGAAGTTAGACCCCCGGAACACTGAAGACCAGTCAATGTCCCCCAGAGCTGAGAGAGGCTCCCCGAGTCAGCCACAGTCTGCCCCCACTCACCGCTTATATCCGCCGGCTGGATTAGGCAGGGACAGCCTGTCTCCGCTACTGCCGCCGAAACCGGAAGTGCGGAGGTACAGGCACTTCCGGTCCGCGCGAGTCCACGATCTGGAGGCTCCGGTGAGTATAGCAGAGCGCCAGCAGCCAGGGAGGTCCCCAGGGAGCAGGCAACAGCCCGTGCAGGATCCGGCCAGCGCGCGGTGGTCGCGCCAGCACCCCTCACGCCGCTCTGGACATCTGGGGTCAGGTGAAGAAACTTTATGTGGCGGCAGCTAGGCACAGGTAAGCTCCTGGATCCCGATGGTGCCACACAGTGTATTTGGGGGTCCAAAAGCGCTGCAAACCTAGCGGATTGTGGAGTCAAGGAAGAGCTCTGGAAGTTCCTGTCCTTCCAGGATGGCTGCCAAACCACGCCCCTGGATTCCCTGATTTCTTTATGCAATCGCATTGATCTACGTTTCCGTGAGCGTACTCAGGAACGTGCCACTTCCAGACGGTCCTCTACTCGCCTTGCTCCCATGTTTTAAAACCCGGTTCATCATGAAGAACCGATGCAAATCGGCCGTTCCCGGCTGTCCGCCGAGGAACGTCAACGTCGCTTCAATCAAACCTATGTCTGTATTGTGGAGATCCTGGTCATACCATCTCATCTTGTACCAAGAGACCGGGAAACGCCCCCTCCTAATCGGTGGAAGGGAGGCCGATTTAGGAGTTGGAGTTATTACTCCCTACACCATTTCTAGCAATGACTGCCTCATGCCTATCTCCTTGCATACATCTGTCGGCCCCTTTGAGACCTTAGCCTTTGTGGATTCCGGCTCTGCCGGAAATTTCATCTCCGCCACTATGGCATCGCAACTCCAATTAGCTACTATCAAATTGCCTCAGCCGTTATTCCTCACCGCGGTAGATGGGAATCGGATCTCCAACGGGTCTGTTTCTCACACCTGCGCTCCTGTTCGGCTGACGGTAGGGGTGCTACATTCTGAAGTCATCGAGTTCCTGGTTCTTCCTCGTTCTGTCAACACCGTCATTCTAGGATTACCTTGGCTCAAGCTTCATTCACCCTAATTTGATTGGAATCGTGCGATGGTTACTTCTTGGGGGCCACAATGTTTTAAGTCCTGTTTGTCTGGTCTAAAACCAGGTCAGACCTCTCTTCCTTGTCATCTGATATCTCCACACGTTGAATTACCACTTTCATATATTGCTTATCAAGATGTGTTTTGCAAAGCTGCAGCCGAGATCCTGCCCCCCCCCCCATCGGCCCTGGGACTGCTCCATTGAATTACTACCTGATAAACCACTTCCAAAGGGCAGAATCTATCCCCTATCTCTCCCTGAGAACACTGCTATGACCACCTATATCTCTGAGAATCTTCAACGTGGCTTTATCAGGAAATCCTCCTCTCCCGCGGGCGCTGGATTTTTCTTCGTCAAGAAGAAAGACGGTTCCCTACGGCCGTGTATTGACTACCGGCGATTGAATGCCATCACCATAAAGAACAGATACCCGTTACCTCTCATCTCTGAGCTCTTTGATAGAATCGCTGGATCCAAGGTCTTTACTAAGCTAGACCTGCGGGGGGGCGTATAACCTCATCCGTATACGCTCTGGAGACGAGTGGAAGACTGCATTCTGTACTAAAGAAGGCCACTTCGAATACCTAGTCATGCCCTTCGGGTTGTGCAATGCCCCCGCTGTTTTCCAATCTTTTATTAATGAGATTTTCCAAGACCTTCTCTACATCTCTGTAGTAGCTTATCTGGATGACATCTTAATCTTTTCTTCAGACTTGGCCAGTCATCGTGATCATGTAAGAGAGGTCCTGTCTCGTCTATGAGCCAATAAGTTGTATTGTAAGCTTGAGAAATGTGTATTTGAGAAGCCACAGATTCCCTTCCTGGGCTACATCGTGTCAGGGTCCGGTCTACAGATGGATCCAGTCAAGCTATCTGCCATCCTCAAATGGCCTAGACCTATGGGTCTGAAAGCTACCCAGAGATTCATTGGCTTCGCCAACTATTACCGGCAGTTCATTCCACGGTTTGCTTCTATCATCGCACCAATTACCGCTCTGACTAAGAAAACTGCTAATCCTCATGTTTGGTCCACAGAGGCCATCGACGCCTTCGAAGCACTCAAGAAAGCCTTTTCTTCCGCCTCTGTGCTTGTTCAACCGGATCAAGATAAACCATTCCTGGTAGAAGTGGATGCCTCTGCAGTAGGAGTCGGGGCAGTTCTTTCACAAGAATCAATTTCAGGGGGACTACTGCCATGTGGGTTCTTTTCTAGGAGATTCACTTCCTCCGAATCTAACTACGGTATAGGGGATAAAGAGTTATTGGCGGTGAAGTCTGCGCTTGAAGAATGGCGTCATCTTCTGGAAGGGGCTCGTCATCCAGTTACTGTATTCACCGACCACAAGAACCTCATCTATCTCCGGGATGCTCGTTGTCTCAATCCCCGGCAAGCCAGATGGTCCTCATTCTTTGCCCGCTTTAATCTCATTCTTACTTATCGTGCTGGTTATCTCAATTCCAAAGCTGATGCCCTCTCCCGCTCTTTTGATGTCTCCGATTCTTCACCCACTACTGTACCTCCACCAGTGTTTGAACCCTCCTGTATTGTAGCCATCACCTGTACTCCTCCTGTGGGTTGTTCTTTCCTAGAACCACATCTACGCTTAAAGGCGTTACGTTGGGCTCATGCCTCTAGGTTTGCCGGTCATGCTGGTACTGAGAAGACTCTCTCGCTGTTATCACGACATTACTGGTGGCCAACTGCCCGTACGGATGTCCAAGAGTTTGTAGCCTCATGCTCTATTTGTGCCCAGAATAAAGTGCCTAGACAATCTCCCGCTGGATTGTTACAGCCTCTTCCGATTCCTGATCGTCCATGGTCCAGCATCTCGATGGATTTTATTACTGATTTGCCACCCAGTAGCGGCTTTGACACCATTTGGGTCACAGTAGACCGGTTCTCTAAAATGGCTCATTTCGTTCCTCTAAAAGGCCTTCCATCTGCATCCAAATTGGCACAAGTCTTCATCAAAGAAATCTTTCGTCTCCACGGGTGTCCTCTGGAAATAATCTCTGACCGAGGCGTCCAGTTCGTGTCTCGCTTCTGGAGAGCCTTCTACAAAGATATAGGTATTGCTCTCAAGTTCTCCTCTGGATATCATCCCCAGACAAACGGCCAGACGGAGAGAGTAAACAAAGATCTAGAGGCGTTCCTTCGCTGTTTCTTATCTCATAACCAGTCTAATTGGAGTCTTCTGCTACCTTGGGCCGAGTTCACACACAACAATCATGTCCATTGTTCTTCTGGGTTTTCTCCTTTCTTCACTGTGTATGGGACTCATCCTACCCTCCCCACGTTCTCTTCCACTTCCTCCACGGTTCCTGCCGCCCATGCCATGACTCAAGATATGGCTAAGTTATGGGTTACCACCAAAGAGAACCTTCTGAAATCCGGACGGCATTATAAATCTTCCGCTGATCATCATAGAAGAGTTGTGCCGGCTCTCCAAGTGGGGGACAAAGTGTGGCTGTCCACCAGGAATCTAAAATTACGGGTTCCTTCCATGAAACTTGCACCTCGTTTCATTGGACCTTTTCCAGTAACTCAAGTAATTAATCCAGTTACGGTTCGACTCCAACTCCCTCCACAGATGAAGATTCATAACACCTTCCATATTTCCCTCCTCAAACCGCTGGTCCTAAACAAATTTGTTCATACCTCTACTGTTCCTCAGGCCATTCCCACTACTATGGGCAATGAATATGAGATTAGCCAAGTTCTTGCTGAACGCAAAGTTCGAGGTCGTTTCCAATACCTAGTACACTGGAAAGGCTTCTGCCTAGAGGAGAGATCTTGGGTCTTTAAAGAAGATTTGCATGCCCCTAGACTACTGGCAGACTTCCTTAAACATCGTTCTGTACCTAGTGATTCCCCCAATTGTAAGGAGAGGGGTACTGTCAGACGCCGTCCCTGCGCCTCCTCCTCGAGCAGGGACGGACGTCTGTCTTTGGAACGCCCCGTTGCCAGGCAACGGGGATGCGTCTTCCGGCGACGCGGTGCGCAGGCGCGCCCGTCGCCATAGCAACGGGACGCGTTTCCAAGTTCCTGTCGGCGGTCAGAACAGCTGACCGCCGATCCTCTGCCCACCAATGAGGAGTCATCACTTCCTATTTAAAGTCTGCTCTGACACCATTAGGGTGCCAGAGCAACTGGTTTATCTAGTCTCCAGCGTTCCAGTATAGTGTTATCTTGTCTCCTGTGTTTGACCCGGCTTCCTGACCTCGCTTTCGGATTCTCCCTTTGTTCCATCCTGATATTCTGGTTTTGACCTCGGCCTGCTGACCATTCTCTGTCTCCTGATTCGGTACCTCATCTGCCCGGTTGGTTCCTGACTCTGCCTGTTTGACTACGTGTTTCTCTATATCTCGCAAGTAGCTACCTGGGAGGGCCGCGACCTGCACGTCGTTGCCGCTAAGTCCAAACTTCCTTGTGGGGGTCCCTGGTGAACACCAGCGGCGTGTTAGACTCCGCGCCTCCTGGTGTAGTAGTGCCAATACTTGCAGGTACTAAGGTCACATCTGTGACAGCTGCTCTTCTCTCAGTGTCAGTCTGCTCATACTTACCACCTCCCTCTCTTCCCCCCTAGGTAATCTACTCCATCACGTCACTCCTACCCTCTGCCTCTCCCATCCATAAACCCCCTTATCCACCCCTTCTCCACTCCTCCTCTACTTCTTGCTCCCCTGCCCCTCGTCTCCTGTCTGCTGACAAATCCCCTCTTATTTCTGCTTCGCGTCCAATTTCAATCCTCTCTTCCTGTCATTCCCCTCGCTCTATATCATACTCACCCTTGCAGACGAGCAACCTCAACAATTTCATCCAAATCTCATCTTCCTTCTCTTCCACTATCATGTGGTCTCTGGAATGCCAGATCAGTCTGTAACAAATTGACCTCTATCCATGATTTCTTTATCTCTAGATCCTTCAACCTGCTTGCCATCACTGAAACCTGGCTATCCCCTGAGGACACTACCTCTCCAGCTGCTCTCTTACGGGGGCTTGTCCTTCTCCCACACACCCAGACCTGGGGAACGGCAAGGTGGTGGCGTCAGCATACTTCTCTCCTCCTGTTCTTTTCAGGTTCTTCCCCCTAAACCCTCCCTCTCTTTTTCCTCCTTTGAGGTACATTCTATCAGCCTATTCCACCTCTGTGTTGCGGTTATCTACCGTCCTCCTGGTCTTGTCTCCCAATTTCTTGATCACTTTGCCACCTGGCTCTCTTACTTTCTCTCCTCTGACATTCCCTCCCTCATCTTGGGGGACTTTAATATCCCTATAGACCAGCGGTTCCCAAACTGTGCGCCGCGGCTCCCAGGGGTGCCGCGGCGCTGTCTCAGGGGTGCCGCAGGCCAGCCATAAAAAATATAAACAGAAACACTTACCAATCCGCGCGGCGCTGGGACCCAGCATCCTCCTCTCTCACGCAGCTGTCAACTGCGTGAGAGAGGAGGATGCTGGGTCCCAGCGCCGCGCGGATTGGTAAGTGTTTCTGTTTGTTTTTTTATGGCTGGCGTGCGGCAGAGGGGGCAAAGTGAGAGAGTGCAGAGGAGCGTGACAGGAGGAGACAGAGCAGAGTGACAGCGTGACAGGAGGGGACAGAGGAGAGTGACAGCGTGACAGGAGGGGACAGAGGAGAGTGACAGGAGGGGACAGAGGAGAGTGACAGGAGGGGACAGAGCAGAGTGACAGCATGACAGGAGGAGACAGAGCAGAGTGACAGCGTGACAGGAGGGAACAGAGGAGAGTGACAGCGTGACAGGAGGGATCAGAGGAGAGTGACAGGAGGGGACAGAGCAGAGTGACAGCGTGACAGGAGACAGAACAGAGTGACAGCGTGACAGGAGGGGACAGAGGAGAGTGACAGCGTGACAGGAGGGGACAGAGGAGAGTGACAGGAGGGGACAGAGCAGAGTGACAGCGTGACAGGAGGGGACAGAGCTGAGTGACAGGAGGGAACAGAGCAGAGTGACAGTGTGACAGGAGAGGACAGAGGAGAGGGACAGCGTGACAGGAGGGGGACAGAGGAGAGTGACAGGAGGGGGACAGAGGAGAGGGACAGCGTGACAGGAGGGGGACAGCGTGGCAGAGGAGCTGTGACAGAGGGCAGTGGAGCTGGGACAGAGGGCAGAGGAGGGGGACAGAGGGCAGAGGAGCTGGGACAGCGTGACAGAGGGCAGAAGAGGGGGACAGCGTGAGAGGGCAGAGGAGGGGGACAGCGTGAGAGGGCAGAGGAGAGTGACAGGAGGGGGACAGAGGAGAGGGACAGCGTGACAGGAGGGGGACAGCGTGGCAGAGGAGCTGTGACAGAGGGCAGAGGAGCTGGGACAGAGGGCAGAGGAGCTGGGACAGCGTGACAGAGGGCAGAGGAGGAGGACAGCGTGAGAGGGGCAGTGGAGGGGGACAGCGTGACAGGAGGGAGGCAGCATGACAGAGGGCAGAGGAGGGGGACAGTGGGCAGAGGAGGAGGACAGCGTGAGAGGGGCAGTGGAGGGGGACATCATGACAGGAGGGAGACAGCGTGACAGAGGGCAGAGGAGGGGGGACAGCGTGGCAGAGGGGGCAGCGTGAGAGAGGGCAGAGTGTCTGGATGCAGAGGGGGCATTTTTGCATACAACTAAATAAGCATTTCTGTCCTGACCTAAATACTTATTACAATTTTTTGACCCAACTACTTCTAAAACAGGACTGCTCAGTAATTATTTTGGAGGGGTGCCTTGAAAAAATTTGGAGACTCTAAGGGTGCCGCAAACTGAAAAAGTTTGGGAACCACTGCTATAGACAATCCCTCAGACCCTGCCGCCTCCAAACTTCTCTCCCTCACCTTGGTCTCTCTCAATGGGCCTCCTCTCCCTCCCACCGCAGTGGCCACTCCCTTGATCTGCTTTTTGCACACCTCGGTACTGTCTCTAAACTCATTAATTCACCTTTTCCTCTCTCGGACCACCATCTCCTCTCTTTTAGCATCTCTCCACCCCTCTCATCGTCCCCCAAGGTTACTCTCACCAGGCATAATCTTGACACAGTTGATCCTACCAGTTTCTTCTCCTCCCTGGGCCCGCTTCTCCCACCCCTCTCATCGTCCCTTCCCCCAAGGTTACTCTCACCAGGCATAATCTTAACACAGTTGATCCTACCAGTTTCTCCTCCTCCCTGGGCACACTCCTCTCCCCCATCAACGCTCTTTCTTGCCCCGATAAGGCTGTCTCCTTTTACAATCGCATGCTTACCGCTGCACTTGACTCTGTCATCCCGGCTGTCACCGTCAAGCTTCGTCGGTCCCCGCTGCAACTGTGGCACACTAAACCCGCTATCTTCAAAAATGCTCCCGCAGTGCAGAACGGCACTAGAGAAAGTCACGCCCTCATGCTGACTTCCTTCACTTCAAGTTCATACTTGCCTCTTCCAGTTCGGCCCTATCGCTCTCTAAACAATCTTTAAAGCTCTCATTTCTTCCCAATCCTCCAAACCCCGTCTGCTTTTTGCCACCTTCAACGTCCTCCTCTCCCCCCCCACGCTCTCTGCTGTCAACTTTGCTACCCACTTCACCTCCAATATTGAATCTATACATCATGACATCTCCCAGCAGTCCCTTCTTACCCCACCCTCTCCTCCCCCAATGCCCAATCTGTACCCCTTCTCACCCATCTCTGCTGCTGCTATCTCCTTTCTCCCCTCCTGCTAGCTCACTCTCCTTCTCTTCCTTCACTCCGGTATCTGCAGATAAGGTCCGTACCCTTCTCTCTCCCTCCCCCCCCTCCACTTGCACACAGGACCCAATCCCCTCTGCTCCCTCTCTCTTGAAGCCTGCTCCCACCTTACACACCTCCTCAACCTATCTCTCTCCTCTGGAATCTTCCCCTCCTCTTTTAAACATGCTCTTGTCTCCCCCATATTCAAAAAAAACATCCCTTCATCCCGCCTCTCTAATTACCGCTCTATTTCGCTTCTTCCTTTTGCCTCCAAACTCCTTGAATGGGTTGTCTACAACCGCCTCACCTCCTTTCTCTCCTCTCACTCACTCCTTGACCCGCTCCAATCTGGTTTTCGCCCCCTCCACGCCACTGAAACTGCCCTCACTAAGGTCACTAATGACCTTCTCCTCGCTAAATCCAAGACACTACTCCCTCCTTATCCTTCATGACCTCTCTGCTGCCTTCAATACCGTTGACCATGCACTCCTTTTGCAAACTCTCAAATCTATAGGCCTATGTAACACTGTCCTCTCCTGGTTTTCCTTTTACCTTACCAACAATTCCTTCTCAGTCTCTACTCATTATTCTACATCACCCCCTCTTCCCCTACCTTTTGGCGTTCCTCAAGGCTCCGTTCTTGGCCCCTTGCTTTTCTCCCTCTACACCTCCTCCCTTGGTGTCCTCATCCACTCTTTTGGCCTCCAGTACCACCTCTATGCTGATGATACCGAAATTTATCTTTCATCCCGACCTCTCCCCTTCCCTTCTGTCTCGTGTCTTCTCCTGTCTCTCGGCCATCTCATCTTGGATGTCCCAACGCTTACTTAAACTCAATATTTCCAAGACCGAGCTTATAGTCTTCCCCCCTTCCAGGACTTTCCCACCTCCCCCCCTCTCTATTTCTGTTAATATCACTACCCTCGTTTCTGTCCCCAAGTCCGATGTCTTGGGGTCATCCTTGATTCCTCCCTCTCAATCAAGCCTCACATTCTGTCCCTCTCAAAATCCTGCTATTTCCACCTTCGGAATATATCTAAGATACGTCCCTTTCTCACCACAGAAGCTACGAAAACCCTTGTTCACTCGCTTGTTATCTCTCGCCTTGACTACTGTAACCTCCTTCTCTCTGGTGTACCCGTTTCTCGCCTTGACCCTCTTAAGTCGATCCTCAATATCCACTCCCTCCTTCCCCCCTGGGGGTCTCCCTGTCTTCCGCGCCCTCCTTTTTGGGCCCCGTCATTTGTGGATCCTCCCTCCCCGTTCCCCGCCCTCTCTAGCTGTGCATTGAGCTTACTGAGTTGCTGTGCTGTTTACTGTACTGTGCTCCCTGTCACTCACCGGACCGTGAGTGCCTCTGCGCTGGTGCGTGGCTCCCTTGCCTTCCTGCCGGCACCTATCCTGAACCGCGGCCGTCCGCCATCCTGATGCTCTGCGCATGCGCAGCTCCCAAGAACTCTTGTGACTGTTGCTTTTAATCCAAATTGGTTGATCAGGCAACTCCCTTTTTAAGGCACCTGTGTGCATTACCTCATTGCCTGATCTTGGAGTCTCATTCCCTGTGAGTCTCTGAAGGTGTTCCCTGTGTTCTATTAGTGTCTTCAGTTTCCTGCTGATTCCTGATCTACTCATCGCTGGTTTCCATACCCGCTACTATCTCCTGTGTACTACTAGTGTCTTCAGTTCCTGTGGATTCCCTGTGCTACTCATCGCTGGTTTCCATACCTGCTTCAGTCTCCTGTTTCCTGCTTGTGTCCTCAGCTGGACTCTGATTACCGGATCTACTCAACTGTGGTTCTTACACTCGTATCTGCCGTCCAGCGTCTCTGCAGTTCCTGCATCTCCCTGTGGACAGACTGTTGTACTGAATAGTGGTATGCCTATCTGTTATTGACTTTCTATGTTTACTCTGCATATCCGCCAGGACAAGTTTCCACGCTCAGCAGCGGTATCCATACCCGCTATAGACTGTTATTGTTACGCTGCATACCTGTTTGGAATTAACCGTACTACTCAGTCGTTATATGCATAACTGTGATTGACTATCCATTATTGGCCTGCATATCTGTGCTGAGCAAGTCTCTACCAAGCAGCGCCACACATACCGTTATTTAGACTTTGTTGGATACGCTGCAAACCTATTGGGATCAAGTTCCTCTGTGCTCTCAGTGTCTGCATCCTATTATCTTTGTATGCTTCCACTCATCAACACTTGTACACATCCTCACCTATTAAGCAGTGGTACAACTTGCTATACGCAGACCACTGACTTCCCCGCTACCTACCTGCACCTGGACAAGTCTTCTCACCATAAGCAGTGGTACAACTTGCTATACGCAGACCACTGACTTCCCCGCTACCTACCTGCACCTGGACAAGTCTTCTCACCATAAGCAGTGGTACAACTTGCTATATGCAGACCACTGACTTCCCCGCTACCTACCTGCACCTGGACAAGTCTTCTCACCATAAGCAGTGGTACAACTTGCTGTACGCAGACCACTGACTTCCCTGCTACCTCCCTGCATCTACTCACGTCCATCCTGATCTCCGTGTTCAAATCTACCTTTCCACTATATCAGCTAGCCGCTGATTCATTGACCAAAGATTGCTGCAAGTCACTGCCTTTCCTATTATTTATTGGAATTTTCTCTCCATCTGCTGTGTTATATGTTCCGCTAGTCACCCTGCTACCAGAGGACCGTTGTGTGAACTTCACTAATCTGGTAAGCCCAGTCATCTGGTGAATCCCTGGGCAAGACTCCTAGTGTCCGTGACACTCCCATAGTATTGTAATTTGTTTGTCTCTGTACGGCGCTGTGGACGCCTTGTGGCGCCCTATAAGTAAAAATTAATAATAATAATAATGCCCGCCTCATTTTTCTCTCCCGCCACTCTGTCTCTACAGTCTCCCTCTAACAGTCACTACATTGGCTCCCCATACCCTACAGAATTAAATTTAAACTCCTCACCTTCACCTTTAAAGCTCTTAATCAATCTTCCCCTCCCTACATCTCCAATCTCATCTCTACCTACACTCCTACCCGCCCCCTCCACTCTGCCTGTGACCACCGCCTCACTAATTCACTGATCACCTCTTCTCACTCTCGTCTTCAGGACTTTGCCCGGGCTGCTCCCCGCTGTGGAATGATCTTCCACGTTTCATCAGGTTAGCATCTACTCTCAAAGGCTTCAAGCGTGCCCTTAAGACTCATTTCTTTATTCAAATCTATCAGTCCTCCTCCTAACTTCCTTGTCCTGGCTCTCTCCCCCACTTAGTACCACCCTATTCGTGTCTACCCCTTCCCTTTAGGATGTAAGCTCTCATGAGCAGGGCCCTCTTTCCTTGTGTGCTCCTTCTACTACTCCATCACCCTCTGTACCTCTTGGCCTGCTTCGCTAGCCCTGTTTTCTTAAGCTTCGGCCTTCTTCTCGCTGATTTCTACCATCCCTTTAACTATCTGTCCCAGAAATAATCTGATTTGCTTTACCCTGTCACCTATGTTTGTATATATTTTTATATCATGTTGTGTCTTGGTTCTGTTTTCTGTATATGTAATGTACGGCGCTGCGGACCCTTTGTGGCGCCTTATAAGTCAAAGATAATAATAATAATGGCTCCAATATGTTGGTATGTGTATGTGCTTTCCTCTTGTTGTATCTGTTAGTCTGCACAGAAAATAGCCAATGTATAGCTCCAGTATTGTAACATGCTCCTAGCTATTTTATTTTTTGTACAGAAAGTATGTTATGCAATCTCTCTTTGGTATACGTTTTCATTTTGGGAAGCCTTTGGGAACAGGAAGAGCAACTTGAAAGTTCTACCACAATTATAACCAAAGTTATTATTCATGTATCACTGAGGGCTAAAATTTTAAATATGAAAGTTACTTTATTTCATCTACCATCCTACCAAACTTTATGAAAATCTGAGATGGTCGGGTTGCAAAGTTACTTTTTTTTGGCATGGAATGACTCTGCAGGAAAAAGATTGACAGATATGAATCAGATTTCACAGAGGATGAGGATAAGATCTATCAGTTCATCTTCAAATGATGCTGGCAGCTCATCTCCCTCAAAAGTAGACAAGTGGGGAATCAATGTGTCCACATACTTACTAGGGAAGCTGTCTGGGCTTGGGGACTTCCTATGGAAGAATGTTTGGAGGGCAGCTTTAAACTAGGTAGAAGTTATTGGAGATTACAGGCAATCCCTGTATGAAAATGTTATTTTAGGGAAGGAAATCCCTTGTAAGAAATTATCAACATCATTGTTAAAAGGTTACAGAGAGCTAAATTTATTTCCTCCAGTAAAGAGGAGATATGTACATTTGGCATCAAGATCATACGAATACTAGAAGATGGTTCATTGTTACTGGCCAGAAAATCCAGCACGCTATTTTTCTCTAGAAAACTTGAGAAAGTATATAGCGTTAATACATAACAAAATTTACAATCAGTTTCACAATGGTCATTGTAATTGTTGTTACTTATTAAACGATGTACTTTATTTCTCTGTTATTTGCAATCACATCTAATCTTGTGGAATGAGATTTGAGGAAGAACTAATTGTATTTGGTAATTTAAAGAGATTATATGTATTATCTACTTTAAAGAGAAATATAATCAGGATTTGTCCTATCAGAAATTGCAAAAACAAAGACTCTAATTATATCTGTTGTAATTTATTACAGTGTCTGTGTGGTTATTTCTTAGTACTTTACTATGTGGCACTACACGTTTGCATGCACCAAGCAGTTCATGGCTTCCAGTGTGTGATGAAGAGCCACATTTTAAAATAATATTTCTTACTATTTTTAAATTATTTCCCCAGCAGCCACTGCCCACGAGAGTTGGGAGGAGCCCCAGTGCTATTAGAATGGATGTTTTTTTCCAGGGGATATTGTGCATTTTTTGTGGGCCCAAGGCTGGGGCTCATAAAGATTTCCACTACAGCAGGGGACTGTTACTGTAGTACCAGCCCAGCCTGGTGCTGGTTGTAGTTTTTTTTTTGGGGGGGGGGGGGGGCCCATGCTACTTGGCCTCCAACATTAGCTATACCCAGACCAGGCCATGAGTGCTGGTGTGCTCTTTTCCTTTTGGGGAAATGCCACAGTATTTATTTATCTTTACATATATAAAATAATATTTATCATCATTGAGGCGGCCACATTTTTTTAAAAATACTTTTGATTGAAAACAGATTTCCTAGTACAGAGTGAGGGTGGGTGAAGGGGGGGGGGTTACGCGGGGGAGGTAATATTATCAAGTAGAAAAGCACAGCAAAGCACCCACATTTTTACACACTACTTTAAGTTACACATATTTCGAGAAAAATGGAAAATAATATTTTTGTGTTGTTGAAGTACAGATTGTCTCTTTTTCAGGTCTTTGCAAAAACAAGATATTGGTCCCTGTAGTTGAAGAGTTATAGGAGAAAGGGGTACAGCAGGACACCAGGTACTTAAGGTTTTGTTGCCACTTTTCCCTTACTACAGATGAGAGCCCTCTCCTCCACAGAACTCACCCAGGACTCAGCAAATGTGTCCCTTCATTTATTTTAGCAATGTCCTGGCGGGCTAAATTTATATCCATAATCAGTGCATCAGTCATGGTTCTAAATGTATAGTGACACTTCTCAATTGCTGACAGCAGTTATCATGTAGGGAGCTGAGGCTGTTTCCATTGCAGAATCAGTTAGAGCTTGGCTTAGGTACGTGTGCCAAGATGGCACCAGCTCCTTGCTCCGACATGTGCTTAAGCTTCTCAGCAAAATAAGCTTTTTCACTCTGCTTGGGGTCATAATCACCCTCTAGATGTTCATTGGTGTTTTGCAGACCAAGCCTGATCTTCATGATTGCTATAAAAGATGATTATCACAGGATATGTCAGTCCCCGGGTGGAGGGTTATAACAGATGATGTTAGCTACAGGTCATTGGCAAACCACAGAGCATGGGTAGGGTGATCATGGCTTTGTAAATACAAACCAGAATTTTGAATTGTAGCCAGTAGATCATTTGAAATGACTGGCAACATTCAAGGGACATGACAGGGAGATAGCTAAAAATCGTTAGTGTTAGCTAAGAGTTGCAGAGATATAATGGGATATATTTAAAATTTAAAATCATCACCTTCACCTACAAAGCACTCAACCAATCTTGCCCCCCTATAACTCCAGCTTCATCTGGACCCACATTCCTTCCCACCCCATCCACTCTGCCAATGACCACCGCCTCACTACCACACCAATTAGCTCTTCTCACTCCAGCATCTAGATGTATCAGGGAAAATGCTATGTAACCTAACTGGAACATAGTACCAACTGTACAGTAATTTCTGAACATTTTTCTTCATTTTTTCAGTTCAGGGAGTGCTTTTCAACTTGGGGTTACTAGCCTCTAGGGGACTGGTCGTGCTCAATCCCATTATTTTTACTGCAGAACGGCTGTCTGGCAATTTGTAAATATCCTCTACTGAATAGTCACAGATATACAGTATATTGAGAACCAGGATATGACAGTGTTGTTTAGGTCATATGAGCTAAGGGCTTGTATGACTAGGACACTAGGACATAAAGAACATTAGCATGTAATAACACTGACAAGTAGTAGTCAGTAAATCATTTGAAACTTTTCAGTGGCTAAAGTGCATGGAATGCAGACTGAAGGGGATCCATCAGTTAGCAATTAGGTAGCGAACTGTGCATGTATACACCAGGCATTCAAGGAATTTAGAAGCAAATGTAAGGTTAGACAGGGAGGTACCTTGAGGGAGCGGATGGACCAAGATTCTTATAGATGGTAGTAATTAATGCATGCTTAAAAGATTTAAAATTCTAAAAGATGACAAAGAGAGATGAAAGATTTCATCTGAGAGTGGGAAGGGGTAGTTGGTGAGATATGAAATAGAACAAAGGTGTATGAAGACAACAAGAGATTTGCAATTGTCATGTGTGAAGGGTAAAAAAGCAGATACTTGTGCAACTTACAGAAATTGAGTTTGTAAATCAATAAGCAAAAAAAGAAGAGGCTAGTGCATGCAGAATGCTGTAACTTAGGTGGTGTTAATTACAGATGAGAAAGTAGGAAACAGTGATTTCATTAATTTGAAAGAAAGATGTGACTATGAGAAATGCTGCTATGAACATGATGAAGGTAAAAGGAGAAGAGAATCAATTATAACTAGGGCAGCACGGTGTCTCAGTGGTTAGCACTGCTGTCTCACAGATTTCAATTCTCGACCAGGGCTTTATCTGTCTGGAGTGTGTATGTTCTCCCCATGGCTTCATGGGTTTCCTCCCACACGCCAAAGAAATCCATACTAGTATGTTAATTGGCTTATGACAAAATGTAATACTAGTGTGTGTTGCGGAATTTAGGCTAGGTAGAAACTGGAGCGTTTTCATCCAATAATCGGGCAAATCAGCCGACATACGACCGTTCGGTCGGAAGTCAGGTTAGTGTGTATAGTGACACAATGGTCGAAAGTCGTTGCAAAGTGTCAATTGTCGGCTCATTTGGTTGGTTGCACTGTTCAATATTTTCTGACCAATCCACCTAAAGATCATTTAGTGTGTATAAATTTCCAATCGATCCACGAGCAACTGCCAAGTGGGGTGGGGGGGCGGTGTATACTAACTTCTGATGCCTGTACCAGTCCCACGTGGTGTAGTGTCCGCACGTCACTCATTTGGTAATTAGGTGCTTCTAGTGGTGTCTATTGCATTAATGCGTATAGCATATGTCTGCCATTTTAATTAGAAACCTTTGTCAGTGTAGTGTTATAAAAAAAACAAAGTTTAATTTATATGTGTATTGCTTATGTCTGCCTCCTTAATTATAGCTATGTGTCACTTTATTTTACACTCAATACATTTTGTATATAACACATTTTTGTGTTTCCTATAGATCATCATCATCACCATTTATTTATATAGTGCCACTAATTCCACAGCGCTTTACAGAGAACTCACTCACATCAGTCCCTGCCCCATTGGGGCTTACAGTCTAAATTCCCTAACACACACACAGACTAGGGTCAATGTGTTAGCAGCCAATTGACCTACTACTATATTTTTGGAGTGTGGGAGGAAACCCACGCAAACACGGGGAGAACATACAAACTTCTCACAGATAAGGCCAAGGTCAGGAATTTAACTCATGACCCTAGTGCTGTAAGGCAGAAGTGCCAACCACTTAGCCACTGTGTGTATAGATGTGTATTTTATATATCTGGTTGCATATTAGTACACCTGTGTAAATTGTACTACATCTTGCACCTGTCTTCTATAACCCTTTACATTTACATTCAACATGTTTTATAATCAAACCTTTATTTACTTGTTAATGCATATATTTGTAAAATACACAGAATAAACCACACATTGTAAATCAATT
This sequence comes from Mixophyes fleayi, assembly GCF_038048845.1. NCBI lineage: Eukaryota > Metazoa > Chordata > Amphibia > Anura > Limnodynastidae > Mixophyes > Mixophyes fleayi. The sequence continues at coordinate 120,164,954 of NC_134407.1, read as the reverse complement.
TATTTTTGAATTATGCTGTAAAAATGAACTGTTGAAAAATAAACAGTTTTAACAGGCTCCTCTGTAATTTTATACACTCAGACATGGGCATTCGTTTCAGTTGTGGACCAATCAGTGGTGGTACCTGTACAGAATGGAGCATTGTGGATGAAGGCCATTCATGTATAATAACCTGTTTACCGTGTTTGGTGATTATATCAATATATTTTACCCCCAGTGGTCCAAGAAATACGAACGGATACTACAAGTATTTTACACCTTACATCTATTGCCATACAAGGTAAGTTGTTCATGGAAGGACTGAATGTTTTCTTGTACCATTGTGCTTATCGTAACAACTGCGTAAATATATATTTTGTGAATGTTAATATGTGTATATGCAAAATAATTTTGTTATACTTATTAGTATTATTTATGATACACACATTACCTAAAATAGTGGTGATAATATTTGATAAATATATTACAATATAATGTACAGTTCCTTTGATATCATCAGTGGACAAAATATTAACATGACTCTTTATTTTTAGTTTTAAAGAGAACCTGAAAATGTCATATGACCGCAATATAGAGCTTATAAAAGGATTTCAATGAGACTTACACGTTTATCAAAGTAGAAATACAGAACAATAAAGTTTGCACACATAACATGCCTATGGACAATTGTTACACAAACTCATTCCGCCAAGGCACTGCACCCTCCCCGTTAAAATATTGAAGGTATGCCTCCCTGTTTAATTTTGCACTGGCACTTGCATTTCTAAGCTGGCCCGACTCTAGAGGTGTGAAGCCAACTACCTCAGTTTCCTCTACATTGTTGTCCTCATACATATGTGAACCGTGTACACAGGTTGTTTTACGTCTTAGAAAGTTATGCAGATCACAACAGGCCATCCCAACTTTGTCTATCTTGTCCGTAGATTAATAGCAGAATGAAAAACTGAATATGTTACTGAGAATTCCAAACGCATTGTCAACAACACGCCTAGCTCATGACAGTCTATAATTAAATATCTGTCTTTATGTAGACAGATTGTTCTGCGGGTAAGGTTTCAATACATTGTTGTGCAATGCAAATGCTTCATCAGCCACAAACACAAAATTTAGTCCATATTTTGTATTACTTCCAGCTGGAATATTAAGTTCATTGTTTTTTAGTTTTGCATGAAAGGGAGTCTTGTCTAATGCACCGCCATCAGACACTTTACCATTTTGACCAATGTCCACAAATAAGAATTCATAATTCGCATCTACTATGGCTATTAGAATGACGCTGAAAAATCCTTTGTAATTATAATAAAAAGATCCACTGTTGGATGGAAGCATAATTCAGACATGTTTTCCATCAATGACACAGCCACAGTTTGAAAAATTCCATTGCCTCTCAAATTCCTTTATTCTACCGGTGCAGGAAACTGAAACATAAAGAGGTGTAAAATAGTTTTATTACATGAATTTAATATCATACTCTTTTTTTCATTACTCAGCCTGCTGTCCTGTCACAAGAACTCATGCTAGAATTTGCTGACCAAGAACAGACAAGTACAACTATTGTACAGAGAAGCCAGGTGACAGTCAACAGCCAGGATGTACCTGAGGTTGCAATTTCACCACAATTGCAAGAGGAAGAAAAAAAGGCTCTGTGAGGTTGATCAAAGTGATGCGCTAACTACAAAGATGGTGCTCAAATACTTTGATGGCTAAAAAACTTGAACAACACAGTTTTGACCTACTTGGAGTAACACTAGCAAGCAAAATAAAAAGTGCTAGTAGACCGATACAAGTGGAAATTGAACGTTTGGTGTGCGACCTCACGTGTAGGGCTACCAAGGAAGATTTGTACCTGGATACAATTCTAACGCCAGCAAATCACAGGCAGAAACCATCGTACACATTTCGGTATACACAGATGCAGCTTGGTAGTATAGGAGGACAATATTTAATGCCAAAACCATACCTGATTTCTAACCCTATACCCACCTCAAACATGCAACGGTTCAGTGGAAGTTCATCACAAATGGATAATAGCAAAGTTTTACAATATAAACAACTATAAACTGTTTATTTGGCTCCTTTTATTGGTTTGCACTTTATTAATTTAATATATATTGTAAAAGTTATGTATGTAAATAAAATTATACATTTGTATCTAAAGACCATTTATGTTTACCAACCTTCATATTCTGTTCATGGAGAATTTTAATGATAGCATCACAGGTTTCAGGTATTATCAAACCCAGCGCTTGCGGTGACATTGCTGTGCTGTATTTCAGATCAGCCAGTGTCCTTTCTGTTGCCAGAAATCTTAGGGTAGCAACCAGTCTCTGCTCTGCAGATATGGGTCTCCTTAAACGGGTGTCCTCCTTTTGGATGATGGGGGTGACAAGTTGGAGCAGTTCCTGGAATGTGGGTTTTTTCATTCTCAGGAAATTCCTGAAGTCATCGGGGTTGTTGTCCTGTATCTCCTGCAGCAGGGTTATATGAGAGAATGAGTCTCTCCTCTTGAACTACTCTTTTTTCCATTAAGATCTATTCTTTCTCCTTCCTTCCCTTCAGGTCTGTACTTGCAGTCTTCTTGCCACAACGAGCAGAAAAAGAGCAGTTGCTTATTGTTCTTCAAAAGTATCCATATTAGTAAAAAAAATTGTTTATGTGCAGTTGCGAACAAACATACACTATACATGTGCTAATGAATGTATGAAGAAAATGTGTTACCTTCGCTTTTATGAGGTTTGAGGTGGTTACTATTGAACATGTTCTGCCCCTTATTTAAATTTCTTGGGGATATCGTTACATGGACCTCATAAGTCATTTCAGTGTGTACAAAATACTAATCTTTGCTCACGACAATATGACTGTGAAAAGTCGCTGCCCGGACAGTCGATCTTTTGTTAATCGTCTAAAACGTAACTAGTGTGTACGCTTTAATTGTCCAAGCGATCGGACATTCGATCAAAGGTAAAGGCATTGTGGATAACACGTTGGTCGGAAAATTCTTCAGTGTGTACCTAGACTTAGACTAAGCACCAAAGTGAATGACAAATATTATCTGTACAGTGCTGCGGAATTAATGGTGCTATATAAATGATAATAACTACAGCAAAGTAGATGACTGTCACGAGCACGCTCCCAGCTGCTAAGACTTTGGGTGTTCGCTGTGTGAGGTTACACACGATTTCAGCAGTCAAGTCTCTCTCTACCTGTTAGGAATCCCTCCAGCCAGTACAGCAAAACCCGGAGTCTGCTCCAAAAGTCTGGTGTTCACTGTTGCCCCTAGTGGCGGGGACAGACTTGGCTGCAGACAAAGAGGGTCGTGAGATGTGCACTGGCTGGGGAGAATCCAGGAACGGTTACCGAGGCCGTAGATTAGGAAGTGCAGGAGGGAGTCTGGTGAGACACCGAGTGGATGGTGTCAAGACTGATCTATTACTCGTGGAACAGTTGATGGAGAAGTCCCCTGATCCACAGCGACTTCTGTACCGGTGCTTGTCCAAAAGGAACTTGCAGTGATAGGAAAAGATGATTAAACTGAACGTAGGCAGTAGCCAAGGGTAAATACAACCCTCAGTACCGGTGAGAGTCTGGAGATTCTAGGGAAATAGTTCTTAGGCGATTGCCAGGGGTAACTGCACCCCACAGTACCGGTGAGAATCCGGAGATTGGAGGGAAACAGTTCCTTGGCGGTTGCCAGGGCTAACTACAATTATAGGCACACAGTGATATATGTAAACAGTCAATAGTACCTGTGGCAAGGTTGAGTCAGGAGCCAAAGGAAGATGGTTGAAATCTGAGCACAGAGATGCTGCAGGGGCTGCGTCTCCGTATTAGGCTAGGATGAGCAGAGGAGCTGCAGCTCACGCCGGAGCCGTGCCTGGGAGCACGACTTTACCGGGGTCCAGGAGATAGCTGATTGGAACTGGTGAGTAGAGAGTAGAATCGTCAGGAACAGAATCAGATCTGGTACATGGGATATCAACACAGGAGAAGAGTCAAAGCCGAGCCGAGTCGGTAAACAGGGAAATCCAATGAAGAGTAGGCAGGAGCGGAAACGGTCTGGTACACGGGAATACACTAAGCTGGCAGGAAACAACAGGAGCTGGTAACAGGGAAAACACAAGGGAGTAGGAACACTAAGGTAAACGTATTACCGGCAATCCTGCAGAGAATTAGCCGGCTATTTAAGGAAAGCAGAACCAATAGGCTGCAGGTGATAATGAGGAGGCCAGGTGAATGAGCTAGGAGAAACAGGCTGGCCAGGTGAGGCATAATATAGAAATGACGGCATGAATTGAGGGCAGATTCCGACAGAGAACAGACCTAACTGACCCTATCTAATCTATCTAGCTAATCTATCTGATCTACCTAAACTAATACTAAGCCAACTACCTATCTAAACACCCAGTGGCTATCTAACTTACCTCACTACCTACCTATCCATAACTATCTATCTAGTTACTCTGACAGAGAGCCCGGCGAGTCATAACACTACCTATCACACAAGTTATAGACTTGCTGAATCGCCCCACAACAGCGCTCTCACACCCTCACACTTCAGGTTTTAGCAAGGCCCACACCAGCAAACAAAGGCTTAACTCTTCACACCTCCAGACTGTTACACAAATGTAAATGCAAGCACACACAGCTTGTTAATCAAATGTATCAAATCACACACCGGCATTCAAAGGGTTAACTTGGTCAAGATATATTCTTCTTAACAGGCTAATGGATTCGTTAGAGTATCAAGGACGCAACTTACTAAATTTAGAGATTTAATATATAATGGTACAGGGCATTCAGATATAAAAAAAACAAATAATAAACTATTGACATAACACACACAAGCTAAGCAGTTTAAAAAAAAGGGGTTACATTCAGGGTATCCCTTACATGAGTTGAATATCTGTGCCATGGGATACTGGCTAGGAAGATGGACAGCTTATCAATGTGGATTGATTTTCCCAAAAGACTCACAGTTTTCCTCTTCCCAACACAGGTTTTTTAAGCAAAATAAAATGGGATGGTCTTCACAGAGGCAGTGTTAAATGCTAATGGGGGGCAGGGATGTCCCGAGTGTCACTATAGGTTATACTTGCCCACTTTTTGACTGTCCTCTGGGAGGACAGGTCATGTGACAGGGGTAGGAGGAGGGGTGGTGAAGCTCCGCCACCCCACTATAAAATGCTGAAATTCACGACACTGAATAGCAGGGGTGGGGCTTAATGACACGATTAAGCCCCACCCCCGATATTCAATGCTGTGAATATAGTTTTTGTTAGGATCAGAGAGGCTTGCCTACTCTTCCGGGAGAACTCCCCGAAATTCGGGAGCCTCCTGTAAATTCCAGGAGAGTAGGCAAGTATGCTAGTTTGCTCACAAATATTCCAAAAGTTTGACCTTTGGTAATTTTTCAAAAATATATCCCAGAGACATAACTTCCCCTTCAATATACCAGTGATAATCTCCTGCACATTTAAATACATGAGGAAATGACAATGCGACATACCTTTCCTACAGACATGTGATTATAGCTGTTCCCGAATACTGCCAACACCTGTCATTCACAACCCTGGTGTGATTTCTGCTCCTCAGTATGGAGTGCCACACAGATTTTCCAAAAAATTAACTATGATGACATTTTCCTTTGAAGCTCATATTTCTATATACCTGTATAGGCCTTCAAAGGCTGTCCTTAGCTGCAACGATGTCAAGCTGTGACCGGCACCACAAAGTCTATTCAGGTGTCCAAAAACTAACTTGTGTCAGGATATAGCTCACAGCAGGGGCTCTTTGAAGCTGCCACAGGTGACACTATATTCTAACATGGGGATGTGCAGAGTCACTGAATACACTTACAAAAGACTGTTTGACTACATTTTACACTTTGTAGCTCAATTTATCAATGAATTCATTGATATCAATGGATTACACTGCAGTTATGATTTAGGCCTTATTCCCCACAATTATGTGATGGGTTAAGCCTTATAAATAACTGTAAGTTCTTGATGTTCACGACAATGACAAAAAGGAAGTTACTAGGCCCAGAAACAGATTAAACTGTGGATGCTTTCAATAAAGATGGAGCAATTCCTTGGTTATGTCATGTTTATCTTTCACATCACTTAGACAACATTATCAATACTAGTGCTTTCCCCATGCTGGGCCTAAATTTAGAAGAGAAGTGTATGAAAAACACAGGGCCAATTTGTCTCACTAAACAAACAGGTTTTTTTTCCTAGTGGGAGTAAAATTACTAAATTCTATTACAATGTATGTTTGTGACAGGACATGTACATTTTTCAGCCTGTAACACCATACATAAATAGAAATTATTTTCTACTGTTGCATAACATTACTAAATAATTATACAGGATATAAGGCTAAGGGGGGAAATAAAGTGGCCGCATTACTGTAAAAAGCAACGTGACCTGCACACTAATACCGGTATTACGGTAGTAGTACGCTTAAATACCATTACTACGATAGATTCAACTCCAGCTTTTTGCTCGCAAAGCTGGGTTAAATTTACCGTAATAACGGTAATAGATTTAACGCTGCGCTAATTTGGGGGGGGATTTAATTCCCCCCTAAGGATATTCTCCCCACTAATTAAATTCCCTAAGTTTACAAACTGTTATAGTTAGGTTTGTTCACTCTTTTCAGGTTTAAGCAGTCACAGGACACAGGATACACTAATGCAAATCATGGACCTTAGAGCAGCACTTTCTAAATAGGGGTTTTACTAAAGGGGACGCAGGGATGTGCAGTTCTTATTACTTTTCATAGTACTAACAACTAAAAGAAGTAAAACTATTATATAATAAATGTTCTGTATTATTAGGCTAATTAACATAACTTAACTGGAGTGTAGATAAGGAGATACTGCTGGTAAGATTGGTACAAAAAAAAAAAAAAAAAATACGGTGGAAGGTCACGTGATTGTGCATGGACATGAAATACCAAGTCTATCTAGCCCAAGAGCTGTTTGTTATTCCATAGTCAGTTCTGAATCCAAGCAATTCCACATCATTATATCCCCAGCTGTAAACTACTCTATGTAACTATAAGTACTGGTGTGACCTATTTTATTTGCTACAAGCTGCCTTTCAGTTTGATAATTTTTTTGCGCCTATTGGATTGAGTGTCTTTTTTGCTTGATATCTTCTATGTAACCGTCAATGAGAACAACAGAGTTGTTACAAGAAGTCCCTACTCCTTATTGCTCTGGTCAGTGGCCGGCAGCTGACAAACAACAGATTAAGGGGGCATATTTATCAATCATCGGCAAAATTGAAAAATAGTTATCAATCCTTATCGCATGGATAAGGATTGAACTATTTCTCAAATTTATTAAAAACGGATCACAGAAACAGCAGTTTCGAAAAATTGCTGTTTCTGTGATAAAAAAAAATCACTTACCCTGCCTCTTCGGAACGCAATGTCCTCTAGGTCTTCTTCATTTGTCTTCACACTGGAACAACGCATGTGCAGTTCGAAGAACTGCACATGTGCACAGACATCCCCGCTCTGTCTCTGCAACTATAGTTGCAAAGAGAGTGGTGAGTGACAGGGAGGGATCATGTGATTATTATTATTATTTATTTATAGGGCGCCACTAGGTATCCGTAGTGCCGTAAAGGGACAAACAAAGTTACAATACAAAGGTGAGACAGCATGATACAGTAAACAAAACGCACAGTAACTCCGAGATCTCAAAGCACAGCTAGAGGGGAAGGTCCTGCATACGGCGGAGCCCAAGAGGGCACGGAAGGCAGGGAAACCCCCAGAGTGAAGAGGAGGGAGCAAGAGGGAACGGGGAGGAGGAGGGCAAGGTAGCTGGAGAGCAGAGTTAAAAGTGGTGAAGACAGGAGGAGAGATGACTCTGCTCAAAGGAGCGTACAATCTAAGGGGTGGGGTAGACAGACAGAGAGACACGAGGGAGGGAGAGAAGAAGGATAAGGGAAGGGGAGTGAAGGGGAAGAGGCAGAAGATCTGGTAGGGAGTTAAGTGGGAGACTGGAAGGCTTTAAGAAAAAGGTGGGTTTTTAGAGCCAGTTTGAAACTGGACAGATATGGGCAGGTTCTGATAGAGGGAGGGAGCTTGTTCCAGTGGAGGGGGCAGCGCAGGCGAAGTCTTGGATACGCGCATGGGAGGAGGTGATCAGGGGAGAAGAGAGGCGACGGTCACTGGCTGATCGGAGAGGGCGGGAAGGAGCATGAATAGAGAGGAGGGTGGAGATGTAGGGTGCAGTGGAGTTGGCGAGGGCGTTGTATGTAAGAGTGAGAAGCTTGAAGAGGATTCTGTAGGGGAAGGGGAGCCAGTGAAGGGATAGGTAGAGGGGGGAGACAGACGAGGAGCGGCGAGAAAGGAAGATAAGCCTAGCGGCTGCGTTAAGAACAGACCGAAGGGGAGCGAGATGAGATTGGGGCAGGCCAGTAAGGAGGAGGTTGCAGTAGTCCAAGCGGGAGATGATCAGAGAGTGAATAAGACACTTGGTGGCATCTTGGGAGAGGAAGGGCCGGATGCGAGCGATGTTACGCAGCTGGAAGCGGCAGGATTTCGCAAGAGAGAGAATGTGGGGGCCGAAGGAGAGAGAGGAGTCGAGGATGACACCGAGACAGCGAAGTTGGGGGACAGGGGAGATAGAGGTGTTGTCGACAGTGATAGCGAGGTCAGCAGGGGGCGAGGTATGAGAGGGAGGAAAGACTATGAGTTCTGTTTTGGCGAGGTTGAGTTTGAGGAATCGAGAGGACATCCAGGAGGAGATGGCAGAGAGGCAGGCGGACACCCTAGAGAGGAGGGAGGGAGAGAGATCAGGAGAGGAGAGGTAAAGTTGAGTGTTGTCAGCGTAGAGGTGGTAGTTGAGGCCATAGGAGCTGATAAGTTCACCCAGGGAAGAGGTGTATAGAGAGAAGAGTAAGGGTCCCAGGACGGAGCCCTGAGGGACCCCGACTGGAAGGGAGGACAGGGGGGAGAGAGAACCAGATGTGGTGACAGAGAAGGATCGGTCAGCAAGGTACGAGGTGAACCAGGACAAGACAGGGCCGGAGAGGCCAAAGGACTAGAGGGTGTGGAGGAGGAGGGGGTGGTCGACGGTGTCGAAGGCTGCAGACAGATCAAGGAGGATGAGAAGGGAGAAGTGGCCCCTGGCTTTAGCAGAGAGGAGATCGTTGGTGACTTTAGCTAGGGCCGTTCCAGTGGAGTGAAGGGGGCGGAAACCAGACTGGAGGGGATCAAGGAGGGAGTGTTCGGAAAGGTAGGAGGAAAGACGGAGGATTTTGGAGGCAAAGGGGAGAAGTGAAATGGGGCGATAGTTAGAGGGAGAAGTAGGGTCAAGATTAGGTTTCTTAAGGATGGGGGATACGAGAGCATGTTTGAAGGAGGGAAAGATGCCAGTGGAGAGGGAAAGATTGAAGAGGTGAGCGAGGTGGGAGCAGGTGGTGGGGGAAAGAGAGCGAAGAAGGTGGGAGGGGATGGGATCCAGGGGACAGGGAGGATGAAATGAGAGAGTGTACTTCCTCGCCGGTGGTGGGGCGGAAGAGAAGGTGGCTAGGGGGGGGGGGGGGGGGAGTACGGAAAAGAGGGGGGGTGGATGAGAGAGTGGAGGAGGAGATATCAAGTCGGATGGCCTCAATTTTAGAGGAGAAAAAGGAGGCGAAGTCAGAGGCAGTCAGGGAGGAGGGGGTGGGAGGAGGGGGTGGGGTCAGGAGAGTGCTGAATGTGGCGAAGAGGCGGCGGGGGTTAGAGGATTGGGAAGAGATGAGGGATTTAAAGAAAGATTGTTTAGCAAGAGAGAGGGCAGATGTATGATGAAAGGATGAAATTAAAGTGGAGGAAGTCCGCTAGGGAGCGGGATTTTCTCCAGTGGCGTTCAGTGGTACAGGAGCATTTTTGGAGGAAGCGGGTAAATTTGGAGTGCCAGGGTTGGGGTTTGGAACAGCGAGGGTGGACGGAGTGGGCAGGGGCGACCGCATCCAGAGCAGAGGTGAGGGTGAGATTGTAGAGGGAGACCGCCTGGTTGGGGCAGGCCAGGGAGGAAAGGGGAGAAAGGAGGGTATCGAGAGAGGAGGACAGAGAGGCCGGGTTAAGAGCGTCAAGGTTGCGTATGGATAGAGTAGGTTTTGGCAGGGGGGGGAGCAGGAGAAGAGGAGAGAGAGAAGGAGAGGAGATGGTGATCGGATAGAGGAAAGGGAGAGATGGAGAAGTCAGAGAGACTACAGAGGTAGGAGAAGACAAGGTCAAGGGAGTGACCAAGGCAGTGGGTAGAGGAGGAGGTCCATTGGGTAAGACCAAGGGAGGAAGAAAGGGTGAGCAGTTTGCTGGAAGCAGGGTCAGTGGGATTGTCCATGGGGAAGTTAAAGTCGCCAAGGATGATGGAGGGGAGGTCGGAGGAGAGGTGGTGAGGAAGCCAGGCAGCAAAGTTGTCAAGGAAGAGGGAGGTGGGGCCAGGGGGGCGGTAGATGACCGTGACACGGAGATGGATGGGGTAAAAGAGGCGGATAGAGTGGGCTTCAAAGGAGGAGAAGGAGAGGGAGGGTTCAGGGGGAATGATGCGAAAAGTACAGGTGGGGGATGGGAGGAAGCCCACTCCCCCGCCTGGGCGGGCACCAGGTCTGGCGGAGTGGGTGAAGGTGAGGCCACCATAGGAGAGGGCAGCGGGGGAGGCGGTGTCAGAATCGGAGAGCCATGTTTCAGTAATGGCAAGGAGGTTAAGGGAGTTGGATAAAAAGAGGTCGTGGATAGCAGTCAGTTTGTTGCGGACTGATCTAGCGTTCCAGAGGGCACATGAGAAGGGGGGAGAGGAGAGGGGGGAGAGGAGAGGGGGGAGAGGAGAGGGGGGAGAGGAGAGGGGGGAGAGGAGAGGGGGGAGAGGAGAGGGGGGAGAGGAGAGGGGGGAGAGGAGAGGGGGGAGAGGGGGATGAGGTTAGCAAGAAGGGCAGTACGCGGGGGAGGGCGGTGAGGAGCAGGAGGGGTAGGGTGGGGGGAGAGTGTGGGTATGGAATGAGAGCAGGGAGGCATAGTAGGGAGAGAGATGGCAAAAAGAGGGTGGAGGGAGGAGGAAGGGAGACCAAGAGCGAAAGGGATGAGGTCGGTAAGAGAGGCCTAGTATGATGAAGCTAAAGATCAGGCGGGGAGGGCTGGGAAGACAAAAACAGGAAATAAGGCAGGGAGGCAAGGAGTAACAGAACAGTGAGATAAAGAGAAAGAGGACAGAGAAATATAGATAAAACAGGGCAGGGAGACAATGGCAATATGGAAGACAACAGGGAGACAATGGCAAAATGGAAGACAGTGGCAAAATGGGAGACAATGGCAAAATGGGAGACAATAACAAAGTTAGGGCATGGAAGGCATGGAGCAACAGGACAGAGATACTAAGGGCAATGAAACAGGTCAGAATAAAAACAGGTACAAATAGTAAAAATATATAGTAACAAAAGTAAAAAAAGTAACAGGTAAGTGTAGAATCAGGAAGAAAAGAAACAAAACAGAGTAAAAGTAGGTAAAATATTATAAGACAAAACAAAATAATGGCAGGTAGACTAAAACAGATAAAGATTAAAATCCGGAAAATAGTATCTGGTACCAATAAAGTCTGAGGTGCAGGTCCAGGGGGAAAAGGTAAAGTCACGGTGAGGAGGTCAGTCACAGGTCCAGGGAGACGGTTGTGGAAGCAGGGCACCAGATGAGATGAGGGGGAGCAGGAACATGGAGAAGACATCAGAGGAGGATAAGAGATGAGTCACGGCAGGAGGTGGGCGTCAGGTGAGGAAAGCCAGCAGGATCGCTGAAGGCCAGGAGCACGGGGAACCATCCGATGGCGATCCCTCCACACATGCACTGTCCAGCTCTGCTCTTCGGAGGAGAGCTGGCAGCACTGAAATCTGACAATTTTGATAAAGTACGCCAGCTTCAGCTGACGTACATTATCAAGACAAGTTACCGGGCCGGCCGCCCTCCGGATTCAATTCCACAAGATTTTTACTCGCGGCCACATCACATGACAAGGGATGCGGCCACCTGTGCGACCCCCGGGCTGTCATCTCCCAGCCCGCGCATTACACAGAGGGACCTTAAGTTCCCGGTAAGAGCACTATCGTGCTTTCTTAAATATGCCCCTAAGACCCAAAGAGACCAACAACTTTCACTGACCAATTACAAGCAAGACAGAGCACACGATAAGGTGCGCTGCAGCGCTCATTGCACTATCCAGCCGTGCGTCATTTAGGGGATGGGCCGGCGTTCAGTAACACCTGGCTGCACGTTGGTTCAGGCAGGAACACTCCGGTATGTTTAGCCCTTTGGAATGTCTGACGTCACCAGCCAATAAGCGGATGTGGTGAAAGCGCGCCAAGGACAGGATCGCACGTTTGAAAGTTTCTGGCAGGTAACGCGAAGTCTACGTCTATGTACTAATGTGGGCTCGATACATGTTAACCATCTGATTTCGTGTCCTTTGTGTCTGACCCCTTTAGTAATGGCTACACGGTCTAAGAAAAGAAAGAGCGATGACGGCGGGGAGGGAGTTTCGGTCAAACGGAAAGCAAAGACTGACGGCTCTTCCGGCACTGGGGATCGTGTTATAATCGAGCACTGGTGAGTTGGGCTTTAGGCTGGAAGTCTTTGGCTGTAGCTGAAAACAAGATCTGGGCGATCTTGGAGAAAATTGGTGTTTCCTAGAGTCTAGTACACGTTGGAGAACGAGAGCAAATGAATAGCTAGTTGTCATGGATCACACCTTATTGGTTTCACAGTTATCTGTCGAACAGATTTTTATTTTTTTTAATGGCCCATTTGGTTTCTGACACATAACAATCAGCTTGTGCATTTATACTTCTCATTTAAATCCCTCTGACAAATTATCCAGGTTGTAAGAATATCCATGTTTGAGCACATGTGGTTGAATGACAATGAGTGAGACCATGAATGTTACCTGTACTCACTAATACCTTGATATTCATGTAATCAGAACTTCCAGATGCCCTCCTTTCCTAATATACCCCACCAAGACTCGTCTTAATAAACGTCAATAAACCCCATTCTCCCAGAGGGGGAACTAGTGAGCAGTGAATAATGGTGCAGGGAGGTGGAAACAGGCCCCCCAACCTTCTGCATCTGCCCTGCAGCAGGCCCCATTATCTGTATGCCACCAATGGTAGTTTTGCCACTTCATTCTCCACAAACCAACCTTATTTTTCCACGCACCCAAACCCCTACTTATGTGAAACTGGGTTTAACTTCCAAACTCTTATGCCATGACTGAATAACTTGAAGAAGAAAAAATATTTTTTTAAACACATTTTATTGTACTCACATGTGGTATAAGTCACATTGTACATATAATAGTATGAAAGCCAATGTAAATAGTTACACATGCCAACATGTATAAAGCATAGTGCAACATCAATACATTTACAGTCATTATCCCCCATCCCAGAATAAGAAGGAAGACATAAAATGGTTTTAAATAAAATGTAGCAAATTGGACCCAGCTGAAAGAAACAATGAAATTGAAACCAATCTGAGGGAATGATTAAATGTATGATATTAACTTCACCATACCTACCTTCCCCATGTTCCCTTTATACTCTTTGCTGCTAACAGTCCTCGTTCTATGTACTTCAGTAACTGAAGTACCCAAGGTGGAAGGGACAGATTTTGCAGGTCACTACTCTCTTTGGGGCATATTTATATACTAAGGCAATTGATAGTTTACTCCTTATTGCAGATAAGGATTGAACTATCATATTTATCAAAATGTTACACAGGGACAGCAGTCATGATAAACTGCTGTCCCTGTGAAGTGTAACACTTACCTTATCACTGCATCTTCGTTCCCTATGACCAGCGCGATCCACATCATCCTTGTAATAATAGAGATGTTGTTCAGCGCTCCCTATTTGGGTCTTAATCAGTGGACGAGCAGCCACCTGGGAGTAGGGATAGCTCAACCCTAAGTTAATATTAAATTTTCCAACAGTGACTCCCTGGGCGCTTGAAACAGGGTACAATAAAGATAGCAAAAACAAAAACTTATTAAGGGCAGTTAAACATATAACAGCCCTTCCGTGTATTTACACTGACACAGTAGTATAAAACCAGCACATAGAAATACCATCCAAAGGCTAACAATGTCCGTGTCAATCCCAGATAGATCAACATGGACCATGGGTAACACAAGTCTTGGACTGGGCTAATATTAGTCCACTTTCATGCCCAAGAAACGATTGCAGCCAATACTGTGTCAAAAACGGAAAGTGCACAAATCTCCTTATGGTCTGTCAGCCGACAGTAGGTTCCAGCGGAGAAAACTTGAAAAGGACCTTGTAATAGGGGACTTACCCTTGGTCATATAGGGCCAATCTTGTCCTCTCAGGTCCTTACTTGTTACCAGGAACAAACGATAACTCCGTTCCCAATGTGCTAGAGAGCGATGTAGCAACCCGGAAGTTGCTGACAATCTCGTGGTCGGCGAAGTTGCGCATGCGCGACCAGGTCCGTTTGCTATCCACATCGGTGGTGAAAGTCAGTTTGTGTTGCCCTAAACGAGCAAAGGTTGGTCGATCCAACGCGTTTCGCACTATGCTTCTTCAGGGATCAAAGCTCCCTGAAGAAGCATAGTGCGAAACGCGTTTGTTCGACCTACCTTTGCCTGTTTAGGGCAACACAAACTGACTTTCACCACCGATGTGGATAGCAAACGGACCTGGTCGCGCATGCGCAACTTCGCCGACCACGAGATTGTCAGCAACTTCCGGGTTGCTACATCGCTCTCTAGCACATTGGGAACGGAGTTATCGTTTGTTCCTGGTAACAAGTAAGGACCTGAGAGGACAAGATTGGCCCTATATGACCAAGGGTAAGTCCCCTATTACAAGGTCCTTTTCAAGTTTTCTCCGCTGGAACCTACTGTCGGCTGACAGACCATAAGGAGTTTGTGCACTTTCCGTTTTTGACACAGTATTGGCTGCAATCGTTTCTTGGGCATGAAAGTGGACTAATATTAGCCCAGTCCAAGACTTGTGTTACCCATGGTCCACATCATCCTTGTGCATATGCTCTGTAGTGAAACCTTCAGGCATGCGCACAAACTTCCATGCACTTACTGTTGCAGAGAGCGGTGTGTGACAGTGAGATTTCAAATGATCCCTCCACATACGTGGAGTGAAGCAGAGCTGAAAGGTAGCAAAAACAGTAATGTAAGCTGGCGTACATTGGCACAGGTGCAAAAGTCTTTTCATTCCTTCTTGACTTGCAGTACATAGCAGTCCCCATAGATGTCTATGGGCACTGCTATGTATTTCGGGAAAAAAAGTGCAAAGCAGCAGATACCTGCTGCGATGCAGCAATAATCAATTTGCAATATACTTAGTTTTGCGCCCATGCCGTTTCGGGGAATAAACAGGCAAAGCATGTTTAATAAATAGGCCACTTTATAAGGAGGGGGAGAGAGCTTGCAGGAGATACCACTGAGGGTCAGAAAGTACACCAGGGAGTGATTTGCCATATTGGATTTTATACCTGGGATTACTGTCACTAGGTGGGGATTTTTCTGTATTGATAATTTTTTCGTGGTAGTGCTGTTCTGTAAAAATATAGCTTTCTCTACAGAAACCAACACCATCTAGTGACTGCAGCTCGCAATATAAAATTATGAAAATTAATTTGCATGTCTGTTTTCTAAATAGTCAGAGACATTTCAATAGTTAATGGTAACCTGATTTGGTAAAAAACCAGATTACTTTATATAGGTTGTGGTTCCAATTGAATCAGTATTGCTCCATTTCATACCACTAATTTGCACATGCCTAAGCTGACATTAGTGAGCCATGATAATTTATGCATCTTAAATGTTGCTACAAGTATTACCTTATGTTAGTGAGGTGTATATTATGAATAGGGGACACTATGTTGTGCTTTGGTTGCACTATAGTGTGATTGACTATTGTGGCAACAGAAACTTAAGACTTGATCAGAAGAATAAAAAATAGTTGCATGAAAGTAATTGCATAAAATAGCATGCATTGTTATAAGATTTGGTTGGACATAAAAATTTGGCAAGGGCTGCAATTAAAATTAAGTTTTGTAAAAGTTTACATATTTAAGAAAGTTTTCCTTATGGTGACTCCAAGTAGCAAGGTGTCTGTGGGTTCTGACATTACCACAACTAGCTGCTTTTGATTAGTTTCTACTTCAGACGAGGCTGAAGTTAGCTTCTTATTCGGCCAGCTTCTTATTTGTTTCTAATTGATGCTCCAGCTTCTTATTCGGAAAAGCTTATTTTTAAAGTATTCAATCAATTTGGATCACAGATTTCACATCAAATTAACACTACAGGGGGTCCCTTATACAAAATGCATTAGTATTTTGCTTGACCCAACAAGGTTATGTAATCAGGGGGCAAAGTGGGCAAAGTCACCATATTTTATCATTTTGAATAAGTAGCTGCAGTTTTTCAAGGGTTAAATGCTGTTGGGCCAGCAATTTGACAGTGGGAATCAACACAGGGTGGTGAGTTACATATAAAACATCTGTCTTTTGCCTGGTCCAACGCTGTTTTGGCCATGAAATCAGGTGGCGAAGTGGGCACAGATATAGACCACTGATTTCATGCCCATAACCTTGTTGGGTCAGGTGAAATGCTAATGCATCTTGCGGCACACACAGATATTCATTGGCGTGTATTCTGATTGTATTGATATATATGGAGTTTTATAGGTTTATTTGATTATGACTTGTAAAGTGGAGCTCGCACATCGAGAGTATATAAGGAGTCTTCACGAAGACCCCCTTCATGCACCTTGACAAAGGCTCCAGGCGAGCCGAAACGCGTTGGCTGACGGGGGACTGTGACGTCAGACACTCCTAGCGGGGGATTTCCTTTAGCCGACTTGCCTCTTGTCTTGCTGAGTGAAGTTTATGCGAGTGTTTGCCTGGGAGATGGCTCGCTGAATATTATCGTCTGTTACGCTGGCTGCAAGTTAAGGGACGGTAAGGGTCCATCTTTACCCCGTTATCGTGTTTGGTCTGGCGGTTTTATTTGGTTCTTTGATTTAAATCTTTATTTTTCTAATAAAGTGTTTAATGGTTTTACACTATGGAGCATTTATTTCTTTTTTTGGATTAATTATTGTCGAGTGGAATCCTGCTGTTGGAAGATCTACTTGATGGGAGGAGTGTGATTTATGTATATGCCTGATTACATATATCATCTGGTGAGTGTACACCCTTGAGAATACCCTTTACATCACGTGGTGTTTAAGTTGCTATTTTCAGTGCAGGGCACCAAAAGGATACTTTATATCACCTAATTCAGTATACAGGTTGCACTATGTTTTTGTTTTTTGGTTTTTTCTCTCCATATATCGATGAGAAGTATGAAATAATTGGAACCATACAGAAGAACCTTCCACATCTCAGGATTTTGGGACATTGATGAACTTTTTTATTTCCTTCTAGATAGAATCTTGTGTTTGTGTTTAATACTTATACTGAGTTGATTGATCTGTTCCATTTGATTGGCACCTGTCAGCAAATTAGTTGTTGTTTTATCGAAATGCTAATGCATTTTGTATAAGGGACCCCCTGTAGTGTTAATTTGATGGGAAATCGGTGATCCAAATTGTTTAATCCTTTTAAAAATGAGCTTTTCTGAATAAGGAGCTGGAGCATGAATTAGAAACGAATAAGAAGCTGGCCGAAAAAGAAGCGAACTTCAGCTTCGTCTACTTCAGAGAGTTCTGGACAGTCTGCAGGCCTATTATACTAAATTTAATGTTGCACCTGGTTTGACCAATGCAGCCATGCAGTGGCCGGCTGGCCAGGGTGTCAGCTTGCCCCTTAAACATTAGACAATATGTTAAAAATGTGAGAGACATTTTAGTAGCTTGAAAATATAATAGACGTTCCAATATTACTGTATGCAATTCAATTTACGTTGGATTACTATTTTAATAAAATAATTTTTCGGGGATATATTTAAGAATATAATAAATTACTTGGAAAAAATAATTCTGGTTTGGGTTATGTGAGGCCGAAACATAAGTTGAATAGGCTTGGATCTTTACTATTGCGCTTGTGCAATGAAGCTTAGCTGGGAATCCCAGCCTGGGATCTTGACTTGCAGCCGGAGTCAACGTTGTATTTTCTTTCATTGTATAAGTTTAGTGTAAAAATACTAGGTAGTATATATTTTTTTAATCTGCAGTCTCAAATAATATATACACATAATGCAAGTACAATGAAACCTTTTATTTATTTTGCAGTTAAAATTGCTGTGATTGTTAATAGATGCATCTATAATACATATTCCCGTCGACGCGTTCTTGCTGCGCGGTCATTATGTATTTCTAGCAGGAATACATAATGCACCTCGCTACTGTACTGTAGAAATTTGTTACAATACGTTATAAAAGTTTAAAAAACAAAATGCAGAATACAGCAACACAATAATAATTACAATTATCAAATGCAAAACTACAAATAGCCACCTTATGGCAAAAGCTGGGTTCAACATTTAATTGTCGATGTTCATTTTTCCCAACGTGAAGTATTTTTAATTAGGTTTTAATTTCAGGATTATTACCCCCCCTACCAGCATAGAAAAGAAAAAGCATAAATCGCTTTAGCCATATTATTCGTTATGTGCTTAAAGGTGTTATCTGTGAGTGATACTACTTTCAGTTGTGCCAAGTAATGATGGTACAGGACAGGGTCTTTTTGATATATTGGGGTATATTCAATTAGCTTTTCAGTTCGCGATTACTCTCGGCTGCACGAGTCCCGATACTGCAACATCGCAGATTTCCGTGTGCACCCCCTAGAGTTGTGAAGGGAAATCCGCAATGTTGTTGTACCGTATTGTCACTTTACATGCACAGCTGTTGGCTGAAAAGCTAATTGAATATGCCATATTGACTGAAACATTACAGCATATTAAAATTGATCCCAAAAAATGTTTATCTGAGAGTACAGGAGGAGCTGTAACCTACCATGTCCAGTATAATAGTTTACGAAGTGAAAGTGTTCACATATGGTGCTATGCCCATGTCTTGAATTTTGTGATAACGGGAAAAAAAACAAATGTTGCGTACCTGCAGTTTCATTTTTGCAGTTTAATTTTTCAAGTTTCTCCAGAATTTAGCGTGAAAGCATTATACAGGAGAATGGCTGTATGGATAGAAGTTGTTAAACATTTAGGATAAGAAAAAAAAGAAAGAAGATTAGAGCTAATTGGTGAGACAAGATTGTCAGGAAAATCCAATGCAGCAACAACAATATTTGGACGTTTTGATGTTTTGTTACTACTTTTGTAAATCTATTTACATGCTTATCAATGATACAAGATTCAGAAAAGTTTTATGCAAAAACAAATAAGAATTTTTTTTACTTCAAAGTCTTCTAAAGTTTGAAATAATAGTGACAGCATTTATTTACTTGTAAATATTTGAACTACAGCCCCTTTATCAAGATGTTTACAGACAAGTGGTGTAGACATGTTTACTGCATGGAGTAGTAGATTCAGCTACAATAAAGCTGAGGGAACAGACAAGAACATTGTCTGTATGAGTAGTGGTCAACAGTGTCAAATGCAGCAGAGAGATCCAGGAGACTTAGAAGAGAATAATCACTTTTAGTTTTAGCTGTGATCAGATCATGTCACCTTGGTCAGCGCAGTCTTTGTGGAGTGTTGAGCAGAAGCCTGATTTAAAGAGGATGTGTGAGGTGAGGTAGGCAATTCCCTCAGTTTTGTGAGGCTTGTGAGCTGAGATGGGGCAGTAATTTGGGAGAGTTTGGGTCAGAATTTAGTTGTTTTTTTTAGAATAGGAGTATTCATGAGTAATAGTTACTGAAACATACCTTGAGAGAGTACAGATTTTAGTTAGAGGTGGAATGAGCACACGAGACAAGGACCTACCAATTTGAGAGGGTATGGGATCAAGAGGACAGGAGGTAGAGTAATAAAATAAGAGTGGGTACTTCCTCTTCCTTTGTGGGATCAAACGAACAGGGTGTCGGAGGATGCTGGAAAAGGAATTGAGCCGATTGCTTTTCGAGAAAGATGGCACCATTTCAAGTCTGATCTTATCAATCTTGTATTTGAAACAAGAAGCAAGATCCTGGGCATTGATGGTAGTTGGAGGGTTTGGGGTGGGAGGATTGAGAAGAGATTTAAATGTTTTGGCTAGAAGCCTGAGCATATATGAGATTGGAAGTATGCTTGTTCAGCAGTGTCCAGATCATTTTGATAGGAGTGGTAGATAGTAGTATATGTGGTGCCCCAAAACCCTGTTAAACAGCACAGAGGAAGTACATAAACACTTTTGAAATGCAGGGCTACAAGGGGTTAATAGAGGCTGAGAGAGACAAAGTGGGAATGACAGTTGAACTAAAAAGGTCCTGCCCAGGATGATGTGCAGGAAGGAGGAGTTTGTGTCATAGCAACAAGTCCACTGAGTTTGGTAATAACTGTGAACTCCCAGAACCAGTGGGGAGAGGAAAGTTCTAGACTTCTGAGGGAGAGAGATGAAGTTTATGAGTGATAAGAAATCTGAGTTGAATCTTTCCATGTAGCTGCTCACTACCTCAGGAACAGGCTGAGAGAGAGAAGAGGTATTACTGCTGGAAGTAGATCATATGAAGGAACTCTAGTTGAAAGTACAGTAGGCCTGCAAATCACCTTTGTCACAGATTCCTCCACTTGCTTTTTTCCATGCTGACAGATTTAATGTACTATAAAATTCCTGTGCACAGGTCAGCCCAGGACTGAGTGTAAAATATGGTAACGTTACCAGGGATAATATTGGTACCAAATGTTTTAGATGAATATTAATTTTAAGTGATTTACCTAAAAATTGATTTATTGATATTGAAGATGTTATCGCTATTGTGCCTTATACTCACCAAGTGTATATTATATGTTAAATGCTATTGTGCTTTATGTTGATCAAACGATTATTTTGATATTGCCATTGAGTTGAAGGGGTCAGTGGCGCGGTGGCTTACCAAAATTATCTTTACCGCATTATTAATAAACCCAAGTTATTTGACCAATCCTTGTCCCTTTCATTGAAGTATTTATCTCCTGACCACCGAATATCCGACAAAAAAAAAGAACCTGACTCGTATCTGGGAGACAAGGTAAGGGAAGGAAATCCCATCAGTAGATCGACCACCACATATATGCATTGAAATCATTAGAGGTACAAGATTTACGCCAGCTTTATGAGAGTTTCTGTAGATTTCGTGTTACTTTAGTGTGCCACGGTTGACAACGAAGTCTACACGGAGTATGAAGAGTCGCTAGGGTATGGTGAAAATGAGGAACTGCCATATCGAGGAAAGAGAATGTAGAAATTGGGGAGAGAAGGTGTTGGAGAGAGGTTGAAAATCAATAGTTAATATTCCCTGTGGGTATGAGGAGGCTTGGAAGAGTTTGACAGCAGGGAGGTTAAAGAACTGGTAGTGAGCGAATGTTGCCGGGCCCCCTGCCACTAGCTTCTATGTAACAAGGTGTTAACCTCTCTGGGCTGATTCACATGCAGGCTGCATGAATCGGCCAAGATTGGTTAAAGGAACAGGAGGATGGATTTCCTCCTGCTAAGATAGTATCCAAAAACTGTATAGAAAGGCACTGTTTTGTATTGAAAAGTGTGATTGTTTCTTCTGACCTCTTGATCACTGGTACCTTCAACCAGTGTGAACTGTCCTTGTTAGGACTACTGGAGCTAAATAAACATCACTTGCTTCAAAAACCTGCTTGACAACTTCTTCCATGCTGAAATTCCTGTGACCTACAGATTATACCCAACTCTAATCCGTTTCCGCCTCATCTGAGGTTTGGACCCAGCTTTTCGGTACCACTGCTCTGCCCCCTACCCAGCATATCTGGCCAGTGTGATAGGCCAGGGGGGGGATCCATCCACAGCAACCCTGGTCTATAGGAAGAGGTCAGGGTACCAGCCAAGGTGAACCAGCAAGGAGCTACCCTAGCAGCGACCACAGTCCAGAGGTGGCAGCATTGTAAGCACCTCCTGCTGTGGTTACAGGGCACTTGTGGGATAGTAAAAGGGAACAGTGGCAAACTAAACCCAACTATTTCCCAGCAACAGCAGATAGGGTGGCATAGGTGGTCCATCCTGTCACAGCGAGTAACTAATAAGGTGATGATCCGAGAGGGGAAAAGGAGTGTTAAGGAAATGAGAAACTGAGCATAGTCTAGAGAAAACAAGTTCAAGATAGTGGCCATCCTGGTGAGTAGTGGGTTCAATCCACTGGGAGAGCTCAAGTGAGGAGGTTAGAGAGGGCAGTTTTGAAGTGGCAAATGGAATGTGAATTAGCAATAGGGATGTTAAAATGACCCTTGATGATGGTAGGGCTGTCAGAAGATAAGTGAGGGAGCCATGCAGAGAAATGTTTAAGAAATTGTTGGTGGGGTCCAGGGGGGGTAATGGATGACAGAAACACGCATAGAGAGTGGTTTAAAAATCTTAACAGTATGTTGTTCAAAAGATGTGAATGTGAGTGATGGGACATTTGGTAGAACTGTGAACGTGCACTGTGGGGAGAGAAGTAGTCCAACCCTACCTCCTTGTCTGTCTTCAGATCTGGCGGTGTGGGTGAAATGGAGAACACTATGTGAAAGGGCTGCAGGTGAGGCAGTGTCTGATAGCGTGAGCCATGTTTGTTATTGCCATAAAGTTGAGGTTGTTTGAGAGGAAGAGGTCATGTATGGAGGCAAGTTTGTTGGAAGCAGAGCGTGCACTCCAAAGGGCACATTTAAAGGACTTTGGAAGAGATTTCGGTAGTGTTCAGATGTGTGTGGGAGAAGTGTTGGGGACCTGGATTAGGTGATATATCACCAGATAATAGAAGCAGGGAGGAAAAAAGATAGGAAAGATGATTGTAAAATGTGTGTCCTTTTAGTGACAGGGTGAGGTTGTTATAAATATTGAATTTAAATAGGACAACAGTTCATGAGTTAAGTAGAGGTGCCTGAAGTAATGAAGGGGCAGTGTGGACAGAAGTGTGTGTTGCAGGAACGGTGGAGGAGGATATAGTGCTAAATATAATGCCATGAAAGGGAAAGCAAGAAAAATTTGCCAAACATTGGTATTTAGAAGGAGAATGGCAACAAATGCGCAAATTTAATTGCTTACAGTAGTTGTATTGTCCTGTGCAATCAAAAGTAGCAGGGTAAAGATGCAGCTGATGTAGATTATTTCTAGAGATCTTTAATTGTTCAATGTTTGTTCAACTGTCTTATTTAACTCTATTTTCTAAACACTTTGTGAGAAAAACACGTCTGCTCATCATATATGTCTCCCCCAGAGTAAATGGTAAGTTATAGTGTGGTTGATTTCAAAATAAGTTAAGTTACATCTGTGCTAGTTGGACAGCTGATCAGAGAAGGCGGGGGGGATTATTGGGCTTACTCATGCTATATGAGAGCCAGGCCAGAGGCATACAATTGGTTCAATGAGCAGCAACTAAACACAGGGCAAGTAAGTAACAAAGTCCTATTACATTTTTTTTTAAAAATACAAAAATAAAATTATATAAAACTACAGCTGCAGAGATGAGAATATGATAGGATGAGATGTTCAGCTCTTGTACATACCTGGGGATAGAACAGATGTACTTAAAATTCTAGCATCCAGATCTGAGGCACATAGTATTGTATTACCTTGCATTATCTTGTATTGTTGTGTATTATCTGGAACAAGTATTACATCTGGTTTCAGCTCCTCTCTCAACTTGACTTGTTCTCCCTAATCCTAACCTAACCTTAAACTTTATTTTAACCTCAGTCTTAATGTCATGTATTTTGTTGCCATGGAAAATTTTAATGTCGGGAAAAGTTGTGATGATGCTTGTATCAAGGTGTATTGCATGTAAGGTGTTTGGAATCTTAGGATGTATCGCATCCTCCTCCCTTCCCTCTTCACTTTTTTTTATTTTATTTGCTCCCCCCCCCCCTATAGATAAAAGTGGAAAATGTATTTGTACAGTGCATTAGTGATATACTTGACAATATATGTTCATTTACTGTGTTATTCCTGTACAATAAACAGTTTAAAATTTTTTTTTTACCATCCAACAGACTTCATGACAATGCATATGATAACCTTTATGAACTTTATAAAGTCACCTGCACAGTGTAAGTTACTCAAGTCTAATGTGAGAAGACATTTTCAAAGCTAAAGATCATAAAGACAAGACTAAAATTCACTCTCTGAAGAGAACTTAGAATTGTACATGTCTCTATCCATTGAAAATCAATTGGATGATGAATTGGATGCAGAAGCAATTATTGACAGATTCGCACAATCTAGTGAATTCAAACAATTGCTCTTAATATAATGGATTGCATGAAATATGTTTTTGAACTACCTGTTAGTGTAAAATATTCAATACAAGCAAACTATTTAAAAATATCCACCATTTATTTAAAATAAATCAATTATAACAATCTATTTACATTCAGTATACTGTATGCTGCCAGTAATATATATGTACACTAATTACTAACAAAATAAACATTTATTTAACAAAAAATGTAATTGTACCCTTTTTCCACTTATGTATATTTTGAAAATGTTATTTATTTCTTATAAATGGTAGCCTTTATAGTTGTGGGTGGGTGGGTCCCCTTTGTCTCCTGGCAACCAATATTTTTAGACCCAGTCCACCACTGCAGCCATCTGTTCACTGAATTATATTGTCCGCCTTGGATAAGAAGTTTCCAAGCGGGGAACAAACATTGCCTTATCACATCGTTGTTTTTTGTGGGTGTGTTTTTTTTTGTTTGATTTTTTTTTTAGGTTTCTTAATTTAACTACTATACGTTTGTGAAATGTTTTATTTTTAGAAATCTCTGCACTAAGTTTCTGCACCTATTTCAATCATGATCTAGGCTAACTTTTAATGCTGGACATTTGTTTTGTACAATAGCAAATGTACCCACCCGTAAAAATTCCAAATATTTTTTTCTGTTAAAATCCAAGGCACAGCTCAAGCTTATATCGAGGGTCAGTGAATGAAAACATCACATATTGATATATTTCTATTGTATGCACAATAGGTATTGTGTATCTTTAATATATGTACTTTGCATTTCAGTACCAGTTGACGGGTTTATGGGCGAGCAGCCGGTGAACTGGAGAGTGCCATTCACTCTAGTTTGCCAAAATTGCATGTTGAGTTGAACCCTGTGAAACCACGTAGAGGAAGTTTTGAGGTGACACTGCAGCGTGGCGATGGGAAGAGTAAGACACTATTCAATTTGTTCAAAGCTACTTGTATGTATTCCTATCTGGAGCTAATAATAGAAATAAGATTTTATTTATTCCCTCCTGCTTAATTCCTAAAGAAATAATGGAACTGCAAAATGTAAATGTTCTAATTTGAGTCACGAGGGTAAAATATTTTGTGACGTGTTATTCTGACATTCCCATGCAGCTCTGTTTTAAAAAAATAAATAAAATAAAAATTGCATCCATACTTCTTTACAGAAAGTCCAAGCCCCTCCAACATATTTAGTTTCCTATATAGAACTGATAAAGATCGACATGAGACTAAAGTTGTTTGAGCTGCTGTGACATCACTGACCCCACCCAATACGGTGCATTTTTGTAAACCAAATTTTTGTCTGTTGCTCTGGTAGATATTCACTTTCCTCCTAACATTTTTTTTAACCTGCTACAGAGGGGTGAATGAGCATGCTGGACATAATTGAATAAGTGATGCATAAATCCTTTATTGATAGTGATCTATGTATTCTGATATTAGCGCTCCAACGTGAAAAATCACTTTTGATAGAAGCTACTCCAGCTCAACACACCCCAACCAGCAAGGAAGCAATCTAGAGATGGAAACACACAGAACCAGAGAGCGCTCATAGTGCAGTAATTTTTCGACACAAATAAAATATGTAGAGTTCTTATATAAATTGCGTAGAATTCAAAAGAGCTTATCTGTAACACACATACATTTGGGTTTAGACTCTAGTTACTATTTAGCAGAAAATATTGTAGAGAGTTTATATTTGCACAAACCTACAATAAGTATTTTGGGGATTTGCTTCATATTTTGCCTTTTATTATTGCAGATGTGGAAGTCTGGACTGGTATAAAGAAAGGTCCACCTCGAAAACTGAAGTTTCCTGATCCACAGGCAATTGTTTCCTCTCTGCAGACTGTTTTACAGTAGTGGTGTACCAGGTGTGTAAGTGCAGACGTCGAGGTATTCCTTTCAACATGTATACACTTACAAAGCACAAATCTCTGATGCTGTTTGTGACCGGATGGGCTTACTTTGCAACCTGGTTTGTGGGGGAAAGGTAGAAGAGATGTTGTACAATTTATCTGGATTTCTTTTTCGCCCTCAGTATCCGACTTACTGACCACTCCTACCCGTATCACCTTTCGTGAGACACTAGCCAACTGCGCAATAGTTGTAAGAGGATTCGGCTGCCACCACCAGGCTCTTTCACCACTTGGAACCGCTTACTTTTGAGTAGCTGATATAGCTGCTGCAGCGCCTCTTTGCTGTGGGCTGGCTAGTATCTCCTGACCACTTACTATGGATCAGGATTGCTGGGTAGCAGGCAGAACGTTGACACAGATGCTGAATTCAACACAGGACACCCGTGAACGGATTAGAGTGTAAGCTGTTGGTCACAGGATGCAGTAGGCTTTGGGCAGAATCTTCAAACAGTTATGTTTATTGCTCCAGCATCCTTACAAGGACCTTTACACACTAGGTGGAGGTACTATTGATCTCCGGAAGTACCAACATTATGTTATGTTTGATGCACATATTAGCAGGGGGTAACTCAGCCTCCTGATCCTACCTGGCACTGCTAAGTCTGAGATATTACATCTGATGTTTATCAAGATGTTATATATTCTCTAAATTTTGGATTTAAAGAAACTTAAACTTAAAATCTACATCAATCTTTCTATCAAATTACTTGGTTACATCATTCAAATAATCCCTTATCTTTTTTTTTTTTTTTTTAAAGTTTTATTTTTGAGAAGGTCAATAATGAGCATCAGTCCAAGACAAAATCTGTTACAATCAGGTTATGCATGTTCAGGGACTAATACAATCATTGTATATCATAATAAAAAGAGTTTTGATATTGACCAAGTTTTAACTATAAGAATAGAAGCAAGAAGAGACAGAAAAGAAAGGATAGTCAGAGAAAAGTGGGCAAGATAGATTAGGAGGCGGTGTGGCAGGCCGCCAAAAGAAGAAAAGAAAAAGAAAGCAAGAGGTAGAAGAGAAGTGTGGAGGGGGGGGGCGGGGGATGGTAGCAGGTTGAGGGGGGATATCAAGTGGAATGTTTTAGAGGGGTCATAGAGCAAAAGGAATTTGGATTTGAAAAAATGACATCCACGGCTCCCAGACTTTGTTGAATGATTTAGAGGTATTGCGCAGTATGCATGTCATAAACTCCATTTTGTATGAGTGCCAAACTCTATTAATAATTGTCTGCATAGTAGGCGCTGAGGGTTGTTTCCAATTAGTGGCAATTTGACACAGTGCTGCAGAAACTATGTGGCGGAACATTTTTGTTTGATGTTTAGTTGCGGATGGAATCCCAAGTGGGAGAAGGAAAAACTTGGGAGAAATTGGGATGTCAATCTGTAGAATCTGAGATGCAAAGTTCCGTAGTTCCAACCAGAATGGGGCAAGCTTGGGGCATTGCCACCAAATATGGAGGAAGGACCCTTCCGACGAACATCCTCTCCAACATGAGCTTGATGAGTCCGGAAAGATTTTTTGTAATCTGGTCGGGACCAAGTACCATCGATAAAGAAGCTTATAGGCATTTTCTTTCAGCTTCACACAGATTGAGCTAGAGGCCGTGTTGGCTTTTATTTCATCCCAATCTTCCCCATCCAAGGGACCCCCCAGATCCTCCTCCCAGGCTCGCTCATGGGGATCTTGGGTGTCTGAGTCAGGGACTCTCAGCTCTCCATATAGCCGAGATATAAGGCCATTGGTAGAAGATCGCCGGAGAAAAAGTGACTCGAATGAGGTCAACGGCCTGATTCTTAAAGATGATTTAGTGGTGGAATGAAAATTTCTTAGTTGCAAGTATTGAAAAAAAAAAGTGTTGGGAATATTGAATTTGGTTTTTATGTCTTCGAATGAGGGAAATGAAGCGTCTGTAGTGATATTATTAAGATAGTAAACATCGTTCCTTTTCCAAAATTCAAAGGACGAAACTATACGACCCGGTGGAAAATCTGGGTTATCAAAAAGAGGAACAATTGGACTAGGAGCCGGGGCGAGATTAAACTTTGAGTTTGCTCGGTCCCAGAGAGAGAGCGAATGCGATACAATTGGGTGATTAAGAGCGGACCGAGGACGTTTAGTGCGAGGGAGCCACAGGAGAGAGGAGGCGGAGGAAATACCTAAGCTTTCGGTTTCGATCGAGACCCAAACTCTGGAGGAGCCCGGGGAGTTCCATAAAATACATTGGGAAAGTTGCGCTGCCAAGAAATAGTTTTTAAAATTGGGGACTCCCAAACCGCCCTCCTGCGTCGACCTTTGTAGGACAAGGAGCCGAACTCTTGGACGTTTTCTACCCCATATGAATTGTGAAGTATAATGTTGCAAAAATTTGAATACATAAGGGGGGATGCGTATGGGAAGGGCTTGAAAAAGATATAATAACCTGGGCAAAATGTTCATTTTGACTGAGTTGATTTGCCCTATCCAGGAAATTAGGTTTTTACTCCAGGTTTCTAAATCAGATTTAATTTGGGATAGTAGTTTAGGATAGTTAGCTTGGAAAAGCTGACTATATTGTTTAGTTATGTAGACGCCTAAATATTTTATCTTTTTTTGGTGCCATTTGAAGGGGAATTGTTGAGTGAGAGAAGATTTCATATTTTCTGTGAGATAGAAATCCAGAGTTTCTGTTTTTTGTGGATTGATTTTGTATCCCGAGATGTAACTGTAGGTTTTGATGTCTGCGAGAAGGGGGGGGGAAGAGAAACAGCGGGATCCGAGAGAGTCAAAAGAACATCGTCAGCATATAATGATATTTTATGTTCGGATTTCCCTGTTTTAACTCCGTGTATCGCCCCGTTAGATCGGATTTTTGCTGCTAATGGTTCAATTAACAGGGCAAAGATTAAAGGGGAAAGTGGGCATCCCTGCCGCGTCCCATTAGAAATTGAAAATGGGGAAGAGGCCACTCCGTTGGCCACTACCGTTGCTCTGGGAGACTGATACAAAGCAAATAGGCCGTCTAAAAACTTACCAGAGAAACCCATCGACCCCAAAACCCTAGACATAAAGGTCCAAGAGATGCGATCAAACGCTTTTTCGGCATCAAGTGCCATGATTAGTGATGGTGATTTACCAGAATGAATAGAATGTATGAGGTCAATAGCCCGTCTGGTGTTGTCTATAGCTTGGCGGCCTGGTATAAATCCGACCTGATCTGGGTGGATCAGGGAGGGGAGAAGGGTGTTCAAGCGGTTAGCTAAAATTTTGGCATAGATTTTGAGATCCACGTTTAATAAGGATATAGGCCTATAACTGGGACAGGAGGTAGGATCTTTATCTGGTTTTGGTATAACAACGATAGTGGCCAAGGTCGTCGCCTCATTAAAAGGTGAACCCATTAAGATGTTGTTAAAGAAATCTGTCATATGTGGGGCAAGGTCTATGGCAAATTTCTTATAATATTGTGCCGTGAATCCATCGGGGCCTGGGGCCGATGATGATTTCATCATTTTTATTGCCGAAATTGTTTCTATCTGGGTGATATCCGCGTTCAAAAAAGCGATATCAGTGTCTGAGAGATGTGGTAGTGAGAGAGATGACAGAAAAGATGTAATTTCTGTATCAAGAGATTCGACAGAGGATGAGGTCTCGGGGAGATTGTATAAAGCTTTGTAATAATCGTGGAATTCTTGAGCGATTTGCACCGGGTCATACATAGGCTGCGAGTTAGGAGATTTTTTGAGTTTTGTAATCTGTCCTCGAGATTTTTTCTGCCGCAGTTTGTTAGCGAGCATAGAGTCAGCTTTGTCAGCCTTTTCGTAATATTGCTGATTTAATTTTTTGAGAGTATTCGCTGCTCTACGAGAAAGAATTGCATTTAACTGACCTCTTACTGCAGAAATTTGTGTGAGTAATGTCGTGGATGGGTGAAGTTTATGTTGATCAAGAAGGGAGGTTAGTTTGGTCTCAAGGGAGAGAATTTCTTGAGATGCTAATTTTCTAGCTGCCGACGTTTTACTTATCAATCTACCTCGAATGGTAGCCTTATGGGCTTCCCATATAATGCCTGGGGCTATTTCCTCTGAGGTATTTAATTCAAAATATTCTTTGATTGCGTCCTTAATTTCTTGATGAGTCGATTGGGCCAACAGGATGGAGTCGTCAAGACGCCAACGACGAGAACGTGGAGCTAATTTTATTAAATCAAGAGCGATATGTACTCCGGCGTGGTCTGTCCAGGTAAGCGGGGAGATTCCTGCGTCTAATATTGTTTGGGTGAGGAGATGAGAGACAAATATCATGTCTATGCGGGAGTAACTACTGTGTGGGGCAGAGTAATGTGTAAAGTCTTTTGCATCAGCGTTTTTCAGGCGCCAGGTGTCATGTAGCGCTAAATTGCGTATACATGTTAATAAGGACTGGGAGTCTTTTGAGGGAGTGGGAGGAGATTTTTGGCTGGAAGAACCAGAGGACCTGTCCAGTGTTGGGTGTAAAATGGTGTTAAAATCTCCAGCGAGGATTATATGACCCTGTGCAAGGCGCCCAATGCGATTAAACACATCTGTGAAAAAGGAGCTTTGGCCCTGATTTGGTGCATAAAGAGAGATAAGTGTCACCTGCTCAGAACGGAGTGTTCCTATTAGAATCAAGTAACGTCCCTCTGGATCAGAATATGATTTGGTTAGGAGGAAGGGGACTCTGTTGTGTATTAGAATAGCTACTCAATCCCTTATCTTTTTAACAGGACAAAATACACGTGTTAAAGAGGTAACAGCCCCCTGGTGTATATTCAGGCTAGAAAGAGGTGTTGGTTACTGATGAAAATATTTAATTAGCTTGGGATTTCCTTTGTTACAAAGCCAAGTGTCCTCCAACATGGTGTATTACCTTATAGATCAATAGATGAACATTATAGAAATAAATATTTACACCCCAGTGCCAGGACTTAACTCTTTCTGGCGCACACAGCACCCATATATTAAACACTCTTCACTGCCTGGCTCTGTGCCTTTTTAAATAACTATTTTACACATGCAAAGCCTAGTGCCAGTCAATTAACTCCTCCAACGCTGGAGGTTCTTTTAATGTGCCGGAGCACATTTAAAGAACACTGACCCAGCCACACTGTTTTTAACCTTTTTACCAAGCAAACCTGTGGAAGTTTGATCAGAGTTTGGGGGATTTAATTTTCCTTCCTCTGGATGAACACTGAAATTATACCAGGAATAGCACTGTAATGTGTTAATACTATTAGGACGAGCTGTCATATGCTTGGCATATTTCACATGAAGAACCAGAGCAGAAATGCTTGCTGTTGAGGGATACTGTGTCGCACATGATCACGGAGTGTCTCCTATTTTCATTGTGAGAAGCACAGCTGAACAATTTAGTGAGGTGATATCACGGGACAGTGTGAGGAACAACCAGGGTACTTTTTAAACGTGGTTTTGGTTATTTTAGGCTTTGTGGTCTGAATTACCGAAAATGTACTAATTTGCAAGATTTCTGAAAAATATACAAATGAGATAGAATTTCAAAGACCAAACTTATATTTCAGCACCCTTTTTACGCTTTGCATCCGTGCTCAGCTTCATTATATACCTTCAAGATAAAGAAATGCCTCTACAATGATGATGTATACATTTAGTTTCAGGGCTCTAACTATTGCTCTTTGTACAAATTAGTAGGCATTGGGTATCCCATATTTTCTGTATGTTACTTCTCAGGGTCGCAACAATTGCCTAAAAATTGCTTTGTTAAGAAGCCATTTAAACTAAAAATATTACATCTAATATGCTTTTAAAAAAATCTTTCCCAATAAAAACGATATGCAGTCTTGAATAAATTAAAATAACAAGAGCTATTCCCTATGGAATAGACTGCGCTCCAAAATACAAAACTGTTAACTTGCAATGTTGCCCAACAGCCACAGGGGGCATACGGTTTTTACTTTTTGAAGGGTGTACTGGTCTTTTTAAGTGGTTAACATTTATATCACATTAACTTTTCTTGTCTATGATCCTTATAATGTCAGTCTGTTTTGTGACCCAAGTTCACGTTAATAACTTTCGTGCAGGTTACTGAGCTATGTATCCCTAATTTTGTTTGACTGAATTAGTCTTATTGCTAGAACTATAGGCCTCAGTTTACTTGGTTAACACTGACAGTCATCTTGGCCCTTTTTTTCCATACTTACAATTTGGTATTCCATAGCCTTTATTCTAGACTGGTCAGCCAAAACCATAATTTCTTTCAATCAACATTTATTTATGACACAAGCAAATTTTACAGTAATAAACAATACTGGGTAAAGCTGGGTACACACTACAGAAATTTCGACCAACTTTTTATGCCGAGAGATTTTACATGCGATCGATGGTTCGATTGCTCGGTCCATGGACTGCATACACACTAGCCTTGTTTAGGACGATAACGGGAAGAGCGGATGTCCCTTTAGCCACTTTTTACAGCCATGTTGTCGTGAGTAATGACTGTAATTTCGTACTCATTGTTGTGGATCGGTCGGAAGTTTATACACGCTACACAGTGGAAACGAGATTGGAACGAAAATATTAAACGGTACGACCAACCAAATGAGGTGATTATCGTCCATTTGGGTAGACTTTCGACCATCGTGTCACTGCACACACTGACTCAGTGGCGGATCCAGGGGGGATCCCCCCCCCCCCCCCCCCCAGCAGGGGCTTGCTGCCGGCGGCTGCACACTATGTGCAGGTCCGTTCGGCAGAGAGAGTTAGGGAGAGAGTCCTGCCCAACTGCTCTGTGTGCAGCCTTAGGTGTCAAAAAGGGGGGCAGGGCTAAGTTGCCCCTGGTACAATTAAGTTCTGGATCCGCCCCTGCACTGACCCGACTTTGAACGAGCGGTCGTATGTCGGCTGTTTGAGCCAATTATTGGACGAAAACAGTAGTGTGTACCCAGCTTAATACAGACAGAGGTAAGGAGGCTCTGCTCGCAAACTTACGATGTATTTACTGGCACCCCATGACAAATCTTTACTAACTACTAGTGCTTGCTGTGGTGTCCTATATTCACTAATTTAACAGCTGTATGTGAAGTTTGTTTTACTAGTACATTATAACTGACTTGCTAAGTAACATTAATAGGACAACAATGACTATTCTCTAAAAATCCAGTTTATCAATGGGTTGTGCACTTTTTTGTGAGGGGAGTGCAGCCACGGGTCTCGCCTTATTAACAGCTGTGGTTCCTGTCCATTCAGGGTTCACATTTTTACTACTTGCATACTGAGTTTGAATGTTGATATTGCTTTCTCATCCCACCTTTTATTTACTGAAGGGCTACATGAGGGAAGGCCTAATTACACAAAGGGTGGATTAGACAGTTTTCTCACAAGACAACTAAACCTGTTCACAATGCATGTTTTCTGGATCACCTCATGTGAATGTATCAAATTGGTTTGATTCACCCACAAATGCCTGGAAGTCATGGTTAAAAATCGCTAACCTATTTTACACACATCTTTAAGGGCAATAACATCTTATTTCATAATTTAGCCAAATGAATTTATTGGATTTGTTCTGACAAATTGTAACCTATTTTAGTAGTATAACTGAAGAATGTTTTACTTCTATTTTATTATTTTTTCCCTAAGGAAAAATGAGCATTAAATAAATACTTATCCTATTTTATTTTCTGTGTAGCACAACAAATTGCTAATTCTAATATTTACAGATATGCTGCTATTTATTTGAGATAACATTATGAACCTTATTAGTAAATGGTTGTCTTTCTACGTACATACTTTATTTTAACCTAAGGTGTGATATTATTCACTTTCAATAGAAACGTGTTTGCATGTGAACATAAGCTTATATAATGGTCACATCTAACGTATGCTCTAATATTAGTCAATAGACTACCTATTGGTCTTGAATGAATTCAGAGGCTCTTCCTCTAGTGAAACAATGGTGATGTCCCATTCACACTATGGTTCCTGTCTGTTACAGAGGAGCCTGTGGCTGTCAAGAAGTGCCTGCTTCCTGTGTAGATTTGGGCTCGTATTGTGAGGATTATCACTATAAACAATATTTCCCGAGGGGTTTTGTGACGGGAGATGGCGGTCATGACCGAGACAAACAATGACTCTACAAGAGCTCCTATCTGCAAGCAGAGTTGATCTGTAACTTCTTTACAGGAACTCTGAATATTCCTTTTTAATATAAATATTATACAGTTCCTTAAATGCTAACTCTTCTTCTGTGGAGGTTTGTCATTTTGTTTGGCCTGAATAGTTTATTTTGCAAATATAGCCTATATCTCCTCTTTATTTTCCATGTACTTTCTCTACTAGAGTGTACAGTATATCCCTTATTGCAGCTCCAGCCATCTTTGAGGGGGACTGCCTGTAGAAAGTAGTCTATCTTCAGTCAGCACTATTCACTGCATCATGTTTTAAACAGTAATCTTAACTGTAAAAAGAAAACACAAAAGGGGAGTAATACTTTAATTTCAATTTCTATATGTGTAATGTGAATTTTAAAAGTGTTTAAGTTGATCTTGCAATATGAGAGGTTTCTTGACCTGCCTCTCTTCTATTTTCCTATTTCAGAGGTTTTTTCCCTCTTGGACCTGGCACTAATGAAGAGATGTAGCGAATGGGCTCACCAGTTACATTGCTGATAAATGGCCAGGAGAGGGGAGTTTCTGGGACGAATCACAATTGCTATGTACCAATGCTTATTTTACAGATGTTGAGGAAATAAATTTAACACTTTTGTACACCTGTCCTTGTGGTTTTCCTTTTAGTATAAAATGATTTTGCATATATTCCCATTGTTCACACTTCGATTGCTTTTTTGTTTTGTTTTTTTAAACACTATTTTACATAGTGCAATATTTCATATTCTTTTATTCTTATCACATTGTGACCAGGTCAGTTTTAGTCAGTTTGCCTGCAGAACTGAACTGTTTCAACACTTACTACCACAGATCAGCAGTGCCCTTATATTTTAGTGCCCCCAGTTGGCAATGTTATGTATTTGATTGAAAACCATCTATTTTTAATTAATGAAAAGAATTATGCTTATAAGGAAGTGTCACAAATGACCCTGTATATAGGTGTCCTCTTTATGAATGTTAATTCACTCCTTTCACAATCATACATGGATGTTGGGAATTACTGGACTGTAATCATGTTGAGTAGTTTTTTATATTCATCATCACCATTTAGTTATATAGTACCACTGATTCCGCAGCGCTGTACAAAGAAATCATTCACATCAGTCCTTGCCCCATTGTAGCTTACAGTCTACATTCCCTAACATACACACAGAGAGAGAGAGACTAGGGTCAATTTAGATAGCAGCCAATTAACCTACTAGTATGTTTTTGTAGTGTGGGAGGAAACCCACGCAAACAAGGGGAGAACATACAAACTCCACACAGATCGTGGACATGGTCGGGATTTGCACTGACCCCAGCGCTGTGAGGCAGAAGTGCTAACCACTTGGCCACCGTGCTGCCCAGATATATTTTTATGGTGAGCGTTTAATGCTATGAATGTGTTTGTGTATTGAACCAATGGCTCTAACAGTAGGGAGATGTAAATGTAATTTTTTTTTTTCAATCATTTACTATGCACAGGTTTTAGTTTTAAAAATAAAATTTTCATCGGTATCTGTGCACAGTTATCACAAGAATATCACTGCTAGAACTAATCGAATACTCCAGCCGCTATAGCGTTGCAGCAACTGGACTGTAATGAAGCAATAGACTATTTTAACTTTGGCGCTTTTATGTAACCTGCCTAAAGTGAAAGTAGCCTATTCCTGCATTACAGTCCAGTTCCTGCAGCGCTATAGCGGTTGCAGTATGAGATGATATCTAACAGCACAGACTAAACACTGTCATGTTCTTCTGAAATTGATGTCATGGACTTCAGGTACCTGAGGTCAGCATTTGTTTTTTGTCTGTGGGACATTTTTATTAAAACATGGGGGAAGTGACTTGGGGGTTAATATAGTGACATGATTTTGGCATTGCAAACCTATATTCTGCTACTTGACGTGATGGAACTTGTAGTTCCACAACATTTGCAGACTTGAGGCGAAATCTACAGTCCTAGCCAAAATTTTTGAGAATGACACAAATATTATTTTTCACAAAGTCTGCTGTCTCAGCTTTTATGATGGCAATTTGAAATTATACTCCAGAATGTCACGAAGAGTGATCAGATGAATTGCAATTTTTTTCAAAGGCCCTCTTTGCCATGACAATGAATTTTATCCCAAAAACATTTCCACTGCATTTCAACCCTGCCACAAAAGGATCAGCTGACATCAGGTCAGTGATTCTCTTGTTAACACAGGTGAGCGTGTTGAGGACAAGGCTGGAGATAACTGTCATGCTGATTGAGTTAAAATAAAAGGAGGGTGGTGCTTGAAATTGTTCTTCCTCTGTTAACCATGGTTTTCTGCAAGGAAACGCGTGCAGTCATCATTGCTTTGCACAAAAAGGGCTTCACAGGCAAGGATATTGCTGCTAGAAAGATTGCACCTAAATCAACCATTTATCGGATCATCAAGAACTTCAAGGAGAGAGGTTCAATACTTGTGAAGAAGGCTTCAGGGCACCCAAGAACGTCCAGCAAGCGCCAGGACACTTCTAAAGTTGATTCAGCTGTGGGATCGAGGCACCACCAGTACAGAGCTTGCTCAGGAATGGCAGCAGGCAGGTGTGCGTGCATCTGAATGCACAGTAAGGTGAAGACTTTTGGAGGATGGCCTGGTGTCAAGAAGGCCAGCAAAGAAGCCACGTCTCTCCAGGAAAAACATCAGGGACAGACTGATATTCTGCAAAAGGTACAGGGATTAGACTGCTGAGGACTGGGGTAAAGTCATTTTCTCTGATGAATCTCCTTTCAGATTGTTTGGGGCATCTGGAAAAATCGCTCGTCCGGAGAAGGAAAGGTGACTGCTACAATCAGTTATGCCATCCGTAAAGCATCCTGAGACCATTCATGTGGGGATGCTTCTCAGCTGAGGAAGTAGGCTCACTCACAATTTTGCTTAAACACTGCCATGAATAAAGTATGGTACCAAAACATCCTCCAAGAGCAACTTCTCCCAACCATCCAAGAACAGTTTGGTGACGAACAATGCCTTTTCCATCATGATGGAGCACCTTGCCATAAGGCAAAAGCACTGATTAGGCAGGAATGGGTGGCCATCAGTCAGTATGTGGCCCAGAAGTTGATTGACAGCATGTTGGGGCCAATTGCAGCAAATATTGACTGCATAAACCTAATGTAATTGTCACTAAAAGCCTTTGACACTTATGAAATGCTTGAAATTTTACTTCAGTATACCATAGCAACATCTGACAAAAAGGTCTAAAAACACTGAAGCAGCAAACTTTGTGAAAACCAATACATTCTCAACTTTTGGCCATGACTGTATATGTTGTCTACCTCTGGGCTTATTTGTTTGTTATAAAATACACTTTCATATATTTATTTATTTTTTAAATATGTTTAATGTCTGCCATGGGTATAGCAAAATTTGTGATAGCCCTGTGAAGGAGGGTTTGTTCCATGTGGGTTTACTTATTCATGATGGATTCGTTCCCAACTCTAAATGATGCCCATCTGGAAGGTGACATTTTGAACAATGGCATAACTATATTGTGGTACAGGGGTGATGGGCAAATTTATAGTGTTCAGTCAGATTTGGGAGGGGGGAGCAACTCTAAATGGCAGTGTTAAAATAAAGGAGACAGTATTTTCTCTATACTATTTTTTTTTTTATGAAGTTGCTTTGCTGTCTCTTTCCAAGACACCCAGGCCCTAAATAATATACTATTATTATTCTAATAGTTTTTTTTAATGTTTTAGATGGTGTGTAAGGAACCTTAATCGGACATGTTAAACTGTAAGGTTTTTTGTCTATGGCAATGGTTCCCAAACTTTTGCAGTTCGCGGCACCCTTAGACTCCATATTTTTTTCAAGGCACCCCTCCAAAATAATTACTGAGCAGTCCTGTTTTAGAAGTAGTTGGGTCACTCCTCTGCCCTCTGTCACGCCGGTCCCCACTCCTCTGCCCTCTGTCACGCCGGTCCCCACTTCTCTGCCCTCTGTCACGCCGGTCCCCACTCCTCTGCCCTCTGTCATGCCGGTCCCCACTCCTCTGCCCTCTGTCCCCCTCCTCTGCCCCGCGCCAGGCGCCAGCCCTAGAAAAAAGAAAGAAAACAGAAACTTACCAATCCGCGTGGCGCCGGGACCTAGCAGCCTCCTCTCTCCCGCAGCAGCTTGTCACTGACGTCATTCACACTTTGGGAACCGCCGGAGTCTATGTAGTTTCATAGCTTTTTGTAAAGTTAAAATATTTATAATTTTCAAATTCTATGTATCTAAATGTAAAATCACCCACCCTCTGCCCCCCAACAATTCTCTATCATGTGCCACTCTGCCCCCTAAATTATTACATGCCCCTCCCACTGCCAACCAGGTTCTCACATGCCATCTCCTGTCATCAGCCTTTCACACATATGGGCCCTTGCTGTCCAGCTACTTTTTTTTTTTTTTTTATATGCCACCACCTATCAACTAGATTTTCTCTGACATGCCACTCCCTGACCATAAGCTTCTAATATCAGCCCTGCACACCAGCTATTCTATCACATGCCACATCATCAGTGTCGGACTGGGGCATGAAGGGCCCACCGGGGGACTGCAATGCTAGGGGCCCACCAGAGGGGGTGTGGCCAGCCATCATAGAGGCGAGATCAGACACTAGAGGGGGAGTGGTCAGCCCATGAAGCTCAGCTAGCACCATAGTGTAGTATATAAAGAATGCAGTGTGTATATAAAGAGTACACAGTCTTGACCTGCCCCTTAGAATGGGCAGAACAGTCACCAAAAAGCGGAATTGTCCCACTCGGCCAGGCTTGGCTAACCTGTGGCACTCCAAGTGTTGTGAAACTACAAGCCCCAGCATGCTTTGCCAATATATAGCAGCTTATTGCTAGAAGGGGATGCTAGGACTTGTAGTTTCACAATACCTGGAGTGCCAGGGTACCAATATGGATGTCTCCTATTTTAAATTACTTGAACTGAGAGGAGCATTTTTATGTTGCTTTTACCCTACCAGAAACTTTAATGGGTTTTCCACATTAAAAATCAATTTTGGCTAAATCCCCTTCGCTTCAATAATAGGACTTTCGAGGGGGTCCTCATCTAGGATCCCCACTTTCACTTTCCGCTCCTGACACTCACAATTAGCCAGGACCTATGCCATTTCCCTATTGCCACAGCAAAGCTTTGGCAATGCTTGTCTCTCTCTCTAGAAGGGTAGACAGGTGCAGGCTGGCAAGTTTCAGCCCGGGGGGAGCACAGGCGGCTGCATCACATGACACGCGATGCGGCCGTGTCATTATGACGTGATAAATACTGACATTTCCCATTATATGAAATTACTCTAGCATATAAAATAAAATGCTATAACCTTTTACGGATGTTACTGATTTAAGATTCCTATGCATACCTGAACTCCAAGACTACCAATGAGAGGAAAGACCCCTTTCTAATAAATATAAACTATGTGTGAATTAGTGTGTATCAAGTATTAAATATCTTTAAACAAGGGTTCTTAATTTATTTTTGCATACAACCAATATTAAGGAACATTTCATAAAGTGGAAATGCATCACCTCTTCCCAGTAAATGTATAATGGGAGCCCCTCCCTTGGACCCTACTTCTTCAGGGACCTATGAATATATTAGGCTGGGTCCTCACAAAGGAGGAACTAATCTGCACAAGTCATCAGAGTGTTCTTGGAGTCTTCTCTTGGGCTAGCTTCTACCATGTCAGGATGTTTACTTATTATGCAGTGTAATAGGTTTGTAAAGCCCCAGCTCAAAAGTCACTAAGCTAGTACTTTCAAATCACATTAAATAACTTGTATGAAGCAGTGACATGATGCATTGGAGAGGAGGCTTGGCAGAATGCTGCACAGAGTTCTCCACTTCATCTCCTCCTTTGTGGAGTCTCAATTTCTTCAGTGATTCCACTCCAGCACTGAAGAGACAGTCCTAGAAAAGGATACACATATAGGGATAGAGCTACTTATTTAAAGGAAACAGAATTCTGGGACTCAGCATTGGCACCTATAGTTTAGATTTGAATTATTAATGTATTTCCTTATGTTGAACATAATAGAAAACTCAATTCACCTTGGTTTTCTTTTTAGTACACTCCTAGACACCTTAAAACTTGGAACTTTTTTGGGTCATTAGACCCAAACAATTAATTTTATCTTTAATGGTAAACAATGGAAAGTAACATACATTTCCACAATTGCTACAGGTATTTGAAACAACAAATCTTCTGTACTAATAAGTCATTTTGTGTTTAAAGAAAGTTTGGCTTATAATATATTTGCCTCTATGTCTGTTTCATGCA
Organism: Mixophyes fleayi; assembly: GCF_038048845.1. Classification (NCBI taxonomy): domain Eukaryota; kingdom Metazoa; phylum Chordata; class Amphibia; order Anura; family Limnodynastidae; genus Mixophyes; species Mixophyes fleayi. The sequence goes on along the minus strand of NC_134407.1, from coordinate 120,124,264 downwards.
GCCACTTGCATATCTTCTCATCATTAATCAAGCATTCCTATTCTATGGGACCAGCCTGGAGGGCCAGATGTCCCCTCCCCCCCCCCTGTCCTGCCTGCCCCTGCCCTTACTGAAATGTTGTTATGGAGTAAAATCATTTAAAATTGCATCACACAGTTAAATGCTGCATTGTCCAGTGTTTCTTGTTGATTTACTGTCATAGAAGCAATAAAACTATGAATAATGTAGAACTGCAAGATTTTAAGTTCTGTGGGTGTTGCAATAAGTGGATAGATGTGAGAAGGTAGGACATTAGAGGGCTGTACGTGGGGCTCATCAACGGTATGCATGGCCTCCTGCTTAGTAACAACACTTTCTGACCTGTCCCCTTCTTGTGTCACTTACCTGTGTATTTTCAATGCTCCAGCATGCTGCCCCTCTGGGTGACCGCGGCAATGGACGACTCCTTCCCCCCTGCTGAAGTCAAAACCACACTACCGCGCAGGTGCAGAGAGGCTCTCTGCACCTGCGCGGTAGTGTGTTTGTTACACTGCCGCCGCAGACGTCCGGGACAGGGACCGTCATCGAGCTGCTCCCTGCAAGCTCCGCCCCAATGTCGGAGGGGGCGGGGCTTAATCGCGGCCGGGCCTATTGGTTTATAGCCCGGCTGGCCGGCAGGCCAGTCCAAGGCTGCGCATCATAACCAACAGCTTTTCGCTCACGTTACCCCATGTCTACCAGCTTTTCCCTCATGTGCCACCCAACTCACCAGCTATTCTCTCACATTCCAACCTCTGCTTCGCCAGTGACAATTTCACAATTCAAAGAGCCTTAACCGATCTCTGTACAAAATAGAGCCTTTTAGTGAAACCTGCACCACACACAAAATCTTCTAGTGACCCCTACACATGATAGAGAATCCCATAATAAAGAGAATCTTCATCTGACCGCTGCACAATAGGTAGTGCCTTCACTTATCCATATACAACGCAGGGAGCCAGCCTCTGGCCCCTGCACAACGCAGGGAGCCTGCCTCTGGCCTCTGCACAATACAGAGTGATGTATTTTGATACTATAATTTTCACTAAAACATTCCTGGTCACTTCTGGCAGGTTTGAAAAGTGGAGGTATTCCCTATAGCAACCTATCAGATTCTAGCTGTCATTTATTTAGAGCATTCTACAAAATCATAGCTAGAATCTGATTGGTTGCTTTTGATATGCTTATTTCATCATTTTGATCCCCATAGGGTTCTGATTGCGATAGTTCTATTTCTACTATTAGCGTGGGAAAATCACCTAATACTAGAAATAGACCTACTGCAATGAGCTTGGCTCATTGCATATCGGACCTCCTACTAGGTAGGAGGTGTTTGCGGCGGTCCTGGATTTTTTTTATTTTTCTTTAATCAAGCCAAAGATTTGTGGATGTTACAAATATGGGCCCCCCTGGGCGAAGAACTGAACAGATTTCAAGCATGGACATTTGTAAATACAAATTACTTTGGGACAGGAGCAACCCGAACTTTGGATACATATTTATTTTGGACCTGGTTTACAGACATTTTTTGATTGAAAGCTGCGGACAAGAGAAAACTTTATTGGCGAGTATAGGGTATTTATTATTTTTAATAAAAATATATGGTATCAATGAGGGTGTTTACTGTCTTTATTGTGGGTTTATTATTTTTATTAAATGGATGTGGTTTTAATGAGGGTGTAGTGGATTTGTAAACATTTTGTTTTGTGAAACTACAGGTCCCAGCCAGCCCTGGGTGTCAGGGCATGTTGGCACTTGTGGTTCTCCAAGTGCCAACATGCCCTGGCTGCCGTGGGTATGCTGGTGCTTGTAGTTATACAAGTAGCAGCATGCCCACACTATTTAGGGCAACCTGGCTGGCTGGGACTTGTAGTTCCACAAAACGGCATCTGTTTGTTTTTTTACTTCTAATTTCGCCATTATTACCCTACACCCACCGCCCAAGGGTGTAGGTAGAGCCCTAGTGCTATCAGCACTGGGCTGGGGGGGGGGGGGGGCTCTCTTTTTTTGGGCGGACCCCACTCCCTAGGGAATCCAGCCCAGCGCTGAACAGTCTGGAGTTGGTTAGTCATTATGGCAGGGGGACACCTGCCGTGTGTCTCCCTGCTATAGTGCCTCCAACCCTGGCTGGTTTGCCTAGTGCTGGTTCCGTGAAAATCGGGGGAACCCCACGCAAATTTTCTCCCCGATTATTATTTTTTTTTTTTTTCACTGAACCAGCAGTGGGCTGGCAGCACTAGGGTTAAAAGTGAATAGAGGGGGACCCCATGTTTTTTTTTTGTTGTTTAATTCACGGCAAGGAACCACAAAGCACTTTCGGGAAGTTTGAACAGGCTCTTTTACACAACTCTGGCACCGCTCTGAGGGATTAATAAACTGTGAAATGAGAGTGGTGCCAGGGCTAATAGTGTAGTGTGCCCCCCCCCCAAAGCCTAAGAATATTCATTCTTAGGCTTTGTGCCTTTTCGTATAATCTTCCTACAGCCTTGGCAATTCTTGCGTTGGTAGAAACCTTTCCATTCGTCAATCCACATTTTCTTATTGTCACGGTGACTAGTTGTTAATTTGCTAAGCAGATTAGATGTTTTTCTATGTGTTTATATGATGTTTGCTTTTTGGCAATAAATAGTTATAACCCCCTGGATTCCCATCATATTATACACGAGAGCTACACCGTGGGCATGCAAACGTCATACGGACTGCACTTGCGAAAAGCCATTTCGGCGACCATTTGAGACCTACAGACATATACGTATTATGGGGCTTATTCATCATAATGCAGAGATAAAAAAACGATTTTATATAGCTGCCTATCGTGGCACTAAAATAAAATTGCGTATTGACGCAATATGTCAAGAAAATAATGCTGGGTCAGTTGTCTTCTGTTGATTTATAGTCTATAAAGTGATATCTTAGAGCAAGATAGTTAATTTCCACTATTACAATTTCTCTGCGTATATTTTAGCTAGTTATGTATAGTTTTATAACTTGTGTATACTTTATCTTTATATTTTGTACTTTTATCTTCTGATTTCATCTGTGCCTAAACTTCAGGTTGTTTATAAAATGCGAATGGATAAAAATAAAAAAAAGTCACGTTAGCATTTCTCTAGCCGTAAAAGAAAATAAGTTTGTTTTTTAATTCCTGTCCTCGGTGACACCATTTTATCAAATGTTCTGGTGTACAGGACTATAAATAATCATAATGACATAAGCACACTCAGACAGCCTTAAAGAGCTAGTGTACAAGGCACTTATGTAAAATTGTTAGTCCATTAACATTTGCAACCTGTTTGTGGCGCCAATTTCCGGTAATTTATCAGCTGGCAAAGTTCACACAGCAGAGGATATTGTTCCAAAATTGCCTTAAATTTAACTGTCGTGAGCCATTAAAATATATTTTACATAACTATACATATTGGCGTAGTTTGAGTTCTGGTAAAAGGCTGCAGAGTTGATAACTGACATTTCAAGTATAAAAGTGGATTATTAGCTAGTGGCGTTAATGGTATCTGAAAATTAAGGTTTATTACTGCGTGTTTACTGCGAGAAGTGGTGATATCACTAATAGTAAATAGTAATAAGTTAATATTTTCCGTAAGAGTGCTTCCAGAAATGGCAAATGGTTAAAATAACATTTAATATAAGTCCATAGGCGGCTGCACAGTGGTTATAAGCTGGATTTATACATTAGGAAATGGCTCAAGTCCCAAAATGCACACGAGGCAACCTTGACACGCGCCTAGGGACTGCGACTGATGTAGGGACTTAATGACAGGTTGCAGGATTTTTAGCTGCGATTTTCAGTGCGGATTTTGTTGTGTCTAATCGGAATTTGTGAAGTATTGAAAAGACAGTGTTTTTTTCTATAACGATCTTCTCTTCTCCACACTCCACTGTCGTCCTTGTTTGATAGGGTTGGAGCCAGGCTTTAGGAGGGATATATCATTATATATTAAAGGCTGTGATTCATCAAGTGCTGCCTCTGATATATATGCAGCAATGTGCAAAATTAGCCTGATGCAATAGACAGGAGATATATTTTAGTAGGCAGTTTAACATGCATCCTCTGTGCTCTCACCAGAAAGTGGAAAAGATCACTATGAGAAGTTCTATACTCACAGCAGTCATTTTTATTATTATTTTTCATTTCTTTTTTTTTTTTTTTTTTAACTATTTATTTTGAAAAATAGCAATCATGTACAGATAAGAATCAACAATTAGTACATTTGCAGGACAAGAGATCAAAACAGAGAACAGTACATGTCATGGGCATAAATCAAAGAAGCTGAAAATATTTGAGTAGCAAATATATAAAATAGCCAGATGTTGTCAAGAAACAGGCAGGTAAGTATACAATTGTTATGCAGAATACTCAAAACACTATCACATTTTATATCAATATAGTGTGGGGGAGGGGTGGGCACTGGTCGCCACCGAGACTGAAAGAAAAAGAGAACATTCTTCCCAATTATCCACACAGTTCCCCAACCATATCCTTCCTTTTTAAGAGGAGGAACAAATAAATAGAAGAGGGGCAATGAGAGTTTCAGAGGAGATTACTGCTTAGATTCCCTGGGAAGGGAAACAACATTGAGAGTCAAGAGTAAGGCCACCTATGAACCTAGGGAGTCTATTTAGGAGGAAGGAGATGGTACAGGAGGTAAGGGGTTATAAGTAAAGCCAAGGGGCCCAAACCCGGTGAAATTTATCATCCTTATCATGCAGGTGGTATGTAATCTGTTCCATCTGTTTCCAAGACTTAGCTACTAGGTAACGCGCAGCAGCCAGGACATAGGAGGCCAATTTTGCAGACTCTCTATCATCCTCAATCAAAGGGTAACAGAGAAGAAAAGACCATGGGTCTTTCCGGACAGGGCATGGAAGGAGGGAGGAGAGGAGGGTCCTAACTCGGTCCCAAAAGGAGGATATTTTAGGGCAGGACCACCAGATATGCAGAAAGGAGCCCAGCTGGCCACAACCCCGCCAACATAATGGAGAACTAGAGGGGAACATTTTAGTGAGTTTGTCAGGTGTATAGTACCACCTATAGTATACTTTATATGCGTTCTCCTTTCATTTCTTTTTTTTTTTTTTAAACAAAAGAACTAGTCAAATACATAGAGAAGTGTTATTTTAAGATTATTTTACATTAAATTGCTGCCACTAGGTGGCATATTTCCTATACTGATAACACTTTGCCGTTCTGCAAAGTTTGAAAACAATAACGGGTCTACTCCATTTGGCGCTTTAAGTGGATGCTAAAAAATGAGCACCCTCGTTATGGCTATAGAACCATTAGCGCATACAATTAGGCAGGCTTCCCATTTCCCAGGCATTACTTTTCACTCCTATACACACAAACTATGTTTATTTGCGTATGATGTATTTCTGTTTGTTACCAGTCAGGAGACCTCGTTACCAGCCTTGAAAAGCATCCTAGATGACTACAGTTCGGCCTCGTTATTTAAATTAAATATTACTAAATCTGAGGCCCTACCTATTAATATACCGTAATCCTCATAGTTTCTGCAAAAGAAATTTCCATTTGTCTGGGTAAAGGATTCTTTGCCCTATCTGGGTATACATATTCCCCCTACCTTATCCTCAGTATTTGAAACTAATTTCACTCCAATTTATCTACATTTTTCCTCCCTAACTAAGAATTGGCTTAACTTCGAGGTCTCCTAGCTGGGTTGTATAGCTGTTTTTAAAATGATGTTACCGAAACTGATGTATATTTTTCGCACTATTCCCTATATTGTACCTAAACGATTGATGGCCCACTTCCATACGCTAATGATGTCATATGTGTAGCGGCAGAAACGTCCCCTTCTTTCCCATAAATGTATGGCCCTATCTAAACAATGCGGGGGACTGATGCTTCCTAACTTAACTTGCTACCAGGAGGCTTGCATATTGAGCCACCTGCGAGATTGGGTGCTCCCTCTGACCTCTAAGCCATGGGTGGATTTGGAGAGAGCCGTGTGCCCTAGTTACCCGTTGTTGGATCTTCTCTGGACACCCAGGCCGGCTCGCCCATCTGTTGTATACAGGTTATGGTCCATCTCGGATGCCATGCAGGTGTAGGATAGAATCATTGGGCTGCATGCCAACTTTGTACTCCCATCTCGTAACCTCTCTCTCCAGGCAGTGGGTCAACTCATCTCAGATTTGAATCTGGCTGTCTGGAAAGTTAGAGGGATTTCCTCAGTATCAGATTTGTTTGCCCAAGGCCTTTTTCTTTCCTTTTCTCAGCTCCAAGATCGCTATAGCTTGCCATCCTCAGAAACATATAGGTACTTGCAAATCAGTCACTGGGTCAGAACTGTCTCTAGGACCTCCTACTCTCTCTCTCTTTGCTCCCATCATCTGTCATAGATAGACTGACAAAGGGTAGTGGTAGAGGCGGAATAACATTTTGGTACCATTACATTTATTCCCTGATCCCCCAACTAAAACTCCGGCACAAACCCAGTGGGAAACGGATGTGAATTTAATGCTCACTGAGCAACAATGGGAAAGAATTTTTGTAACTTTCCACCGTATGTCTAAGTGCATTAACCATATAGAGATGCAGGTCAAACTTCTCAACCAGCTATACCTTACCCCGGAGCGGTTACATAGGTTCTGGCCAAGTCAACCAAAATTCTGTTTGCGCCAATGTTCCCAAATAGCCGATTTTTCATGTCTTCTGGTCATGTCTGATGATTCAGCCGCTGTGGGGTGAGGTATTTGCTTTGATCTCAACTGTCCTAAAGACTCCTGTTGCTCCAGACCCAGCCCTAGCTCTTCTCCATGTCTACCCGACTTCCATTCCGAAGCACGATCGCTACCTCTTGGGCCACATATTAATAGCTGCTAGAGCAGCAATAGCACAAAACTGGAAGTCTCAAGCCCCCCCTACCACTGCCCGAATCATCTCTAAGCTACAGCACAGCTTTGAGATGGAAACAATAGATACGCCCTATTCCTCATCTGCATCAGCTCCTATCAGGTGGCATGAATGCATCACGGATGGCCCCGGGGCTCCCCAAGATACTCCCGATTTCCCAACAGCTCATTCTTCAGCGGCCCATATAAAATCTCCCCAGCCCATTGATCAGCTCTTATCCCCTGGTACCCCTCCCATGGTGGAGACATCTCCGGATGATCAAAATGAAGGCTGATATATCTTGCTGTATTTCTTTGGGGTTGTTTGTTTATTTTGATTAGATTGTTTTGTTTTCTCCTTTTAATTTTAAATGCCCATTGTTGATATTGTGTGCCTTATTTTAATTTCAATTTTAATTGAGTGATTCCTTTCCCCCTGCGAGGGGATTCCCTATGTGTTTCCCTTTGTTTGTAATTTCTTTTCCCCGTTCTTTTTTTCTGTACCCCATATACCTTTGAAAAAGTTGAATAAAAATATTGATGCAAAAAAATAAGCACCCTTTTTGCATATGATCAAAAATTATCCTTATTATTTTGATCCCCATAGGGTTCTCATTTTATACTTTCCACATATATATATTTTGTTATCATTTCTGATATATGGTTTTCTTCCATATAAGATACATTTGCCCATAGACTGACATCAAGAGCTGTGGCTCAACTGATATATGCACTGTTCTGGTAACATAGAGTTGTGGGTTTGATTCCCCATCCGAGCTAAGCTCATTGCGATAGTTCTATTTCTACTATTAGCGTGGGAAAATCACCTAATACTAGAAATAGACCTACTGCAATGAGCTTGGCTCATTGCGTATCGGACCTCCTACTAGGAGGTGTTTGCGGCGGTCCTGGATTTTTTTTATTTTTCTTCAATCAAGCCAAAGATTTGTGGATGTTACAAATATGGGCTCCCCCTGGGCGAAGAACTGAAGACTTCAAGCAACAAGGGCCCCCCCTGGGCAGAAGAACTGAACAGATTTCAAGCATGGACATTTGGAAATACAAATTACTTTGGGACAGGGGCAAGCCGGACTTTGGATACAAATTTATTTTGGACTTTGTTTACAGACATTTTTGGATTAAGAGCTGCGGACAAGAGAAAACTTCATTGGTGAGTATAGGGTATTTATTATTTATTTTATTTTTTTAACATTTTTATTTAAGAGATTGACAACAAAAATAAGCACATTGGTTACATAGAGCACAATAAACATACAAAGTGTTTACAAACGAAGAAATATGTTGGTATAGTTGACTGACAACCCCTATGTTCCAGTGACTAGGGTCAAAGATTTTTTGGGTTGTTAACAAATAAGGAACAGGTAAGTACATAGATGAGCTCAAGGACGCAGGCCAGCACCCCTCCCCCCTCTTTAAAACCAGCTATTCAGGGGACATTTGTTCAATCGGCGGATTCCTTTCACACATTCGTAACTACCATTCTGTATTATGAAAGCTCTTCCACAGTTGTGTACGTATAACTTGCGGTAAAAGGCCTATCAAACTTTCCCAGGTGTTAAAAAAATATTCAACTCTGCTTTCTTTTTGTAAAGAGGTTTTAATCCAATCCATACGAAAGACACGGTAAAGTTTTTGTCAAAATAATGATAATGTAGGTGGTTCTTTCTGAGCCCAGACCTGTAGAACACTCTAACTTGCTGCCGCCGATATAGCAAGCAATAATTTTCTACAGCCCTTGGTTACCTTAATTTCTGCTGGCAAAATTACGAATATTGCCCACTCCGGGGAGAGTGGGACATAGTTTACTAAATGGGCGAGTGAGTATCTCCAGACCTGGACCCAGAAACGCTTAATGTGAGGACAATCCCACAAACAATGTGTCAAGTCTGCCTGATGTGTTCCACATTTTGGGCATTTGTGATTATCTGCCATACCTATTTGAAAACGTCTGAAAGGAGAAAGATAAGCTCTATGGAAGATTTTTATGAATATCTCTGTATAAGTCATAGCTGGGATTAAGTGCAGCTGTTTTGACAAGGCTTTCAGAAGAAAATCTGGGGTCATAGAAGGGAATCGTTCCTGCCATTTGGCGATGCCTGTCTTGGAATTGCTAAAATCAAACCAATGACGTAGAATAGAATAATGTTGTGAAATAGCTTGATGTAACGGAACCAGCTTAGACAAAATTGGATCTAGTGGGTTATCCCAGTCTAACAGAGAGAACTTGTTTAAGACAGTTTTAATATAATGTTGGCATTGAAAGTAGGCCAGATTGTGGGCATGAATGGGGGGGAAAGAAGAAGAGGCTTGATCATGAGACATGGGTTTACGAGACACCTTGTCAATTAGTGGACGAATTGTTGAGATTCCCATGTGGGTTTATTTTGAATTGCCTACAAATTTGATGCCATAACTTATAGGTAGTGAAAAGGATTGGATTGTCACTAACCAGGTCCGGTAGTTCCTGTTTATGCATGTGAATAAATGCACGGAGGTCTATATCTGGGAGGAAGTTTTGGTCAAGTGTGGTATAGGTGTATGTGGATGTATTATGAATCCAATCTCTTAAGTGTCTCAATTGAGCCGTCTGGTTGTACTGAACTACATTTGGTAGATTGAAGCCTCCCCTCTCTCGTTTGTTGTAATCATTTTGAGTCAAATCATTTTTATTAGATTGATCCGGCCTCCCATAGACAGATTTAATCTACCCCACCTATTTATTTCTCGTTCAGTTTCCAGAATTGTCTTCGTGATATTTGAGTGATAAAGTAGATGAATATTTTTTGGGAGACTGATGCCTAAATATGTCATGGAGGACTTTATCCAAAGTAATAGGGATATCATGTGCCCATATTGGTTTAGTAACTTCCTTTGATAAATACATGGCTGATGATTTTTCAAAATTAACCCTAAAACCAGAGACCTGACCAAACTCGGCAATACGAGCCATCAGTGGACGAAGGGAATATTTTGGATTAGAAATCTAGATCAATAAGTCATCAGCAAAAGCTGATAGTTTTATCTCCTGAGTACCAATTTTAATGCCCTCAAGGAGAGTCCAACTCTGCAAGACCCTGAGCATTGGATCCAGAACTAGGTTGAAAAGTAGAGGAGAAAGAGGACACCCTTGGCGTGTCCCTCGGGACATTGTTAAAACTCGGCTTTTGAGACCATTAATCAGCAGTGACGTGTTAGGGGAAGTATAAAAGAAGGCTATTCAGGCCTTAAAGTCATTATCAAAACGCCTTAATGAAAGAATCTCATGGAGGTATGGCCAAGACACAGTGTCAAATGCTTTCTACGCATCAAGACTTAAGAGCATGTTTGTGGAGGGGGTTGTTGTGGAAGCTATTATAGCCGAAATTGCCGAGCGCACACCCTTAACCGAATGGCGTCCATTGACAAATCCTAATTGGTGAGAAGTTAGCAAATGGGGGAGTATACTTTGAAGTCTGTTAGCCAATATTTTGGCCAGTAATTTATAGTCTATATTAAGGAGAGTTATTGGACGATAAGAGCCTTCCTCCTGAGGATCTTTCCCAGGTTTGGGTAGGAGGATTGTGTGAGCACTATTAAAAGAAGGATAAGACGGACGCTCCCTATGGAGTTTGCAAAAAAGTTCAGTCACAATTGGCTGAATTTCTCCGCGCAGAGATTTATAATATTCGGCTGTAAGGCCATCAGGACCAGGGGCTTTGTGTTGTTTCAAACCTTTAATCGCTAAATCTACCTCTTGAGATGTAATATCTCCTGCCAGGATCTCCCTCTGATCAGGTGTCAATGAGGGGAGTTTTGCTTCTCCTAATAATCTAGACATCAATTGTTGATCTGGCGGGGTACCTGAGTATAAGGTTGAGTAATATTTATGAAATTCCATCAAAATCTCTTCTGAACTAGTGAGTAAACCCTTAGGAGAATTTGTTTTAATTGCCACTATATGTCCTCTACGTTCATGGGTTTTAGTCATATTTGCCAGTAGCTTACCAGCCTTGTTACCCCATCTAAAGTATTTGTTTTTTGTATAATCAATTTGTTGTTTGGCTTGACATGTTAAAAAACTTTCCAATAATTGTCGCGCTTCTCTATGTGTCGCTAGGGATGCATCTGTTTGAAGTAAGACATGGCGGTCGTAAGAGTCCGCAGAAGCCTTGTGTAAAGCTTTGTAAGTTTCTTTTGACTTTTTACGGTGATTTGAAACATATGCAATTATTCTTCCCCGCATGACCGCTTTTGAGGCCTCCCAGAAAAGAATAGGATTTTCCCAGTGGTCTATATTATTATCCAAATATTCTGCCCATGCATTAGTCAGAAATTGTTGTAAATGCTCAGAGCTATGCAGATACTCGCCTGATTAAAGGCATCAGCTGGTCTGCCACATGTATGTAGTCAATTCTGGAAAACGAGCCATGTACACTAGAATAATATGAGTATGAGCGATCTGACGGATTGAGAAGGCGCCGTGGATCCACTACACCACATTCCACTGCCAGTCCCGAAAAATAGTTGGAATCAGAAGTTCTAATCAGATTTGTTTTTTCTGATCTAACTTTGGATTTGCTACTGCGTTAAAGTCTCCTGCTATAATGAGATTAGGTGGGTCTTTTTGCATTAACATTTGCTTAATGGAAGGAAAAAAATCCTGTTGGGCCGTGTTTGGAGCATAAATATTTAGTGGTATAAATTTTGTATCGTTAATTTGGATGTGAACAAGCAAATATCTACCATTTGGATCAATTATCGTTTCCTGGATAGTGTATTGAAGGTGTCTTGCCAATATGATAGCAACACTTCTAGATTTTGAGGTATGGGGGGCAGTTATACAATCACCTATCCATCCTGCTCGTAGGGCAAGGCCTTCAGAGTCCTTCCAGTGCAGTTTCTGTAAAAATGCTATATCTGTATGTACGCGTTTAAGATGCGTTATTACTTTCTTATGCTTAATTGGGGTATTAAGGCCTCCTACATTCCATGATAATATATTTAGCGTTTGTGGGGGCAAAGGGGGAGGGGGTTTAGGACCTAAAGACTGCATGATTTAACCCGAAACAATGTAATATAGGGAAGCACCTGCGCATTAAACCACAAGCCGCCTCTTATTCCTTAAACACAAAATCCCCTTTTTTTTGTGACATAAGATACCACCATACAATACAAAAGGAATTGGATGGCGCTATAGGTGTATACAACAAACATACAAAAATATATAGTATTTAAAAGGTAAACAATGATCAAAGTCACAGTCCCATAAAATGTTCACTTCAAACAATTTTCATGCTTAGATGATCCATCCTGATATTCTCCCAATCCTCCTTGGGCAAGGAGGAGGTGACGTCAGTGAAAATTGAGAAGGAACTCCCTTCCATCCAGCGGTAGCGGGACTTGTGGTTGAAACAGCCGGCGGTCCGGTAATCGGACATTTTACATCTAAAACTATATGCCTGCTATTTCCTGAGTGGGGGTAAGAGTCCACCCTTCTCAAGCGGTCCTGATTTTAAGTTTTACCCGTTGCATTGCGGCTGATGCCGATTGTTTAAATAAATGTATATAAGTTTTTACACATGGGAACGTATATTTTGTCTTTTATATTGCATCGGAGTATATTTCGATTTTAAAGGAATGGAAGTGGACCAATTTATGACACTGCAGATGAATCGTGCATTTGCTCTTATGTAAGTGTTTATCCTTAAAGGAAAACAGCATTTTTTTCACGTGGTGCTGCATGCTATATATTATCTCACTGGCTAATAGGGGATTCATAGAATTTACCGGTTAGTTGCCAGATATAAGTAATACTGAGATATTTCTCTGGATGTTTTTTTTTTAAAGTTTTATTTTTGAGAAGGTCAATAATGAGCATCAGTCCAAGACAAAATCTGTTACAATCAGGTTATGCATGTTCAGGGACTAAATACAATCATTGTATATCATAATAAAAAGAGTTTTGATATTGACCAAGTTTTAACTATAAGAATAGAAGAAAGAAGAGACACAAAAGAGAGGCTAGTCAGAGATCTGGATGTTTTTTTACATGGAACCTATACTAATGGATTTGGGAGAATATCAGGATGGATCATCTAAGCATGAAAATTGTTTGAAGTGAACATTTTATGGGACTGTGATTTTGATCGTTGTTTACCTTTTAAATACTATATATTTTTGTATGTTTGTTGTATACACCTATAGCGCCATCCAATTCCTTTTGTATTGTATGCATGATTTAACCACCCCCCGTGAGGGATCAGAGTGAAGGGTGCTGACCATGCGTCCCCGCAAACAATGCGCAACACTTTGGATAACAAATAACATTGTGCTTAAGTAATGTGAATCAAAAACAGTAAATTTGTAGAATCTCAATACATTTTTAAACATTTTCCTAACCAAATCTAAACATAATTGACCTCTGGAGATATTACCAGAGATCAAAATGAACTTTTTCATACAAATTATTGTAACTTTAGAACACAGAGAGAGTTTGTTTCCTTTTTTTTTTTTATATCACTGAGTAATCATCACGTGAGTAGATCTCTCAAACCACCTTTTTATACTATACATTTATAGTCAAGCTTAAAACCTTTTATAGCAAGCTATGTCCTCAAGGTGGTGTGCGGGGTAGTGAACGGGCACACCCTGCACTGCCAGAAGGCCAGGCAGTCATTTCGAAGTGGCGTTTGGCCACAGATGGATCCTCAAAGAATATAGGACGGCCATTCTCTTATTACCCTTAGTTTTGACGGGTAGAGAAGTGCAAAGCGCTTGTTATTATCTAAAAATTTACAAATCGAAGTGAATTCCTTGCGCTTTTGTGTGAGCATGGCTGAGTAGTCCTGAAAGATTAAGATTTTATCATTAACTATGACCAGTTCTTTCTTACGTCTATAAGCTATTAGAATTTTTTCTTTTTCTGTATAATCTAGGAATCTGGCTATTACAGGTCGAGGACGACCAGTCTGGCCCTCTCTCAATTGGCCCAGACGATGTGCCCTTTCGATGCGGGGGGAATCAATGTCGTCCTGAAGGCCAAGGCCCGCGTTAACATCCTGACTTAAGAACGAAAATAACTTAGGGCCCTTGATTGTTTCTGGGATACCAATAAAGCGCAGATTGTTTCTCCTGCTACGGTTTTCCAAGTCATCTAATTTATCTTGGAATTGGGACATTTGTTTAGCTTGTTTTTCAGAATTGTTCTGTAATTGTAAATTTGTGTCTTCAACATCACTTGTGCGCTGCTCCAGAGTTTCAATTCTGGCTGTATTTTCTGAAATCTTCAGAACAGCAGTGTCAAGAGAGGCCCGAAGTGTTTCAAATTTTTTGTCAATAATTGGGAGTAAGATATTTATCTGGGCCCTTTAGACCCCGGCTCCCCAGTTGGTATTTGTGAGGGTAGCTGGTCACCTTCCCCCAAGCCCCCCGATTAGAGGGATGAGAAAGAAAGGGAGGCCACCCTATCAGTTATTGATTTACCTCGACCTGGTCTTGCTTGATCAGGTTTTGTGTTTGCACGCTTTGACGTGGATTTGTTACAATATTTTTCCATCTCCAGAACGTACTCACTATACTGGGGAGTATTTTAGTATAAGTTTGATAACACAGATACTTAGTCAAGTCAAGCTCAAAGAGAAAAAGAAAAGAGGAATATGATGACCATGTTTCTCTCTAATATAAATTTGGACCATGAATTACATTTTATCACTAGTTCTAGACCTTCCCTAGCATGACAAGTGATCTGTCGCTTGTTTTATAACCCGCTATCTCTATTGTATTTTTGTTGTTTTGCTTTATTTTTTTTATTTATTTATTTATTTTAATATATAAAAGAGGTTGAATATAAACTGTGAAATGTCTCCGAGATTAGTAGAGCACACACGTGTCCCTGCTTATGGTACATTGATAAAGCGAATCACATTTAACAAATTTAGTTTCAATAAATTTATGTCTACTGATATGTTATCAAGTAAAACAACAGGTTGTATTGTTAATAATGCAAAATGATTAGATCAAATCTGATATGTTAAGTAAATGTATATATAGCAAAAGATAGCAGAGCTAGTATCTAAGCAAAACCTTATAGTCTCAATGGAGATGTTAAGGGAAGAGTCTATGCTTTGTCACCTCTCTCTATAGATCAGCCCGACCAAGCAGCCAATTTATCTCAATGCTCCAACTGGAACCAAACGAACACTTGGACCGATGTAGCTATCAGTGGGGATGAATCATACGGGACTAAGCGACAGGTTAAAGCTTCCACTATATGTCCGTTGATTTTATCACCTCACCCGCGATTGGGTCTCCCAACAGCTCCAACTCTGCATCTCAGCTCTCCCTGGAAAGCCTCCGTTCAAGCTCCCCTGCCCGATCAGGACCCTCCAGCGCAGCCGCCGGGCGTACACATGCAGCTCCAGATTAGGGTGGTAACCCCAGCCTCCACGATCTTCTCAAGGGGCAATCTGATTCTTCCCCACACTAGTGATATGCTATCAGGCTGGGCCAAATTCTTTCAGTTTTCACACCTTTTTTTCTCGGTTGGGCCGCCACCTCGCTCCACAAAGGGTTGGGAGGGCAGGGTAACTCTCGCTTCCGCACCGACTCGATAGTTTTTTACAGGGGCGATCAGGTACTTTCCCCCAACCGTAGTGTGCGATCAGGCCGGGCCAGTATTTTTACTTTGGATCGCAGATGGGTTATCGCCTCGTAGCAAGCATGTGGCTCTCGTTCCGAGCCTGACTGCGGGGATGATCGGTATAGGAGTTCCATGGGGCTATCTCGCTCCCAGACACTCGTGGACTTTTTGTAAGCCGTATAATATTGTTTTTAGAGTGTGCCAGTTCTCTGATGGCTGTGGATAACAGATAGCTGCACGGAGCTCTTCTAAAAGCGGCCATTCCAGATGTCCCGCCCACCGGAAATCGGATATTTATTATTTTTAATAAAAATATATGGTATCAATGAGTGTTTACTGTCTTTATTGTGGGTTATTTTTATTAAATGGATGTGGTTTTAATGAGGGTGTTGTGGATTTGTAAACATTTTGTTTTCTGGAACTACAGGTCCCAGCCAGCCCTGGGTGTCAGGACATGTTGGCACTTGTGGTTCTCCAAGTGCCAACATGCCCTGGCTGCCGTGGGTATGCTGGTGCTTGTAGTTATACAAGTAGCAGCATGCCCACACTATTTAGGGCAACCTGGCGGACTGGGACTTGTAGTTCCACAAAACAAAATGGTGTCTGTTTGTTTTTTTACTTCTAATTTCGCTGTTATTACCCTACACCCACCTTCCAGGGGTGTAGGAAGAGCCCTAGTGCTATGAGCACTGGGCTGGGTGTCCCTAAGGGGGGGTTCTGCTGACCCCACTCCCTAGGGAATCCAGCGCTGAACAGTCGGGTTGGTTAGTCATTATGGCAGGGGGACCCCTGCCGCGTGTCCCCCTGCTATAGTGCCTCCAACCCCGGCTGGTTTGCCTAGTGCTGGTTCCGTGAAAATCGGGGGAACCCCCACGCAAATTGTTTCCCCGATTTTCACGGAACCAGCAGTGGGCTGGCAGCACTAGGGTTAAAAGTGGATAGAGGGAGGACCCCACGTGTTTTGGGTTTTTTTTGTTTAATTCACGGCAAGGAACCACAAAGCACTTTTAAATCTCCCGCTCCCAGGCTCAGTGCAGTGAATAAATTAACTGACATCACTGAGGGGGCGGGAAGTTTAAACTGGCTCTTTTTTACACCGCTGTGAGGGACTAATAAACTGTGAAATGAGAGTGGTGCCAGGGCTAATACTAGTGTAGTGTGCCCCCCCTCAGCCCCAGAACACCAACCAGCCCCCCTGCACCCAATAAATATGGCTAAGTTCTCCTGCTCACAGAAGAAAATTTCTAAGCAAGAGGGTCAGTCAGCCATGTTTGTGCTCTCCAAGTGAAGCCATTTTCAGTACACCCAGCACAAGACTCTATCTGACATGCGCAACGTTATGAAATTTTCTGAAATCCCCTATCTTTAAAATGGGGCATGTTTTACCAAATTGTAAAAAAACTAACTTTCTCAAACTTGTGAAACCTCAAAGGCACTCCTCAGCCCTAATAGCTTTCTAACAAAACTTACTGCGTGTCTTTAAACGCCCTGTACACTGAGTTGCGCTCCCCCCAAAAAAACAGAAAAACGGCGACTTTTGCAAAACAGGAAGTGGAAAAAAAATGGCGAAATTTTGAACTTTAGATTGTTCCTAAATTGTCATTTTTTTATTATTTTTTTTCTGAAATTTCACATGCGGAACCTGTAGACAGGTCTCCATTCGCATGCCAAATTTCAATTTAATAGCTGTAATACATTTTAAGATGTAGACCCTCAAACACCATGACCCCTCTCTCACAGATTCCCTATGGCAAAATGACGTTTTTTTAGATGTAACCTTAATATACACACACACACATAATGTGTGTTTATATGTTATACTTTGACACCTGCTCAGTGGCGGATCCAGGGGGAGGGGGGGCGATCGCCCCCCCCTAGCAGGGGCTTGCTGCCGGCGGCTGCACACTATGTGCAGATCCGTTCAGCAGAGTTAGGGAGAGAGTCCTGCCCAACTGCTCTGATTGACACAATCAGAGCAGCCGGGCAGGACTCTCTCCCTAACTCTCTCTGCTGAACGGATCTGCACATAGTGTGCAGCCGTCAGCAGCCTTAGGTGTCAAAAAGGGGGCGGGGCTAAATCTCCCCCCCCCCCTAAATGGCCCCGGTACAATTAACTTCTGGATCCGCCCCTGCACCTGCTTCACAAAGCTGACACTTTACAGGAGCTGCATACCCTCTTTTCTAATCACTTTGGATTGCTGCACATTGTGACTGTTTGTTAGCTGCTGAGTACTACTGAGAAATCCTTGGCTCAACTCAGGAGAGCCCATGGGTGTATTAAAGTGTTGGTTTTAATCTTGGGCACAGGTCATGAAGTGGTGCAGCGATTAGCATTGTCACGAGTACAAGCATGTTCTAGTAAGTGTTTAATATGGGCTACTATATGTATCTGTTATCTGTCCACGACTGTTCTCCAGTATAAAATGGATGCTTTGAAACATTCATAACTCCTGTCCTGCTTTCTGCCATCATCTGACCAATGGATCTTGGTGACTGATTCAAAGGTTATACTTTTCTGAGAAACTAGCAGAAACCAAATGTTCCAGGGGCGACCATTTTGCCCCACAAAGACATTTTTCAATGAGAACATTTCAGCTTCATGTTAGAAGGGCAAAAAAAAGGAGAACAACATTACTGGGTGTGCTAGGTAATTGAAATCCCTTTGTGAGTCTATTATGACAATTCAGCATACAACAATATGATCCTGAAGGATGCACCCTAAACACATAAGAGAGTACATAGAAGCAAGACAAAAAGAGTGTTCAGATTTGGGGCACTCTGGGATAAATAATAAAATTCTTCTTTTTATTGGATATACGTTAAAAAATGGAAAGTGTCAAATTTTTGGCGAGAAATAATTAAAAACATGAAAGGGTTAAAATGTGCTAGTTGTTAGTTAAAAATGCAAAGTACAGTTGCATAGCTTTGCTGCCTCCATACAATTCAAAATATATTCCTTAATACGGTATGTAGCTAATCTGCTGATAATACCAAATTATAGTTGAAAGATAATTCGATTTTCCTTTCCCAATTCCATGGCAGCTCTTACAATGGGTTAATACCCTGATCAGTTTAGTGTAGACAGGAAGAAATTTTCCCCACCTGGATCCCATATAAGGCAGCTCCTCCTCTTCCTCAGTGTCTTTTCTTCCTGTCTCAGCAAGTGTATGACAGGCTAGTGCAGTGTAGCATATTTTGTTTTGTTCTTTTATTCGAGGGGGCTTACCCGAGGTTTGTGGCTTTCCTCATGTGCTGGCTGTATGTGCAGTAGGGTGTGACATGGGCTGGAACTGTATCATTTTCTCAGTTGGGCTGTTTTGAAGTATGGATGCTGCCTGGGACTTCAGAGTCGGGCGCGTGCACACGGTGGGCGAGCGCATGGTGAACGCGCTTGCAGTGCGCTTCCGGGTTGCCGTGCAGCGCTTCTCCCATTCATCTGTACACCTGTCAAGGGACAGATGAAAAGCATTACAGGTGGAAAACATCCTGTAATAGACACACTCTGATGATATCAGAACAGGCACCTTTTTAAAGCAACTGACGCCCATTATATGAGGCTCATTGTTTGCTATAGGTGGTTGTATGATGCAGGACTTAGCAGCTATCTGGATACAATGCACTATGAACCAGGAGCTTGCCCCAAAAAAGCTGAAGGACACCCCAAGGTAAGCCCTTAGAAGTGGGTGTTTGTGTACTTTAGAATAGCTTACTTAGTACCTTTTGTTCTATTGTGTATAGTACCTCTGTGGAGCTTGTGCAGGTAAAAATAAAATGTAAAGTTAAGAATCGAGTATGTGCAGCCTGTGATGGCCGATTGCCGAAAGATTGCATTGATCTATTATGTGTGTCATGTACCCCTGAAACGATAGAGGAGCCTGGCCCCCCAGAACAATTCGAACAGTTCTTTTCATGGATGGTGAAGTCGATGCAAGATTTTCAGGCCCCACGGCAGGGGGCAAAGACGGACTGGACTCCAGTAGCAGAAGAGATGGAGGATGTGAGGCCAGGGCCATCCTCTGAAACATTCAGTACCCTTCAGGACTGGGATTCCGAGTCAGATAGTGAGGCTGAGGTGAAAGAATGTTTAATTTGGATACCATAAATGTTATACTCAAGCATATTAACAAATCTCTAGGCATTGAGGAACCTTCAGCTCCGGTCAAACCACAGGATGCACTGTTTTCAGAACACCAAGTGAAATCTAGAGTGTTTCATACCCATAAGGTGATTAAAGACTTGATTGCTAAGGAGTGGCAAGCCTTAGACAAAAGTCATCCTAACTGTTATGAGCCGTGGCAGTGCTCAGTCGCTGCAACTCTCCTACCTGCGTCCCGGCCGTCGCTATGGTGACCGGGACATCACTTCCGCCTATGACCCGGCCGTTGCCGGGGCAACGGAGGGACGCTTTAGCGCTGCGTCCCGGCAATGAGAAGCCGGGCGCATGCGCCCATCAATATTACTAGCCTGCGGGCTAGTGAATTTAGGTGCAGGGGGCTGGGTATTATCAGAGCCAGGCTCTGATTGGCTGTCCTCACTATTTAAGGCAATGAGGTCTGCTACCTCATTGCCTGTTATAGCTTCTGTGCTCCAGTCTGCTGACCTGCTAGTTCCTGTTCCTGTATTCTGATACCACTACTGACTCCCCGTGTATGACCCTTGGCTTTGAATTGGACTTCGCTCGTGTTTCCTGTGACCCTGATCTCTGGCCTGTTTACCGGTTCTGCTATTCGCCTGTGACCCCTGACCTCAGCTTGTTTACCGATACTGTTGTCTGCTGCCGGCCCTTGACCTCTGCGTGGACCTGACTCTTCTTGCTTGGGTTCTCCCCAGCCGGTACACACTTCACGACCCTCTGTCAGTCTGCGGCCCAGTCTGTCCCCACCATCAGGGACTCCAGTGAACACCTGATTGGCAGAGTAGATTCCGGGTTGTGTTGTGCCGGCTGGAGGGGTTCCTAACACTAACATGGAGAGACTGAACCGCATGTACCCTTTCCAGGACGAGGATATGCTAAGATAGTGTTTGGTGCCTAAAGTGGATTCAGTCATAGGGACCATTGAAAGACGCCATGGATAGGAGAATGAAGACTTCCTTCAGAAAATTACACATCTCCTCAGGCATAACGCTAAAGTCTGGGATAGCCATCGCTTAAGTAGCTAGAGCTCTTGGATTATGGGCCAGCATGTTACATACAGATATTGAAGATAGAATAAATAGATTGTACCTTCTAAAGTCCTTAGAGGTTATGCAGAAGAATATTGATTTCTTGTGTGAAGCTTCATTGGATATGATTGTTTTCTTTTCCAAAAGCATGCCCTCAGCAGTTGTTGCAAGAAGAGAGCTTTGGTTACGTCCATGGGTGGCAGATTATCAATCCAAAAGCCGTCTGACAACGCTTCCATATGAAGGTAATTTCTTGTTTGGAGAAAAGCTGGATAATCTGATGCAGAGGCTAGCAAATGGTAGTGCTAATCGTTTACCACAGGACAGAAAGGGGAGATGTTTCCTCAGTTACTCTCCAAGGCAACAGTTTAAATAAGCCCGTGCCGATAGGCCTGGCAGACAATTTTCCAGACATCAGATCAAGACAGTGTGACAAGACAGTTCTTTCAGCCATTCAGACCAAAAAGGGGGAAACAAGGACCGCAAAGAACCCAATGACTATCTGCAGATCCAGTCTCCACTGACCCCAGTCGGCAGCAGGATATCACGGTTTGCAAAAATTTGGAATCGGACCACACAAGACAGGTGGGTCCTGGAGATAGTCACCAGAGGATATGCCATAGAATTCCATACATGGCCAAAAGGAAACAGATTTGTCCATTGAAGAGTCCTACGTCCTTCTTAGAACAGCAAGCATTGGAGAAAGGCCTGTTGAGAACAAAAGCTATTGTGCCAGTGCCGACAAATCGGGAAAACAAGGGGTTCTATTCCAGACTGTTCCTCGTCTAGAAAACGTTAGGTGCCTTCAGAATGGTACTAGATTTACGAGCTCTGAATTGCTATGTGCAAGCAAAACACTTTCAGATGTAGTCTATCAACTCAATCCTCAAAGCAGTAGAAACAGGAGATTTTCTGACGGCAATACACTTAAAGGATGCATATTTTATATCCCAGTCACAATTTATTCCCAGCAATTCCTGAGGTTTTGCACTTTCAGTTTATTTGTCTTCCGTTTGGCCTTTCCACATCTCCAAGAACATTTACCAAAGTCCTCATAGTGGCACTCAGGGAGAGAGCAGTAGCTCTGTGGCCGTATCTGGACAATATTCTGATTGCAGCAAAGTCAGAAGAAGCGTCCCTGGAGGTTACAACCCAGGTAATCCAGTTTTTACAACAGCACGGTGGGTTAATCAATGTATATAAAAGACATTTGAGACTGTCACAACGACTTGTGTTCCTAGGAGCACAAATAAATACAAGAAAGGACAAGGTCTGTCTCTCTCAAGAAAGAGTGGACAAAATCCAGTCCTTAGCTCATCAAATTCAGGTTCAACCTCAAGTTTCGGCACAGATGTGTCTTCGCCTCCTAGGGATGTTTTCCTCAACAATAGGAATCTGTCACTCACCGGACTGTGAGTGCTACTCCTCGTGTGTTTAGGAACCGTGGCCGTCCGCCATCCTGAGGGTCTGCGCATGTGCAGCCCTTTCAAGCCTTCAGTATCTGTTGCTTTTCATTAATTGGCTGATCAGGCAACACTCCCTATTTAAAGCACCTGAGGTCAATACCTCGTGGCCTGATCTTGGAGTCTCATTCCCATGAGCCTCTGAAGGTGTTCCTGTGTTTCCTCGTGTATTCAGCTCCTGCTGATTCCTGTTATTTCATGGTGGTTTCCAGACCACTTCAACTCTCCTGTGTTCATCGTGTCTACAACAGCTAATTCCTATCCGCTGCCTCCGTTGTTTCTACAGAGTTCCTACTCACTTCAACTCTCCTGTGTTCATCGTGTCTACAACAGCTGATTCCTATCCGCTGTCTTCGTTGTTTCTACAGAGTTCCTACTCACTTCAACTCTCCTGTGTTCATCGTGTCTACAACAGCTGATTCCTATCCGCTGCCTCCGTTGTTTCTACAGAGTTCCTACTCACTTCAACTCTCCTGTGTTCATCGTGTCTACAACAGCTGATTCCTATCCGCTGTCTCCGTTGTTTCTACAGAGTTCCTACTCACTTCAACTCTCCTGTGTTCATCGTGTCTACAACAGCTGATTCCTATCCGCTGCCTCCGTTGTTTCTACAGAGTTCCTACTCACTTCAACTCTCCTGTGTTCATCGTGTCTGCAACAGCTGATTCCTATCCGCTGCCTCCGTGGTGTCTACAGAGTTCCTGCTCACCTCTACTCCCCGGTGCTCATCGTGTCTCCAGCCAGCTGATTCCTATCCGCTGCCTCCATTGCTTCTACAGAGTTCCAGCTCATCTCAACTCTCCTGTGTTCATCGGGTCAGCGCTCCGCTGCTACCATCTCTGCTACTGGAGTTCAGACCGCCTCAACTCTCCCGTGTTCTTCATGTTCCAGCTCCTTTACTACTGCTTCCAGAGTATTGCCTCGTTCATGCTGATTTACCTGCCGTGCGCTGCACCAACTTGATTACTGCTTCCACCTTCCAGTGGTCTCTCCTCCTGCCGGCCTTCAGCCGTTCAGGTATCCCTGCACATCTCGCTGGCAGCCTGCTCTCCTGAACCGCGGTATGCATACTTCTCATTGACTTTGCTCCTGTATTGCATATCTTGCTGGACTGAGTTGTGTTCTCCTCCAGAGTCCTTTATCGACTGAGACTGTCGCTACCATTGACTGTGTTTCCTATTTGCCTGAATTGTTATTGTGAGTTTGTATACTTTAGCAGTGCTGCTCTGTTATCATTGTATTGTGATATCATCGTGGGATCAAGTCCTGTGTGCCCGTGTATACTCTGCATAGCATTCATCTCCTCGTGCTCTCCTCACATATATATTTCAGTGGTACAACTTGCTATATGCAGACCACTGATTCCTGTTCTCTGTGTCACCAGTTTCCAGTATCCTCTCACATAGCAGTGGTACAACTTGCTATCCGCAGACCACTGACTACCCCGTTATCTACCTCCACCTGGATTCCATTCCTTCACCTAGACAGCGGTACAACTTGCTATACGCAGACCGATGACTTTCACTGCCTCCTCGTTACCTCTGGACATTCCTCCTCACTATAGCAGTGGTACAACTTGCTATACGCAGACCACTGACTACCCTCACGTTTCCTTGTCCATCTAGTTCCTCGTGTACAGTTATACTCATTACCAATGCTGCTAGTCATAGACTTTTCCTGAGCATTCTCTCACCATCTGCTGTTCCTCCGGTTCCGTTGTCACCCTGCTGCCAGAGTATCTATTACCACCTATATTACTCTGGTAAGTTACCATCTGGTGATTTCCTGGGCAAAGACTCCTAGTGCCCGTGACAGTAAGATCAGGCCATGACAGACCCAGATGCGGAACCTACAGCTAAAGAGATGCTGCAGCATCTGGTTACCCGAGTGGAGCAACAGGATGCTCGCCAACAACTGTTGCTGCAATGTTACCAGGCGTTAGCCTCCCAAGGAACGTCTGGGCAGAATATCACAGCTACTATTGATGCTCCTGTGCTTTCCTCCGTTTCCCCAGTGTCATCCCAGGTGTCTACGGCTTCCACGCTTCACCTGCCTACTCCGTCAAAATATGATTGAGACACCAAAACATGCAGGGGGTTTCTAAATCAATGCTAAGTTCATTTTGAGCTTCAACCTCAAAATTTCTCTACTCATCGTTCCAGAGTGGCCTATCTCATTTCCTTGTTTTCCGGACAAGCTCTTGCATGGGCTTCCCCTCTGTGGGAAAGAAATGATCCATTATTACAGGATAGTGCCAAATTTATTTCCACGTTCCGAAGTGTATTTGATGAACCAGGTCGTGTTATTTCCGCTGCATCCAGCATCCTCCGTCTACGTCAGGGTTCTCGTACAGTAGGCCAGTACGTCATTCAATTTAGGATATTAGCCTCTGAACTTCAGTGGAACACTGAAGCATTAATTGCCGCCTTCTGGCAGGGGCTTTCTGATAAAATTAAAGATGCACTGACTACTCAAGAATTACCTACTTCCTTAGAAGATTTGATTTCTCTTTGCCATCGTGTAGACATGAGATTTCGTGAAAGAGAGTCTTAAAAAACAATTTCAGTTAAAGCACCTCTTCGCTCTAGTCCTCAACTTCGCTCAGCTTCATCTCCGGTGATACCTATGGAGATAGGTCGCTCCAAATTAACTTCAGAGGAGAGGGACCGAAGAGTAAAAAATAGACTTGTATCTATTGTGCTGACTCCACACATCTGCTCAATTCATGCCCTAAAAAATCGGGAAATGCCAGGCCCTAACTAGTTCTGGAGAGGTGAAGTTAGGGTCCCTGGAGTCCTCTTCATGTTCCACGAAATTAAAAGTTTGTGCTTTTGATGTTATAGTTTCCTTTGCTACCAAATCCTTTAAGTCCCAAGCACTTATCGACTCTGGAGCTGCGGGAAACTTTATTTCTGAATCCCTCGTGAATCAATGGTCTCTACCAGTGATTACCTTGAAGACACCTATTACTGTGACTGCTATTGATGGATCACGCATTATTAATGGTCTCATTACTCAGAGTACGTCTCCAGTAACCCTTCAAATTGGTGTATTACACAAAGAAGAGATTTCATTTTTAATTCTTCCTGTTACTACAAGTCCGATTGTATTAGGCCTTCCATGGCTTCAACGTCACTCTCCCCAGATTGACTGGCACACTCCTCAAGTTACGTCTTGGGGAGTTGAATGTCATCATCGTTGTCTCTCTCAAGTCGTTCCTCTTAAAATACAGCAATCCTCCATTTCACCTTCCTCACCGGGACTTCCTCCTCAGTATGCTTCATTTTCCGATGTATTTGATAAAACTCAGTCTGAACGTCTTCCTCCTCATCGTTCGTGGGACTGTCCGATTGACCTTCAACCTGGCAAGACTCCTCCCAGGGGTCGTGTGTATCCACTTTCTTTACCTGAAACTCAAGCTACATCGGAATACATTCAAGAGAATCTCCAGCGAGGATTTATTCGACCTTCTTCCTCTCCCGCAGGAGCCGGGTTTTTCTTTGTAAAAAAGAAGGATGGATCATTACGCCCTTGCATTGATTTCCGTGGACTTAATGCCATAACTATCAAAAATCGGTATCCCATTCCACTTATTACTGAGTTATTTGATCGTATTAAGGGAGCTCGGATCTTTACCAAGTTGGATCTTCGTGGTGCCTACAATTTAATTAGAATCAGGTCCGGTGACGAATGGAAAACAGCTTTCAACACCAGAGATGGGCATTATGAATATTTAGTAATGCCCTTCGGCTTATGTAATGCCCCCGCTGTTTTCCAGGGTTTCGTTAATGAGATCTTTCGGGACTTGATATATGTTTGTGTCGTCGTCTATCTGGACGACATATTGATCTTTTCGCAGGACCTGCCTTCTCATTATCAACATGTGGCAGAAGTCCTTTCCAGACTCCGGAAAAATTCACTTTTCTGCAAATTAGAAAAGTGTTCATTCAAGTTGCCCCAGATTCCATTTCTGGGATATATTGTCTCCGGAGTTGGCCTACAAATGGATCCAGAAAAGGTGAATGCTGTGTTACATTGGCCTCAGCCAACTACTCTTCGTGCAATTCAGCGTTTTTTAGGTTTTGCCAATTACTATAGACGCTTAATTCAAGATTTCTCCTCGATTGCATCTCCTATTGTGGCCCTAACTCGTAAAGGGGCCAATACTAAGCAATGGTCCTCTAAGGCCCTTCAA
This sequence comes from Mixophyes fleayi, assembly GCF_038048845.1. Classification (NCBI taxonomy): domain Eukaryota; kingdom Metazoa; phylum Chordata; class Amphibia; order Anura; family Limnodynastidae; genus Mixophyes; species Mixophyes fleayi. Next base: position 120,097,914 of record NC_134407.1, on the reverse strand, counting down.
GCTTTCCAGTTCCTTAAAGAGTCCTTCTCCTCTGCTCCTATTCTTCGACAGCCTGATGTGACGCTTCCTTTCTTCCTAGAGGTAGATGCCTCTAATGTTGGTTTAGGAGCCATTCTCTCCCAAAGATCGGAGCAACAAAAATTCCATCCTTGTGCCTTTTACTCTCGGGGTCTTCTACCTGCGGAGAAGAATTACACCATCGGGGACAAGGAGTTGCTGGCTATTAAAGTAGCATTAGAGGAATGGAGATACTTGTTAGAGGGAGCTCGTCATCCTGTGACAATTTTTACTGATCATAAGAATTTGTCATATTTACAGTCTGCTCAATGTTTGAATCCTCGTCAAGCAAGATGGTCTTTCTTTTCTCATTTCGAATTAATCATAACCTTCAAACCTGCTGCAATGAATAAAAAAGCAGATGCTGTATCTCAAGCTTTTGTGACGTCCTCAGACGTTGAAGATGGTCCCAACCACTCTATATTAGACCCCAAATGTGTTTCTCTGCTGCTTCTTCTACTAAAGTGCTACCATTTGGGAAAACCCTCGTGCCTCCTGCTCTTAGGAAGAAAATCCTTTCGTGGTTTCACTCTTCTCGTTTTTCTGGACACTCTGGGTGAACGCAAGACCTTTGAAATTCTTTCCCGAAGTTATTGGTGGCCTTCTATGAGGAGAGATGTCAAAGATTTTGTAGCTGCATGTGAATTGTGTTCCCAGTTCAAGACTCCCCGCAAAACTCCAGCGGGTTTGCTTCAACCACTACCCATTCCGTCCAAGCCGTGGACCCATATTAGTATGGACTTTGTTACTGATCTTCCTCCTAGTAAAAACTGCAATACTATTTGGGTAGTGGTGGACAGATTTTCGAAGATGGCGCATTTCGTTCCCTTGACTGGTTTGCCTTCTTCTTCTACTCTGGCTGAGTATTTCATCAGAGAAATCTTCCTTATTCATGGATGTCCGTCCGAGATTGTTTCAGATAGAGGTGTACAATTAGTTTCCAGATTCTGGCGGACCCTCTGTAAGACCTTGGGAATACAATTATCACTCTCATCCTCCTACCATCCTCAATCAAACGGTCAAACCGAAAGAGTCAATCAAGATCTTGAGACTTTTATAAGGATGTTCTCTTCAGCCAACCAAGACAACTGGGTAGAATTGCTTCCATGGGCTGAATTCGCTCATAACAACATGTACCATGAGTCATCTTCTAAAACTCCATTCTTTGTGGTTTACGGTCACCATCCGTCTTTTCCAGAATTTCCTGCCCTCCCTCCCACCCAAGTTCCTGCTGTAGAGACTATTTGCCAAACCTTCAAAAATATTTGGTCGCAGGTCAAAACCTGTTTAAAGAAGACTTCTGTCAGATATAAGTCTTTTGCAGATAAAAAGAGGCGGGCTATTCCACCACTGAAAATCGGAGATCGTGTTTGGTTATCAACCAAGAATATTCGTTTGAAGGTCCCATCTATGAAGTTCGCTCCTCGTTTTATTGGTCCATATAGGATCATTCAAGTGATAAATCCAGTGTGTTTCAAACTTCTACTTCCTAAGAACCTTCATATTTCCAATGCCTTCCATGTGTCTTTGCTCAAACCTCTTATCATCAACCGTTTCTCGGTCCCTCCTTCAGCACCTCGGCCAGTTCAGATTCATCAAGAGGAGGACTTTGAGATTACTCATGTATTGGATGCAAAATTTTTGCGAGGAGTTCTTTGTTTCCTCGTTCATTGGAAGGGCTTTGGTCCTGAGGAGCGTTCATGGATCAAAGCAGAAGATCTCAACGCTCCAACTCTTCTTAAGAAGTTTTATTCCAAGTTTCCGGACAAACCCGGTTCCAGGTGTTCTGTGCCCACCTTTAAAAGGGGGGGTACTGTTACTCACCGGACTGTGAGTGCTACTCCTCGTGTGTTTAGGAACCGTGGCTGTCCGCCATCCTGAGGGTCTGCGCATGTGCAGCCCTTTCAAGCCTTCAGTATCTGTTGCTTTTCATTAATTGGCTGATCAGGCAACACTCCCTATTTAAAGCACCTGAGGTCAATACCTCGTTGCCTGATCTTGGAGTCTCATTCCCATGAGCCTCTGAAGGTGTTCCTGTGTTTCCTCGTGTATTCAGCTCCTGCTGATTCCTGTTATTTCATTGTGGTTTCCAGACCACTTCAACTCTTCTGTGTTCATCGTGTCTACAACAGCTGATTCCTATCCGCTGCCTCCGTTGTTTCTACAGAGTTCCCACTCACTTCAACTCTCCTGTGTTCATCGTGTCTACAACAGCTGATTCCTATCCGCTGTCTCCGTTGTTTCTACAGAGTTCCTACTCACTTCAACTCTCCTGTGTTCATCGTGTCTACAACAGCTGATTCCTATCCGCTGCCTCCGTGGTGTCTACAGAGTTCCTGCTCACCTCTACTCCCCGGTGTTCATCGTGTCTCCAGCCAGCTGATTCCTATCCGCTGCCTCCATTGCTTCTACAGAGTTCCAGCTCATCTCAACTCTCCTGTGTTCATCGGGTCAGCGCTCCGCTGCTACCATCTCTGCTACTGGAGTTCAGACCGCCTCAACTCTCCCGTGTTCTTCATGTTCCAGCTCCTTTACTACTGCTTCCAGAGTATCGCCTCGTTCATGCTGATTTACCTGCCGTGCGCTGCACCAACTTGATTACCGCTTCCACCTTCCAGTGGTCTCTTCTCCTGCCGGCCTTCAGCCGTTCAGGTATCCCTGCACATCTCGCTGACAGCCTGCTCTCCTGAACCGCGGTATGCATACTTCTCATTGACTTTGCTCCTGTATTGCATATCTTGCTGGACTGAGTTGTGTTCTCCTCCGGAGTCCTTTATCCACTTAGACTGTCGCTACCATTGACTGTGTTTCCTATTTGCCTGGATTGTTATTGTGACTTTGTATACTTTAGCACTGTTATCATTGTATTGTGATATCATCGTGGGATCAAGTCCTGTGTGCCCGTGTATACTCTACATAGCATTCATCTCCTCGTGCTCTCCTCACATATATATTTCAGTGGTACAACTTGCTATATGCAGACCACTGATTCCTGTTCCCTGTGTCACCAGTTTCCAGTATCCTCTCACATAGCAGTGGTACAACTTGCTATCCGCAGACCACTGACTACCCCGTTATCTACCTCCACCTGGATTCCATTCCTTCACCTAGACAGCGGTACAACTTGCTATACGCAGACCGCTGACTTTCACTGCCTCCTCGTTACCTCTGGACATTCCTCCTCACTATAGCAGTGGTACAACTTGCTATACGCAGACCACTGACTACCCTCACGTTTCCTTGTCCATCTAGTTCCTCGTGTACAGTTATACTCATTACCAATGCTGCTAGTCATAGACTTTTCCTGAGCATTCTCTCACCATTTGCTGTTCCTCCGGTTCCGTTGTCACCCTGCTGCCAGAGTATCTATTACCACCTATATTACTCTGGTAAGTTACCATCTGGTGATTTCCTGGGCAAAGACTCCCAGTGCCCGTGACAGAATCATTCCATGGGCAAGTTGGCGTATGAGAGATCTTCAATCAAACCTCTTCTCAGAATGGGATCATACAATGAGGTCGCTAGATTCCAAAATCAACCTCTCAAGGTCAGCAAGACAGTCCCTGGACTGTGGCAGCTACAGGGCTTGAGGAAGCAAGGTGTGACTCTCTCGATACTGGACTGGTGTGTTCTTACCACAGACACCAGTTCAGTAGGTTGGGGTGCTCACATGCAGTCGATGGTCACACAGGGCACCTGGCGAGACGAAGAGAGACTTCTCCAGGGAAACATCTTGGAGATGAGAGTGGTCTGGCGTGCAGTCCAGTACTTCCAGTCCTACTTACAAGGCAAACATCTACGAGTATTCTCCGACAACAGGACTGTAGTAGCCTTTATAAACAAGCAGGGTAGCACCAAGAGGAGAGCAATGCTGGCCGAAGTAACCACTGTTGGCACGGGCAGAGATGAATCTGAGATCTCTCTCAGTCCTTCACGTGGCAGGCAAAGACAGCGTGGTGGCGGACTATTTAGCAGACACCAAGTCCACCCAAGAGAATGGGAGTTTCACAAAGAGGTCTTTCAACTCATACGACACAGGTTTGGAGCACCAGACGTAGACCTGATGGCCACAGGAAGCAATGCCATTCTTATATAAATTTTAGGGCAAGGGCAGGTGAGGCAGTAAATAACTCCTGAAGAGTTACAGTTGAAAAAGTCTTCAATTATCCATATCCTACCATATTTATCTTGATATTCTTTGGTGGAAATTGTGAACTGACACACTTTACATTTTCCACATCTGTGGAAACCCCTCAGTTTGTTCACATTGTTGGTTTTGTTATTGAAGTCTGTTATTGAAGCTAATTCAGATCATACTTAAACATGATATGCTGATTTTGGATAAATATTCCAAAGAAATTGAGTAATAACATTATCACTCATTTTCAGTTTTTGAAAACTCTGTTCACATTCCAGACAGTTACTTTTAGTACCAATAAAAGTAGGTTGTACTACAATTTACAAATATCATATTACAATTGGCTGAGAAGGTATATAGGCGTATCCTTATACTTATGGGTCTTCTGGATGCAATGGAGAAATTGAAGAAGTCTGTGTACGTCTTTGTTCAACATCTCTTGATTGGAAACATCTGTTCTTTGAATAACTCCTTCATTCCTGTTCATATCCCTTTCATCAGCTCACACGAAAGACTTATATTGGCATAATAATACCACATAAAATATTATCTTATTTTAGTATATTATTAAAATAATATAAATATTTTCATGTTAATAAATTGTCTTCATCCAAAATAAAATATATTTGACAGTCCCACATTTGATAGTTCTCTAAACTATCACACAGTATTATGATTACGAGGTTCAATTTGTTCATACAGTTCTATAATTTCTTCCCCTATATTATTCACTCTCTTAATTTCTCTACTCAATGTTTTCTTACAAAATTTCATCAGTACTGGTATACATTTTAATACAAAATAAATAACTAACAATATTCCTAATATAAAAAAATAAAAATCTTCCTAATGAATGCATCAACGATTGAAACCATGTACCAAAACCTGAAAAATTATTATTATATATTGTTTTTAATCTAACAATGAAAACCTTGTATCTACTGCAGATAATGTCATGTTATATATATCTTTGCAAAATCTCTCTTTACTTTTATTACTTCATCTATATAATTATGTGGATATTTTGGTTTGAACTGGCCTATGACCTGCAGTACACTGGACCAATAGAAGAAAGCCACATCCTCTGCATTGTTTTACTGTATTCACTGACTGCATATAAGCAGGGGCTCTGGGCTTAGTGACCAGTCTTCTTTGACCACAGCCTTCAGACCTGAATGACTGTTCACTGGATCCAGAGCGCCTGCGATAAGTAACGGCTGTACTTGTTTTATTTTGCATTGTTATTCTGCTACTTTTGGCTATTAAATTACTTTATGCTTTGGAACCACACATCGGGATTCGACAATCGTTATTGGATAGCGACAAAACGTGCATAACAATTTGGGGGCTCGCGGCGGAAGTTACGCTACCGGACGATACGCAAGACCTACGCATTTTGGTTCCTCAACAAAGGGTGGATTGACGCGTCATATACGGGGAAGAACGCAATGTGTTCAAAACCTGTTTATCATTCTGTGTTGTGAAATCGAATGTCCGTTTTTGCATTATTTAAGGAGCGCTAACTTGAATCTAGGGACAAGAGAGAAAACTGTTTCTTTTTATTGTCATTTTTGCGTTTTAAATGTATTGCATTGCTTAGCGTATGTGTACTTCCTGCATTGCATATGTGAACTTTCGATATTGTTACCACGTGTTTAAACAATCGTTTTGATAGTTTGTTATACATGCATAGTATAATAACTTGTTAAAGCCTCTGAAACGTTATTACTATTGTTGGGAAGTTGATTTTCTGCGCATAAAAGGTGTATATTGTGTGATTTTGTGATGTAGATACACTGTTTTATTGTTGAATGGTCTCAGTTGCTGTCTGACGAGGCAGGTTGCCCAACTGAAGGACAGTATACGGGGCAGGTATACCGGGGGCGAAAACAAAGGAGGTTTTCGCACACGCGTCCAATAGTAATCGCAGCGTTTACTGATAACTAGTATCTTTAAGCAGTGCGTTCGGACAGCACGGTAAGGCCGTGATTGTGACTTGGGAGAGCAGTGGGGAGGAATTATATTGGAAAGGCTGGTTGATTGAATCAACTTTGTGCTACCAGTGATATTAAACGCAACATTTTTGTGAAAGAGGCAGGGTATTGCGGTATTCCTGTGGTTCACGGTGACATTTCTGTGTTAGGAGGTCCTCGTTTAGTACGGGAGGAAGCGAGTGGACGCGGCTTGAGCAAATACGTCCACGGCCGTTAAAGATCTCTAGCAGTAGATTGCGGGTGGCAGAGTGTTGAAAGTAGTGGCTGGATAGATAAGGTACTACGATATTTCTGATCCTGATATTGATATTGTTCAACATGGGTGCCAAGCATACGCTAGAGATGGTCGATGTACTTCCTAAAGAAGGGTCTATTGGTTCAGTGAGATTTCTTATGTGTAAGAAATATGGTGCATACGCAACGGCGTATTGCGACAAGTGGGTCAAGATGACCAAGGATTGTGTTAGGCCTTTCCCAACGATAGGTAGTTTCAATTCAGAGGTACTGAATAATGTTAAAGAAAAGGTGTGATTGATTAAATCAACAAAAGTGAGAACAAAACATAATGATTGTTTAAAGTTGTGGCAAATGGAAGGGAACACGTGGCAAGGCAGCGCGTGCACAGCGGAAGTAGGCATTGAGAAGCATGGAGAACTGAGCGCAAGCATGCCCCCGCCGCCCTATGCGTAGGGTGCGTAAGTACAGCCGTTACTAAAAATGATAAAAATGAAATTAACAAGTTATATCCTGTTTGGAGTCAATTTAAAACAAGTATTTCTGAAGAAGAGGATGAACCCACTGTGATCTCAGCCATTGCCCATGCTATTAACATGTTAGAAATACAACGCAAGTATGGGAAGGGAGCGGTCCCACCAGCGGGGGCAGCGCCTGAGATAGGTGAGAATAGTGGGGTAACTGAAACAGCAGCTTCTGTGATTAATCCTGAATGTAGTGAACCGGTTGGTGCTTATCCTGTCCGCACAATAGCGGTTCCTAGTGGGAAAGCGGATAAGGATGGTATAGATTTCATCAGGAATGTAGCAATGCATTGCCCTTGGACCAGATCTGAACTATATTCTATTATGACTGATTTCCCAGACCCTAGAAAAGAGTTGGTCAGATGTTAGAAATTCATTAAAGACTTAGGAAATGCGCACGAGCCAACCAATAAAGATTGACGCATGGGGTTAAGGGCCTGCCTTCCTTCCAATACAGATATACAAAAGTTTATTAAGGATTGTATATGGGAGGAGGACAAAACCTTAACAGATGAGAATAACCAAGAAAATATAGCTAGAATTATCTCACAACTGGCCCACTATTTTCCTGTAGTAGTGAATTGGAGTAAGATTTTCACTATAAAACAAAAACATAGTGAAACTTCTTTGGATTACTTCACTAGGGCTCTAGCAGCAATAACACTGTTCACTGTGATATCTGACATAAGTGAGGATCCACATCACGGAGGTGTCTGTAGGGGGTATTAATGGATGGTCTAAGGGAAAATTTAAAGACTAGAGTACAAACCTCATTACCTAATTGGAGGGGCATCACAGTAGATTCCCTTAGGGAGTCTGCGGTGGAGCATGATAAAAATATTTTTAGAAAGAAGGAAGAGAAAAGTGATAGGTTAATGACGGTAAGTATACTAACTCTAGAGGGAATACATACACGACCACAACAAACAACCCACATAACCGAAGATTTAGAATATTGAGATGTTACAATTGCGATGAAGAAGGACATATTAGGAAGGATTGTAGAAAGGAAAGATATAGTCCTAGAGGAGGGTCACATATATTCCCACCAAGGAGAAATTCACATAGGATAGAAGACACAGGACACAGGACTTAAGGGGAATTAACAAAGTTGTTGAGAGCCAATTCCCTGTAGTGCCCAATCCAGCTGTCATCCTCATGCAGATTCTACCGTCTGCTAGTCACTTTACTGTCATTGACCTTTGTTCTGCCTTCTTCTCAGTTCCCCTTTCCCCTGACTGCCAATACCTTTTTGCATTCTCCTATAGGGGGGTGCAATACACATGGACTAGACTGCCCCATGGGTTCATTGACAGCCCCAGTATTTTTTCTCCCAAGCCTTACAAGACTGTTTACAATCCTTTCACCCAAGCAATGGGTCTGTTCTGATTCAATATGTGGACGATTTGTTGTTGTGCTCTGATTCTTTTATGTCATGTTTACATGATACTAAATTGTTGTTACTTCATCTCTCACAAACAGGGCACAAGGTTGCAAAGGACAAGTTACAGCCAAGTCAGACTAAGGTTAAATACTTGGAACACTGTCTCACCCAGGGGCTAAGACACTTGACAAAGGACAGAATTGAGGCAATACAACACATGACTCTGCCGCAGAACCAGAAGCACATCCGTACCTTCTTGGGGATGTGTGGATACTGTAGATCCTGGATCCCAGGATTTTCTATACTGGCATTACCATTGCAGGAGCTAGTCTCTTCCTCAAAACCAGAACGTGTCATACACACAGAGGAGTCAGAGCAAGCGTTCTTTAATCTTAAAGATAGTCTGAGTAGAGCACCTGCATTGGGAATACCTGATTATGAAAAGCCCTTTGAGCTATACTGTAGCGTCACCATGTTTCACTCAGAAACATTGTGACGCTAACAGACCAGTAGCATACTACAGTGCACAATTGGACACTGTGGCAAGATCACTCCCAACATGCCTAAGAAGCGTAGCAGCAACTGCTCTACTAGTAAGTAAGAGTGAGGACGTAGTATTAGGACATAATTCAACTGTCTATACACCTCATGCAGTATTAGCTCTGTTGAATTCAGCTCAAAACAGACATGTGTCTTCAGCTAGGTTCACAAAATGGGAACTAGCTCGGATGGCACCCTCAAACATCACCATCAAACGATGTGGCACTTTAAATCCAGCTACATACCTTCCATATGTGCCTCAAGAGGCACAAAGGGTGGGAGGTGAGGAGACCCTGGTTGGTGATGAGTTTTGCAAGAATACTGATACGCATGATTGTATGGAATATCTGAACCAGACTTTTACTGCAAGGCCCGACATATGTGACACCTCCTTAGAAAATGTAGATTTTACCTTTTATACAGACGGGAGTTGTCATAGACATACGGAGACGGGAGAACTATATACTGGTTATGCTGTTGTAGACGATCAGGATGTTGTAAAAGCTGGACCCCTTGGCCCACCTCACTCAGCCCAAGTGGCCGAACTAGTAGCATTAAGGAGAGCGTGTCAGTTGGCAAAAGGTAAGTCAGCTAATATATATACTGACTCTAGGTACGCCTTTGGGGTAGTGCACGATTTTGGGGCCCTTTGGCGTCTTAGATACTTTACGACAGCAGCAGGCACGCCAGTGGCACACTTACAACACATAAAAGGACTTTTGACAGCGATACAGTTATCCAAGACAGTAGTCGTCATAAAATGTAAAGCCCACACTTCTGAAGACCCGGTGTCATTGGGCAACAATAGGGCAGACGAAGCTGCTAAATGGGCAGCAGGGCAACCTATAACTGTATCGACCGAGACTATGATGGTTTTTCAGACATTAGACACGCAGAGATTAATTGAAATGCAAGATTTGTGTTCCCTACAGGAAAAGGCGGTCTGGAAGGTGAAGGAATGTGGTCAAGAGTCCTCAGGGCTCTGGAGAGATGGACAAGGTAGGCCTGTGGCTCCAAGAGCATACTACCCAAGCCTGTCCGAGGCAGCACATGGTCTGACTCATCTGGGTAAGGAAGGGATGTGCAAACTAGTGAGAGCATACTGGTGTGCACCTGGTTTTCTTCTCAGGCCGGTAAGAAGGCAATGTCATGTCTTGTTTGAGGAAAAAATGAGCAGACAGCTAAAGCAACAGCAACAACAACAAAAACTAAAAATGCTGTCATCTGGTATGCCAGAAACGAACTGTCATGATGTTGAACCTGGGGCATATGTTATGATCCGCAATTTCTTACACTCAGGTTGTTTAACAGACTGTTGGGAAGGCCCGTACCAAGTGCTGCTGACCAGTACCACATCACTGAAGGTTGCAGAAAGAGACACTTGGGTCCATTCCACCCACTGCAGGAAAGTCAGTAACCCAGAGAAAGTGCGAGATAAAGCTGAGACGGACGACACCGATCTGTCACTCGTAAACCTGTTCCGGGAGACCTAAAGCCTGCAGTCAAGACACCTGAGCCAAGGACGTTGCCCAAACTATCTTTAAAACGATGGAGTGGCAATTTTTGTTTTTCTTCTGTTCCAGGATTTTTCTTGTTTTCATTTTTTATAGGACACCCTATTTTTGCGAAGAACGGATGACAGAGGCAGGATCTGGTAGTGATACTGATGAGATGGATTTCGAGGAAAAGTTATTAGAATACACAGAGCAGCCCATTATCAAACTTGGTCCAGGGGTTATGAAAAGGTCTGCTAGCTCTGGAACTCGGAGAGTGTGAGAGGCTATTGTCTGATGAATATTGTTTTTGTAAGTACTGTGACTCCCTAGTTGAAGAGAAATACATCCAGCGATGCCAGTCCACTGGTAATCTGGACGTGGGTGGGCATCCTCTGGAGGATTATCACTCCTTAGTGGGTAAGGTTCTAAACCAAACTGAGTGCTGGGTGTGCTCTCATGTGCCTCAGGGACAGCATAACATAGTGTTAGTGCCGTTCCTACTAAACACCTCTGAGGTCCTCAAATTAAGGGGAGGGAGGTCCATAGCAGGGAAGTACAAAAACACTTGGTCCCCTAGTCTGAAGCTTCGGCAATACTCCTTCAACCGGTCTTTACTGTGTCTAAATATCTCACACATAAAACGACTGGAGAATTGGGAAGCTGACCTGTCAGATCAGACAAAGGCTCGCTACACTCATTTTGGAGGGAGACTTGCAAGGTCACCAATAGGCAGAAATGTTGATGGACTCCATAAACTAGGACGTGTAAACAGACATAAGAAAGTATCCATTGGGAAAGTCTCTATAGGTAATAGTAAGAATGTTATCCATGCTGACATGTGTCTCGAACAAATGGAGACACTAAGCAGGGGTAGTTTTGTCAAAACTTTGTGTGATATTATCAATGGGCATACTGTTTCTTATGTTCTCCCAGATGTGTACTTTGTGGGATAAAAGCTTATTCTTGGGTAACTCCGATTTCAAAGGTTTTGTGTTTCTTAGGTAAACTGGTTCCTGAAATCATGACGATTACTCATGAAGAAATGGTTGGTATTCACAAGACTACATCCCCACCATACATACATACACACACAGTATGAACACCGTGGCAGAAGAAATATGATTCCTGGTGAAGAACCCATAGCTACAAAATTGATTAGTGAAACCTCTGGCTTTCAAGTTATGGTTGCTCTAGACCTCACCAGGACCACTCGGGGAACTTTAAATTTTAAGTATATTCAAGATCTAGCTAATTTGATAGACAATATCACCGAGATGTATGATGACACTTTCAGGTATACGGAAAGGGAGCTACAAGCGTATAAGAAGGAGTTGGTGCAACATAGACTGGTATTGAATTATTTTACATCCATTACTGGTGGATATTGTGTGACGTTGGCCACCAATTTGGTGTCAAATGTTGCACGTACATCACCAATAATACGGATGACCCCAAGGAAGTTATAGACCGGAAGATGGATGAAATTCTGCAGCTGAAATGGGAATTTCGAAGGAACCATAATTCTTCGTTGTATGAGATCGGGGAAAAGGTAGCAGGTTGGTTCTCATGGCTGAACCTGTAAAATGGTTCTCTGGTCTAGGGGAGTGGGTACAGGAAATGGTTGCTAGCGTAGGTAAGCTCCTTCTCCTTATACTTGGTGTAATCTTAGTAATTGGCTTGTGTGTCAAATGTGTTCCTACTATGTTGAAGTGTGGAAAGCAGTCTTCTGAGGGAAACACTGAAAACGAGACTGAAATGGTGGTGAGGGATACTGAGATCATGGTCTGTAAAGAGGTACAGTACAATCCTGACCTCGAGAATGTGATTGGGTGATAGTTTATTACACTATCAAAGGGTGGAGCTGTCGAAGTCAGCTAATTGAATAAATTAATTTCAATTAATATCGAGCAGATTTGGTTGTCTTTGTCTGAAATTATGCGTAGCGCACGCTACGGCTTATAAGGGCGTATCCAGCCGCAATACGTGGCAATAACAGGTTTTACACTTTTTACACACTAACATACACATTTGTAATTAGTACACATTAATTGTAGTTGCAACACATAGTTATTTATATCGAAATATAGTAGTATTTATGTTTAATATAAGTTATATGCATGTTAGTGAAATCAAAGGTTCAGGTTGCAGGAACTATATCAAGTTTGGTATCATTTTAATCCCCTATTCATCAGCAGTTGTCCGGTTCATTCGCCGAAGAGATCGCACATTGCATACTCTAGTTAGCGATGTTAGGGTATAAATGTTTAAAGTGATACAGACTGTAAAATGCAAATAGACTAGTTGAAACTTGATTCTTGGCGGGAAAGTCGGAGCACATCCCCTGGAGAGTTGACCCTCACCTTTGGATATTTTGGTTTGAACTGGCCTATGACTTGCAGTACACTGGACCTTCCTGAAGCCTTGACCAATAGAAGCAAGCCACATCATCTGCATTGTTTTACTGTATTCACTGACTGCATATAATCAGGGGCTCTGGGCTTAGTGACCAGTCTTCTTTGACCACAGCCTTCAGACCTGAATGACTGTTCACTGGATCCAAAGCGCCTGCGATAAGTAACGGCTGTACTTGTTTTATTTCGCATTGTTATTCTGCTACTTTTGGCTATTAAATTACTATGTGCTTTGGAATCACACATCGGGATTCGACAATCGTTATTGGATAGCGATAAAACGTGCATAACACCATCGACTAGCAATGTACACACAGATGGACCGTAGTTTCTCACCAGTCCTTCCCGAAACAGAAGACATACCGGTAAGTGTCTAGCTGCAGATTTATGGCGGAATGGAAAATCCTAAATCTATTATTCAATATACCAAAAGCATTTTCCACTATTCGCCTTGCTCTTGATAATCAGTAATAGATGCTCCATTCAGGTGTGAGACTGTTTTGGGGATAAGGTTTTACAATATTATTGTCCAGCGCAAAGGCTTTATCAGCTACAAATACAAAATTGAGTCCTAATTGTGTTTTGGTCCATGGTAGCAGCCTGAGTGCATTGTTTTTAAGTTTGTCATGGAAGGGAGTTTGCCAATGCCCCACCATCTGACACTTTTTCATTTTTACCTATGTCCACGATGATAAATTCATATTTGGCATCCACTATGGCCATCAGGATAATGCTAAACAATCACTTGTAGTTATAAAAATAACTTTTAGAGGGTGGCATATATATGGTCCCGCACCAATTTGGGAAATTCCTCAAATGTCACTGGGAACTGCAAGAGAAATAGTGTTATAATCTTAAATCAATACATGCATTTATTATCATAATATCTAAATTTCTGTTTTTATTACACAGCCGTTGTCATCACATAATCCTGCCTCAGATAAGACAACGCCTCTAACGCAGAAGACACAAGACAGCAAGCAAAGCCCAGAGCAAACCACAGATCAATTCATGCAGCACACTGATCAAGCTACCCAGCAACAAAGGCAAGTAATTGGCTGGTGAGGAAAGAAAAAGGAATGTGAGCAGGAAGAAACAGATCAAATCTGCAACCTAAAAAAGTTTTTGGTAAAAAAAAAGTTTTGTGTAAGATTCCACGTTTTATTTAGACATTGACCAGGTGTCACGCTATTTCTATATCTGGCTTGCTCAGACTTAATATGCTGACATTTTTTATTTCTATCCCTTATCCTGTCCATACTCCTTATTCCGCATCTTCCATTCCTGAAATTTGGCCCTCATTCTGCTATTCATTTTATGACATTGACCACATTATTTATTGTTTTGTTTTCTATCAGACTAGGTCACGTAGACCTTGCTAATATAAGTAAATTATTTCTTAAAGTGCAAGTATTAAAACATAATAATTTCTGTGCTTGTTAATATGTTAATACATATAATGAATACATATTGTGATAATATGGAATATTGTGAATTATTATTTCCACAATCCGCCCTTTTTATACACACAAAAGGTACTTTTCATGTGCTTATAATTATTCCGACTGGTGTACAAAAATTGTCAGTATAATAAGTCTGATAAAGCCAGATAAAGAAATAGCGTGACACCTGGTCAATATCTAAATAAAACGTGAAATCTTTCAAAAGTGCTGATCATACGTAATTAGGAAGGATCTTCATTGGTTTAAGGAGATCATAATGTCATTTTGGGTATAAAAGATATGTATACTAAAAATAGACTCTGTACCTTATAAAATCTCAGCTGATTCTAACACCTTTATGACATTCATGCTGTAACCTGTTTCGAATAAACATCTATATTGCAATGATGACTGTTCATCACATTTAATCAATATCATTCAAATACAAAATTTGGAGGCTCGATTGTCCGGTCTCTGCGCACTGCTACTGCCTTCAATGCTCTCAAACATGAGGGAAGCGGAACAGACCAATACCCAACTTAGTAAGTATATAACATGCTTTATGATTATATACTCCTAAATTGTTTTGAGATAGCGTGCGAATACTGTTGCAAGTGATTGCAAGAGATTGAACCTAGAAATATTGTTTTATTGCTTTAATTAAAAGAGATAAAAGTTAGGAGTACTTTTTACAAAAAGTGGACTGTTCACCCACTCTTTGTGAACAAATACTAAGGGACATATTCAAGTTGAAAGGGACATACTCCGTTAAAAGAGTTAATAAGCGTTAATAAGAGAATAAAGTTGTTATAGACGTTGATAGATGTATCACTTTATAACCAGGATCAAGTATGGGAGCAAGTATAAATAAAGAAGAAAAAACATTTGGTGCCCAGGCAAATAGTGTTTATGGGATTATGGAGAATCTTAGTTAGCATTATGTAAAATATTGTAGGAAATGGGAAAAAATGATTGAAGGTCAAGAGACATATTTTCCAGAAAGCGGAACTTTCAATGTTGAAACCCTACACTTAGTAAGAGATAAAATTGCATCCCTTAGAAGAACAAAAACAAGAGTAAAGCAATTAAAATGCCTAGATAAATGGTATGAGTCCAGGTTATATAAACTAACAAAAGCAGATAAGATACAGTTCTGCTCTCAAAATTTGCTACCTCCAGCCTATTGCCCACTATACCCAGAGAATATTCTTTGCATCTCAGATGAGCAGTCGGAGGACGAAATGCAAATGGCTACTTTAGCTGCGACTGCAGCTAGAGCACACAGAGCAGTAGCAAGACAGGGTCCACAACTCGAAGAACAGGTAGTGCAAGCATCAGTTCCTACTTATGTACATTCACATCAATCTAGCCTAGAATCAGAAGCTATCTAGGCTATGGCAAAACTGAGTATAAGAGATGTTGATGAACCAATAATAGTGGAAAAGACAGAAACAGAATCAGAGGAATCAGGTGTAAGGGAAGAAAAGCATCAGTCTAGTGGATTAAAAATAAAAAGGGAAAAATTAAAAGATACCCAAGCAGCAGTAGTAAGACCAAAAACTGACAGGGGAAGAAGTACTCAAGAGGAGATAAGGACAAGGGGCCGGATTCATTAAGGATCTTAACTTGAGAAACTTCTTATTTCAGTTTCCTGGACAAAACCATGTTAAAATACAAGGGGTGCAAATTAGATTTCTGTTTTGCACATTAGTTAAATACTGACTGTTTTTTCATGTAGCACACAAATACTTGATCGCTTATTTGTACACTGAAATTTAAAGTTGATATTTGTATGCTACATGAAAAAACAGTCACTATTTAAATGATGTGCAAAACAGAAATTTAATTTGCACCCCTTGCATTGTAACATGGTTTTGTCCAGGAGACTGAAATAAGAAGTTTCTCAAGTTAAGATCATAATGAATCAGGCCCAAGGAGTGCTAGTAAAAAAAACACCGTGGGAAATGAGGCAATCATCTCAAATTAGAGAGAGATTAGATAGAGCAGCAAAGGATAGAGTAGCCTTATGGAAGAAAATGCAGCAAGTACAAGTTAAAGAAAAAGCAGAAAAAAGGAATGCAAGTAAACCTCCAGTACAGCCTAAAAGTTTGACTAAAAAGAAAGAGGCGCAACAGTTTCAGCCAGTAAGGGTTCTCACAGTCCCAGGTGAAACGTCTGGTAGCGATACACAGGTACCTCTATGGGCTCCATGCCGTCAAACTGATTTACAGTCTATAGTTAATAACTTCCCAGACCCTAAAAGAATTTACATGTGCTCGCTATAGCTGCTGTACATGAACCCACTGAAAAAGATTGGAGACAATTGATCATGGCAATGTGGCCAGATGGTAAAATAGATTATAAAAAAATTGTCCCACCTCTGGACGCTGACAGACAGAACACAATAGTGGCAAATTTTCAGAACCAATTGAAATTAGCCTTCCCGCAGCAATTTGATTGGTCTAAATTATACTTGACTAAACAAGAATTGTCAGAAACTGTTGTAGAATATCACAAGAGGTTACTAGAGACCACCAAAGAGTATGCTGGGTTTACTAATTTGGATGCTAACCAAATTAAGCCTATGGTGAAATGACTTTCATGGATGGGTTAAGCGAACAGCTAAGAGACAGGGTTACCATATCACACCCAGCCTGGAAAGCTATTCATTTACCAGTATTTGTCAGGCGCCGTCCTGCTTCTGCCTCCAGACGGGTGCCTGGCCCCTTGCAATGCCCGCGACCCGCTGCATAGCGATGGGACATTCTCCATTTTTATTCACATGCATACGCAGAGCTTGGTAATCCGTTGCATAGCGACAAGACGTGCTTTTAGTTTGTCATCTGATACACCATCAAACTTACAAGGGAGAAATTTGTTGTGTAAGTTAAATTGCAAGATTTTCTGTACTTCGGATGGAGTTTTCTTACATATTCCAGAACAAAACAAAGAGGAAGTGCAGGCCTACTTAGACACATCTCACATACCATTGTCTGAATATCCTAGGTTCACTACCACAGATATTGAGGACATATGATGTTCCTGTTAGGCTGCCGGGCTGATAACGAACTTGCAGAACAGATGACAGAGGTATTCATCTATAGCAGCCGCCTTTCCCATAGAGCTTTATGCGCTTACAGGTACTCGGATGCCCCCAGGACTTATCTGCTAGCGTAGTGCAAGTTCGTTAAACAACACCGCACCGGCGGGCCAGAGAAGGCTGAGTAGATGGTAATGGATGGTCAGACGTAAGCCGAGGTCAGGGGTCACAAGCAGGTAGAATGGTCAAATAACACGCCAAAGGGTCAAAGTCACAGTGAAGTCCAGAATACAGGCCAAAAGGTCAGGGTCACAGGCATGCAGGTAGGGTCCAAAGTACAGGCAAAGGTAACAACAGCAGATCAGGCAAATAGATATCCAAGAGCAGGTCAGCACACCACAGGACTGGGACGCTATAACCGGCAGGGAGACTAAGCCCTCCCTGCCTTATATACTGAATGTAGCCAATCAGGACCTTGCCCTGCAACCAGCCCCCAGGCACTGCCTAATAAATTAATGAAGGGTAATCAGCCCACAGGCTGTTTTAATTCAGTGCACTCACGCTGAAGTGTTTAGCGTCCGGCCGTTGCCCTAGCAACGATCAGGCCCGAACCGGAAGTGACGTCCCGGTCATCAAGGAGACGGCCGGGACACCAGGCAGAGAAGGGAGGGAGCCATGGCGGGTATGGACACCGCCGCAGCTCGAAACAGTTCCAGAATGTTTATGCACTAAAGACTCACAGGACATAGGCCTAATGAGTGATGTAGCACCCATTCATATTGATTTACAACAAGGGATGTCTCCACCGTGAATACCACAATACCCACTCAATCCAGATGCAGAACAAGGTATATATCCAGTCATACAATCCCTACTCAAACAAGGTATATTGATAAAATGCATGAGACAAACAAATTCTCCAATTTTCCTTGTCCCAAAAAAGGGGTACTCCGAGAGTACCTGAACTGCTGGCAAATGGTTCAGGATGTAAGGGCTCTGAACAAGGTGGTACAGTCACACTTCCTGCTAGTGCCAAATCCCACTCGCCGCGGGGGGGTGGAGGGCTCGACGATCAAAAGCATTGGTGGTCAGTGGTTAGCAACACACAGCCAATCACCAGGCTGCCTGTTGCTGTGCCGCAGACAGGAAGCAGGACGTCTTCACTTCCTATCTGCTGATCTGAGGAGAGGAGCGGCGCTGGCACAACTACAGGTAAGTGAAGGGGGGAACTGCCCTGCATATCTATAGGGAGGGGGGGAACTGCCCTGCATATCTATAGGGAGGGGGGGGGACTGCCCTGCATATCTATAGGGAGGGGGAACTGCCCTGCATATCTATAGGGAGGGGGGGGACTGCCCTGAATATCTATAGGGAGGGGGGGGAACTGCCCTGCATATCTATAAGGAGGGGGGGGAACTGCCCTGCATATCTATAGGGATGGGGGGAACTGCCCTGCATATCTATAGGGAGGGGGGGGGACTGCCCTGCATATCTATAGGGAGGGGGGAGAACTGCCCTGCATATCTATAGGGAGGGGGGGAACTGCCCTGCATATCTATAGGGAGGGGGGGAACTGCCCTGCATATCTATAGGGAGGGGGGGAACTGCCCTGCATATCTATAGGGAGGGGGGGAACTGCCCTGCATATCTATAGGGAGGGGGGGGGAAACTGCCCTGCATATCTATAGGGAGGGGGGGAACTGCCCTGCATATCTATAGGGAGGGGGGGGGAAATGCCCTGCATATCTATAGGGAGGGGGGGGGAAATGCCCTGCATATCTATAGGGAGGGGGGGAACTGCCCTGCATATCTATAGGGAGGGGGGGGAACTGCCCTGCATATCCTCCGGGAGGGGGGGAACTGCCCTGCATATCTATAGGGAGGGGGGGAAAACTGCCCTGCATATCTATAGGGAGGGGGGGAACTGCCCTGCATATCTATAGGGAGGGGGGGGGGGAACGCCCTGCATATCTATAGGGAGGAGGGAACTGCCCTGCATATCTATAGGGAGGGGGGAACTGCCCTGCATATCTATAGGGAGGGGAGGGGAACTGCTCTGCATATCTATAGGGAGGGGGGGGGAACTGCCCTGCATATCTATAGGGAGGGGGGGGAACTGCCCTGCATATCTATAGGGAGGGGGGGGAACTGCCCTGCATATCTATAAGGAGGAGGGGGGAACTGCCCTGCATATCTATAAGGAGGAGGGAACTGCCCTGCATATCTATAGGGAGGGGGAGAACTGCCCTGCATATCTATAGGAAGGGGGGGGGGAACTACCCTGCATATCTATAGGGAGGGGGGGGACTACCCTGTATATCTATAGGGAGGGAGAGGGGGGACTGTCATGCATATGTATAGGGAGGGAGGGGGGGGCTGCCATGAAAATCTATAGGGAGGGAGAGAGGTTGATATGTATGAAGGAGGGCAGAGGAGGGGGGCTGATATATGTGACTGGGGGAGTTTTGATGTGACGGGGGGGGGGGGTAGCTACAGAGTGGAGGTAAGGAAAATAGCTGCAAGGGGGATGGATGCAGGGTGGGAGGTAAAGATAATGGCTGCAGCAGGGGTTAAGGAAAATGGCTGTGGGGGGGGGTTGTGGTTAAGGAAAATGGCTGCAGGGGGTATTTAAAAAATAGAGCAGCTTTGGGGGGCAGAATCTCATGATTGTGTGGTGGTCACATGGGTGGTCTCAGCAATCACTAGAATAATAAATATTAGTGAGATGGGGCTGGTAGAGGTTTGTATTTGATTGACAACAAATATTCAGATATTGCTTATATATGCCTGTCCAATGGGGTACTTTTAGCTGGCCATAATGGAGTGTTTTGTTTTAACTAAAGGGCCTAATCATTCAGGGTTTGTTAACATTTTGCATTTTAATACATTTTTGCATTTTCAAAACAGGACGCCAACTTTCCAGAAGCCAGCGAGAGGATAACAAAGTTGCAAGAGAGAAGAGCAAGAACAGGTAAGAGACAATGGCACAATCTGTCTAAATTTGAATGCTGGAGAATACACATGAACATTCATATTCAGGAGTGTTCCTATAGACCTATATATTCGGAGGGGGGGGGCTCTGCGGCCGTATTAGCCTAGGGCGGCCAGAACCTTTAATCAGGCCCTGCAGCTATAACTGCATCCCTACAACTGTTTGTTTCACAACATATGCCAGACAAGGTTGAGCACACTCCCGAATCTATTGAGGCATTTGAAGAAATTAAACATCTGTCTCAGCCCCTGCATTAGGGATTCCCAACTACAAGAAACCATTCCAGCTGTATTGTGCAGATGATGAGAATACTTCCCTAGGGGCAGTGTCGGACTGGGGCGTGAAGGGTCCATTGGGGGAATGCAATGATAGGGGCCCATGAAATAGTGTGTGTGCACCGACACAAAACCAGAAGGGATGTGGT
The DNA here is from genome assembly GCF_038048845.1 of Mixophyes fleayi. Lineage (NCBI taxonomy): Eukaryota > Metazoa > Chordata > Amphibia > Anura > Limnodynastidae > Mixophyes > Mixophyes fleayi. Next base: position 120,077,238 of record NC_134407.1, on the reverse strand, counting down.
CAGCCACCAGAGAAGTGGAAGGAAAGTAAAATAACTGCCCCAGTCACCTTACCTAACTGTTTAATTTCTCCTTCTGGCACAGTGTCAGGAGGCAAGGATCATAACTCAGGTGACTGGGGCAGTGATTCTTATTTCCTTACAAAGCATGGGACACATGGCGAGTTGGAGGTAGGCAGTGGCAAACGCAAGATTTCTACAGAGGGTTTCCATTCCATGCTACCAGAACCGACATGACCTACCATTATTGGCTATCATTTTAGCCAGTTCGAGGTTGCTTTCCAATTCCTTCCTATCCACTTCAAATACACCGGCAATGCTGCATGCACTACTGTTAGGTGCACGCAACTCATCTTTCACAAGCAAAGTAGTGTGAAGCAGGACATACCTCCAAACTCACCTTGCGGTGGGGACAAAGTCCTTACTGACCAGGACAATCATCCAAAATCGGGACTGCCCCATCAGAATCAGGACATATGGCAGACTGTCCTGCTCTCTCCTACCTGTTCTTGCAGCTTTCACTTCCTGGTGCTGGTGTCTTAAGCTGCTTGTCTGGATCCTGGAATGTTGGGGCCCTGTTTGGAAAAAGGAATAAGTACATGAAATATGGAAAGCCAAGCAATGAGTGAACCCACTAGGCCTCCCTCCCCCAACTAGCCCCTACATTAAATAAAAATCAACCAAGTTTAATAAATAGGCCTCAGCCCCAACATTAAATTAATAGCATTCACATTTAATAAATAGACCTATTTCTCCGCAACCTGCCTGATATTAAAGAATAAGTATTCACATCTAATAAATAAAGCCACCCCCCAAGTAGCCTTGAATTTAAATAATTTAGTACACATTTAATAAATAGCACTCTTTTTCCTTAAAATCAGGACAACATTCAATTATTAGCCCCCAAACTATCGCAGCATTAAATTAGTAGGTACTATCATTACCCCAATTTAAATTAAATAGCTCCAACCAATAAATATCCCATACTGTCTAAGGACTGGCCCTCACACTATATTAATAGGCAAAGCAGCCCCTGCCATAGCACATAAACAGCCCTCCTTCCCACCACACTTACCTTCTTCACTACCCACCCCCACGTTGGTTCTCTCAACCTATACACAGCCTGGGCGTATAATACAGTTCATCTACTGAGATTTATAGCAAGGATTCAGAACAAGGCAAATGATACTTAGCACTCGATATGTACATCACATACACACAGCAACTACATCTAACACACTGAAGAAGAAATATGGTACCGAGCTCAGCTGATATTAAAAATAGGAATATCACCCAGCGTCACAATCTTTCAGGGAGATTTATTTTTCACAATAATAGTCTTTATTAAAGGTTTTTTAGAAAGCAAAAGAAAGAGACGGGGACACGAATCCCGAAAGGGGTGGGTGGGGTACAGAAATTTCTGTGAGATTTAAAAAAATGAGCCTGTTTCTTTAAGTTACTATGTTAGTGGCTCAAATACTACAGAGCGAATAACTAAAAGTCGAACCCTCAAATGTACTTTTATTTGCACTATTATAAATACAAAATTGTCACGGGCACTAGGAGTCTTTACCCAGGGATCACCAGGTGGTAGGCTTACCAGAGCAATGTAGATGGTAATAGGGTACTCTGGTAGCAGGGTGATCACGGAACAGGCAATGGTAGATGATGAGATGCTCAGGAAAGTCTATGACTAGCAGCACTGGTAATATGGAGGTAATAATACACGAGGAACTGTATGGACAAGGGCATGTGAAGGTAGTCAGTGGTCTGCGATAGCAAGTTGTACCACTGCTATAGTGAGGAGGAATGTCCAACAGAAACGAGGAGGTGATGAGAGTCAGCGGTCTGCGGATAGCAAGTGGTACCGCTGTCTGAGTGAAGGAATGGAATCCAAGTGGAGGTATCCGGGTAGTCAGTGGTCTGCGATAGCAAGTTGTACCACTGCTATGTGAGAGGATACTGGAACAGGTGATACAGGAAACAGGGATCAGTGGTCTGCCTTCAGCAAGTTGTACCACTGAATATATATGTGAGGAGGTGTACGGGGAGAGACTGCAACACAGGATGTACACGGGCACCTTAAACACGATCCACAGTAATATGCACAATATATATAAATGACTGAACAGGTCTGCAAATATAGAAAGTCTCTTGAAGTAATCCAGCACAAGATAACACAGTCAATGATGGCAATAGACTCAGCGGATAGCAGACTCCAGAGGAGAACCAACACAGTCCAGCAAGATATGCAATACACCAGCACAGTCAATGAGAAGTATGCATACCGTGGTTCAGAAGTAGGCAGTCGGATAGGAGTGCAGCGATACCTGAGCGGCAGGAGGCCGGCAGGATGAGAAGTCCCTGGATGTATGAGGCAGGGGTCTAGTAGGTGCAGCGCACAGGTAAGTAGACCAACAGGGACACGAATCCACAGGAATCAGTAGAACGTGGAACTGGACTCATGGAGGACCCAGGAGAATGGAGATGATCTAGCAGAGGAGTAGCTGATGAGATACGAATCCAATGCTGACAGGAGGGTAGAGACCAGCGGGACCCAGGAAGGCGTGGAGAGCGGATCAGCAGTAGATGGACGATAGCGCTGACAGCAGCAGCAGGGCTCTGCGGACACACGGAGGTAACCAGTAGCAACCAGCAGGTGCCAATAGCGATGGAACACGGGAGAGCAGAGTAGACCAGGAGCTGTTGATCACGGAGAGTAGCGGAGGGCGATAATAGCAGCAGTCTCGAGGAAACACGGAAGAGATGAGACGAGGCTGCCGTGCACAGGAGCAGCGGATATGAATCAGCTAACAGTCACGATGGTAAACACAGGCGAGTTGCAAGCTGGAGACTGTAGTGCACGGAGGCAGCGGATAGGAATCAGCTAACAGTCACGATGATGAACACAGGCGAGTTGCAAGCTGGGGACTGTAGTGCACGGAGGCAGCGGATAGGAATCAGCTCACAGACTTGATGAGGAACAGGTGAGTGGATGTGGAGAGAAGGCTGTAGTGCACGGAGGCAGCAGATAGGAATCAGCCAGCAGTCACAATGGAATATGATAGCGTTGAAGTGGTATAGAAGACTGTAGTGCACGGAGGCAGCGGATAGGAATCAGCCAGCAGTCACAATGGAATATGATAGCGTTGAAGTGGTATAGAAGACTGTAGTGCACGGAGGCAGCGGATGGGAATCAGCTAACAGTCACGATGATACAGTTGATGGTAGAAGTGGTATGGGAACCACAGTAGTAGAAGTGGTTTGGAAACCACAGAGGTAGAAGTGGTTTGGAAACCACAGGAATCAGCAGCGCTGAATACACGAGGAAACACAGGAACACCTTCAGAGACTCATGGGGAATGAGACTCCAAGATCAGGCAACGTGGTGTTGACCACAGGTGCTTAATATAGGGAGTGTTGCCTGATCTGCCAATTGAGTTAAAGGGACATACACTGAAGTATAGGAAAGGGCTGCGCATGCGCAGACCCTCAGGATGGAGGACGGCCACGGTTCCTAAATGTCCGGGAAGAAGCACTCACAGTCCGGTGAGTGACAGTACCCCCCCTTTTAAAGGTGGGCACAGAACGCCTGGAACCGGGCTTGTCCGGATTTTTGGAATAAAACTTCTTCAAAAGGGCAGGAGCATTAAGATCTTCAGCTTTGATCCAAGAGCGCTCCTCAGGACCAAAGCCCTTCCAATGAACGAGGAAACGGAGGACTCCTCGCGAAATTTTTGCGTCTAGTACCTCAGTAATCTCAAAATCCTCCTCCTGATGAACTTGAACTGGCTGCGGAGCTGAGGGAGGATTTGAGAAACGGTTTATAATAAGAGGTTTGAGTAAAGACACATGGAAGGCATTAGAAATCCGAAGATTCTTAGGAAGAAGAAGTTTCACACATACTGGATTGATTACTTGAATGATCCTATATGGACCAATAAAACGAGGGGCGAATTTCATAGATGGAACCTTCAAACGAATGTTTTTAGTAGATAACCAGACACGATCTCCAATTTTTAGTGGTGGAATAGCCCGCCTCTTCTTATCTGCGAAAGATTTATATTTGATAGATGTCTTCTTTAAACAGGTTTTGACCTGAGACCAGATATTTTTAAAGGTCTGACAAGCAGTCTCCACCGCAGGAACTTGGGTGGGCGGGAGGGCAGGAAATTCCGGAAAAGACGGATGGTGACCGTAGACCACAAAAAATGGAGTTTTGGATGATGACTCATGGTACATGTTGTTATGGGCGAATTCAGCCCAAGGAAGCAACTCTACCCAGTTGTCTTGATTGGCTGAAGAGAACATCCTTATAAAAGTCTCAAGATCTTGATTGACACGTTCAGTTTGTCCGTTAGATTGCGGATGGTAAGAAGATGAGAGTGCTAATCGTATGCCCAAGGTTTTACAAAGGGCTCGCCAGAATCTGGAAACGAATTGTACTCCTCTATCTGACACAATCTCAGACGGACATCCATGGATGCGGAAGATCTCTTTAATGAAATGTTCAGCCAGGATAGACGAGGAAGGCAAACCAGACAGAGGGACGAAATGAGCCATCTTCGAAAATCTGTCCACCACCACCCAAATAGTGTTATGATTCTTACTAGGTGGTAAATCAGTAACGAAATCCATACTAATATGGGTCCACGGTTTGGACGGAATGGGTAGTGGTCGCAGCAACCCTGCTGGAGTTCTGCGGGAGGATTTGAACTGGGAACATAATTCACAGGAAGCAATGAACTCTTTGACGTCTCTCCTCATTGAAGGCCACCAGTAACTTCGAGAGAGAATCTCAAAGGTCTTGTGTTCACCGGCGTGTCCAGAAAAACAAGAGGCATGGAACCACGAAAGGATTTTCCTCCTTAGAGTAGGAGGCACGAGGGTCTTCCCAAATGGTAGCGTTTTGGTGGATGAAGCAGCCAGTGAGATACATTTGGGGTCTAGAATGGTATGGTTGGAAACCTCTTCTATATCAGAGGACGTCACAAAAGCTCTAGATAAAGCGTCAGCTTTTTTGTTCTTGGCAGCTGGTTTGAAGGTTATTATTAATTCAAAACGGGAAAAGAAAAGAGACCATCTTGCTTGACGAGGGTTCAAGCATTGGGCAGACTGAAGATATGACAAGTTCTTATGATCCGTGAAGATCGTCACCGGATGGCGAGCTCCTTCCAATAAGTATCTCCATTCCTCTAATGCAGCTTTGATAGCCAGTAACTCCTTGTCCCCGATAGTATAATTCTTCTCTGCGGGCAGAAGACCCCGAGAATAGAAGGCACAAGGATGGAATTTTTGCTGTTCAGAGCGTTGGGAGAGAATGGCTCCCAAGCCCACATTACAGGCATCTACTTCTAGAAAGAAGGGGAGTGTCACATCAGGCTGTCGAAGGATTGGAGCCGAAGAGAAGGACTCTTTGAGTGTTTGAAAGGCTTGAAGAGCCTCAGGCGACCATTGCTTAGGATTAGCCCCTTTCCGAGTCAGGGCCACAATAGGAGATGCAATGGAAGAAAAGTCTTGAATGAAGCGTCTATAGTAATTGGCAAAACCTAAAAAACGCTGGATAGCACGAAGAGTAGTTGGCTGGGGCCAATGTAGTACAGCATTCACCTTGTCTGGATCCATCTTCAGGCCAACTCCGGAAACTATATACCCCAAGAATGGAATCTGGGGCAATTCGAATGAACATTTTTCTAATTTACAGAACAATGAATTTTTTCGTAGCCTGGAGAGGACTTCTGCCACATGTTGGTGGTGAGAAGGCAGGTCCTGGGAAAAGATCAATATGTCGTCCAGGTAGACGACGACACATACATATAATAAGTCCCGAAAGATCTCATTGATGAAGCCTTGAAAAACAGCGGGGGCATTACACAGCCCGAAAGACATTACCAGATATTCGTAATGCCCGTCTCTGGTGTTAAACGCTGTCTTCCATTCGTCACCGGAACGGATTCTGATTAAATTGTAGGCACCACGAAGATCCAACTTAGTAAAAATACGGGCTCCCTTGATGCGATCGAATAGCTCAGTGATCAGCGGAATGGGATACCGATTCTTGATAGTAATGGCATTGAGTCCACGAAAATCTATGCAAGGGCGTAATGATCCATCCTTCTTTTTGACGAAGAAGAACCCAGCTCCAGCGGGAGAGGTGGAAGGTCGAATAAACCCACGCTGGAGGTTCTCCTGTATGTACTCAGATGTAGCTCGAGTCTCAGGTAACGAGAGTGGATAGACCCGGCCCCTGGGGAGAGTCTTGCCAGGTAGAAGGTCGATCGGACAATCCCAAGAACGATGAGGAGGAAGACGTTCAGATTGAGCTTTATCAAACACATCAGAAAATGAAGCATATTGAGGAGGGAGTCCCGGTGAGGTAGATGAGATGGAAGATTGCTGTACTTTGAGAGGAATAACTTGGGAAAGGCAACGATGGTGACATTCAGGCCCCCAAGACGTGACTTGAGGGGTGCGCCAGTCAATCTGGGGAGAGTGACACTGAAGCCATGGAAGGCCTAAGACAATCGGACTTGTCGTAACAGGAAGGATTAAAAACGATATTTCTTCATGATGCAGGGCACCAATCTGAAGTGTTACTGGAGACGTACTCTGAGTGATGAGACCGTTGATGAGACGTGATCCATCTATAGCCGTCACAGTAATGGGTGTTTTTAAGGTGATCACTGGTAGAGACCATTGATTTACTAATGATTTGGAAATAAAATTTCCTGCTGCTCCGGAATCAATCAATGCCTGTGATTCAAAGGTTTTGGTAGCAAAGGAAATCGTAACATCAAAAGCGCAGACTTTAGATTTCATGGAAGATGGAGAGGACTCCAGGGACCCTAACTTCACCTCTCCAGAACTAGTTAGGGCCTGGCATTTCCCGATCTCTTAGGGCAAGAGCTGAGAATATGAGTGGAATCAGCACAATAGATACAGAGTCTATTCTTTACTCTTCGTTTTCTCTCCTCGGAAGATAATTTGGAACGTCCTATCTCCATGGGAATCACAGAGGGTGAAACTGGACGAAATTGAGGGTTAGAACGAAGAGATGCTTTAGCAGAAGTTGTTTTCTCAGCCTCTCTTTCACGAAATCTCATATCAACACGATGGCATAGAGAGATCAAATCTTCAAGTGACGAAGGAAGCTCTTGAGTAGTCAGTGCATCTTTAATTTTATCGGAGAGCCCCTGCCAGAAGGCGGCAACTAGGGCTTCAGTGTTCCACTGAAGTTCAGAGGCTAAGATCCTAAATTGAATGACGTACTGGCCTACTGTATGAGATCCTTGTCGCAGGCGGAGGATGCTGGAAGCAGCGGAGGTCACACGACCTGGTTCATCGAACACACTTCGGAATGTAGAAATGAATTTGGCACTATCTTGTAATATTGGATCATTTCTTTCCCACAGAGGGGAGGCCCAAGCCAGGGCTTGTCCTGAAAACAAAGAGATAAGATAGGCCACTCTGGAACGATGGGTAGAAAAATTTTGAGGTTGGAGCTCAAAATGGACTGAACATTGGTTCAGGAAACCCCTACAAGTTTTGGGGTCTCCATCGTACTTTGATGGAGTAGGCAGGTGAAGCGTGGAAGCTGTAGACACCTGGGATGGCACTGGGGAAACGGAGGAAAGCACAGGAGCCTCAGGAGTAGCTGTCACAGTCTGTCCAGATGTTCCTTGGGAGGTTAATGACTGATAACACTGAAGTAACAGCTGTTGGCGGGCATCCTGTTGCTCCACACGGCTGACCAGATGCTGCAGCATCTCTTTGGCGGTAGGTTCCGTATCTGGGTCTGTCATGGCCTGATCTTACTGTCACGGGCACTAGGAGTCTTTACCCAGGGATCACCAGGTGGTAGGCTTACCAGAGCAATGTAGATGGTAATAGGGTACTCTGGTAGCAGGGTGATCACGGAACAGGCAATGGTAGATGATGAGATGCTCAGGAAAGTCTATGACTAGCAGCACTGGTAATATGGAGGTAATAATACACGAGGAACTGTATGGACAAGGGCATGTGAAGGTAGTCAGTGGTCTGCGATAGCAAGTTGTACCACTGCTATAGTGAGGAGGAATGTCCAACAGAAACGAGGAGGTGATGAGAGTCAGCGGTCTGCGGATAGCAAGTGGTACCGCTGTCTGAGTGAAGGAATGGAATCCAAGTGGAGGTATCCGGGTAGTCAGTGGTCTGCGATAGCAAGTTGTACCACTGCTATGTGAGAGGATACTGGAACAGGTGATACAGGAAACAGGGATCAGTGGTCTGCCTTCAGCAAGTTGTACCACTGAATATATATGTGAGGAGGTGTACGGGGAGAGACTGCAACACAGGATGTACACGGGCACCTTAAACACGATCCACAGTAATATGCACAATATATATAAATGACTGAACAGGTCTGCAAATATAGAAAGTCTCTTGAAGTAATCCAGCACAAGATAACACAGTCAATGATGGCAATAGACTCAGCGGATAGCAGACTCCAGAGGAGAACCAACACAGTCCAGCAAGATATGCAATACACCAGCACAGTCAATGAGAAGTATGCATACCGTGGTTCAGAAGTAGGCAGTCAGATAGGAGTGCAGCGATACCTGAGCGGCAGGAGGCCGGCAGGATGAGAAGTCCCTGGATGTATGAGGCAGGGGTCTAGTAGGTGCAGCGCACAGGTAAGTAGACCAACAGGGACACGAATCCACAGGAATCAGTAGAACGTGGAACTGGACTCATGGAGGACCCAGGAGAATGGAGATGATCTAGCAGAGGAGTAGCTGATGAGATACGAATCCAATGCTGACAGGAGGGTAGAGACCAGCGGGACCCAGGAAGGCGTGGAGAGCGGATCAGCAGTAGATGGACGATAGCGCTGACAGCAGCAGCAGGGCTCTGCGGACACACGGAGGTAACCAGTAGCAACCAGCAGGTGCCAATAGCGATGGAACACGGGAGAGCAGAGTAGACCAGGAGCTGTTGATCACGGAGAGTAGCGGAGGGCGATAATAGCAGCAGTCTCGAGGAAACACGGAAGAGATGAGACGAGGCTGCCGTGCACAGGAGCAGCGGATATGAATCAGCTAACAGTCACGATGGTAAACACAGGCGAGTTGCAAGCTGGAGACTGTAGTGCACGGAGGCAGCGGATAGGAATCAGCTAACAGTCACGATGATGAACACAGGCAAGTTGCAAGCTGGGGACTGTAGTGCACGGAGGCAGCGGATAGGAATCAGCTCACAGACTTGATGAGGACACAGACGAGTTGCAAGCTGGGGACTGTAGTGCACGGAGGCAGCGGATGGGAATCAGCTCACAGACTTGATGAGGAACAGGTGAGTGGATGTGGAGAGAAGGCTGTAGTGCACGGAGGCAGCAGATAGGAATCAGCCAGCAGTCACAATGGAATATGATAGCGTTGAAGTGGTATAGAAGACTGTAGTGCACGGAGGCAGCGGATAGGAATCAGCCAGCAGTCACAATGGAATATGATAGCGTTGAAGTGGTATAGAAGACTGTAGTGCACGGAGGCAGCGGATAGGAATCAGCTAACAGTCACGATGATACAGTTGATGGTAGAAGTGGTATGGGAACCACAGTAGTAGAAGTGGTTTGGAAACCACAGAGGTAGAAGTGGTTTGGAAACCACAGGAATCAGCAGCGCTGAATACACGAGGAAACACAGGAACACCTTCAGAGACTCATGGGGAATGAGACTCCAAGATCAGGCAACGTGGTGTTGACCACAGGTGCTTAATATAGGGAGTGTTGCCTGATCTGCCAATTGAGTTAAAGGGACATACACTGAAGTATAGGAAAGGGCTGCGCATGCGCAGACCCTCAGGATGGAGGACGGCCACGGTTCCTAAATGTCCGGGAAGAAGCACTCACAGTCCGGTGAGTGACAAAAATAAGCTATTTCACAATGTTATGAATTAAAAACAACACTATGTTACATACAGTATATATAACACTTTTAGACATGCACTAATTCACATGTGTCTATCCTAATACAAACATTGTATAGAAGTAGTGTCCTTGAAAATTGATAAATCACTCAAAAAATGGACACACATTTGACTGCGCACTGCAGAATGTAGGCCCCGGCGATTGGCAATCCCCAAATATTTGCAATTACAGCCTCTTTGAGGGCAGTTAAAATATTATTTTTTCTGCTGTACTTCACAAAATGTAGCTTTATATAGGTAACATCATACTATAGCCAAAGAGAGTTAATGCAGTTCAGTAAGTCAGCTGTAATCTCTAACCTGCTTCTATTGAACTATAACTATGAACAGTACTATCCCTACAGAACCCATCAGCACAGCCTCTGATTGCCTGTGTACAGCATTTATCATTAATTTGTGTCAGCTTAATTCATCAGAATTAGTAGAACACAATAGGGTATGTTGCACTACATAACAATCCTAGTTTTTTTTCCATCTAGTAAAGCACATATGTAATGGCACCCAACTGTCTCACTGCCCCTATACTACCAACAGTGATTTACAATCCAAGTCCCTTCCCCCCAGGACTGTCTAACCTGTGAGTAAGTTCACTTACCTGTCATCATCTTCTCTTCTCCTGCTCCTGTCAGCTGACACACATGTGACCTACTGATTCATTCATTGTGCAGGAGCAGTGCATAGTCTGCGTCCTGCCCTCCTAGGGTAGGTGAGGGACTCTCAGGCAGTGGGGCCCACCGGTGATTTTACCGGTACCCCGGTGGGCCAGTCCGACGCTGCCTAGGGGTGCTTACCCAAATTCATGGAGGAAAACATAGGCCCGTGAGTTATTTTAGTGCACAATTAGACCCCATAGCAAAAGCATTACCCTTTTGCCTAAGATCAATAGCAGCAGCAGCTGTTCTGGTAAAAAAAAAGACACAGGATATTGTGTTACAGCATGAGTTACATTTGTTTGTTCCTCAGGCTGTGGCCCAACTTCTGAACAGTGCACAGACTAGACATGTGTCAGCAGCAAGATTTTCACGACGGGAAATTGACACCCACAAATATCACAATACACAAATGTCAAACTTTAAATCCTGCTACATTGTTACCCTCTGAAACCACAAAAGAGACTGAAGAGGGGAAAAATGAGCACGATTGCATGAAATACATGAGTCAAAATTTTTGAATACGACCAGACATTTCTGAGGTTCTGTTCTGAAAATACAGACTTGGTTTTCTTTACTGATGGGAGTTGTCATAGACAAACACATGATGGTTCATTAGTGACAGGCTATTGAGTCACAACTCAGGATGAGATAATTGAAGTAAAAGCCTTAGGCGCGCCACACTCAGATCAAGTAGCCAAGCTCACTGCACTCATTAGAGCATGTCAAGTTTCTGAGGAAAAAAAGTGAATATTTACACAGATTCAAGGTACACATTTGGCGTAGTCCATGATTTTGAGGCTATTTGGTAACATAGGGGGTGTCACTCACCGGGCCGTGAGTGCCACTGCGCTGGTGCGTGGTTGTCTAGCCTTCCTGCCGGCGTCTGTCCTGAGCCGCGGCCGTCCGCCATCTTGATGGACTGCGCATGTGCAGCACCCAAGAACTCTTAACCCTTTGCTTTTAATCTAATTGGAGGATCAGGCACCTCTCCCTATTTAAGGCACCTGTGCTCATTACATCGTTGCCTGATCTTGAGTCTCATTCCCTGTGAGTCTCTGAAGGTATCTCCTGTGTCCTGCTCGTCTCTTCAGTTTCCTGATGATTATCTGCACTACTCATCGGTGGTTCCCATACCCGCTAACTGACTCCTGTGTCCTGCTCGTGTTTTCAGCATCCTGCTGATTACCTGCTCTACTCATCGGTGGATCTCATACCCGCTACTGACTTCTGTATCCTGCTCGTGTCCTCAGCTGTCTGCTGGATTACCTGCTCCGCTCATCAGCGGTTCTCATACCCGCTACTGACTCTTGTATCCTGCTCGTGTCCTCAGCTGTCTGTTGGATTACCTGCCCTGCTCACCTGCGGTTCCCATACTCGCTTCAGCCGTTCAGCGCTCCTGCTGTGCCTGCATATCCTCGTGGACAAGCTTCTCTACTCATCAGCGGTATGCTTACTTGCTATTGACTTTCAACTGTTACCTTGCATATCCGCTTAGGACAAGCTTCCATACTCAGCAGCGGTATCCATACCCGCTATAGACTATTAGCTATAACGCTGCATATCTGTTTGGAGCAAGTTCCTCTGTGCTCTCATTGCATTCATACAATTATTGACTCTATTCATTCCTCCACTTATCCTCACCTGGACAAGTCCTCACCTCCTCGCAGTGGTACAACTTGCTGTCCGCAGACCACTGACGCCTCCTCTACCTACCTGCACCTGGACAAGTCTTCCCTTCACAGCAGTGGTACAACTTGCTGAGTGCAGACCACTGACTCTCCCATTACCTTCCTTCACCTGCTCACGTCCACCCGGCTCTCCGTGGTTGAAACCTGCCTTCCACTATAGCTGCAAGTCGCTGACTCATCTACCAGTATAGCTGCAAGTCGCTGACTCATCTACCAGTATAGCTGCAAGTCACTGACTATCATCAATTCCATTGGCATCCTCTCTCCATCTGCTGTTCTATACGTTCCACTATTCACCCTGCTGCCAGAGGACCGCTGTGCAAACTCTGCCCCTCTGGTAAGCATAGTCACCTGGTGAATCCTGGGCAGAACTCCTAGTGCCCGTGACAGGGGGTATCTTACGTCATCAGGAACACCCATATCACATGCACAGAAGGTACAACAACTAATGGAAGCTATACAGCTACCAGAAGAAGTTGCAGTAATCAAGTGCCAGGCACATACTAAACAAACTGATGACATCTCTGTAGGGAACAGACTAGCAGACATAGCAGCTCAAGAAGCAGCTTCACCAGTACAAATACAATCACAAACACATGTAATGGTCTTTCAAGAATATACATTGGAATACTTACAAAAATTCCAAGAAACAGTTTCACAGGATGAAATGAGCCAATGGGAAAGAAAACAATGTTGTAAACGAGAGGATGGAATTTGGGTTGATGTGAAAAATAGACCAGTAGCACCGAAAATGTTGTTACCAGCGCTTGCTGAAAGTGCACATGGGTTAGTTCATCTAGGAGCAGAAAACATGACTCGAATTGTAAAATAATATTGGTATGCACCAGGATTTTCCACAGTAGCAAAATCAAAATGTCAATTGTGTGTCATTTGCCTTAAGAACAATGTAGGAAAGACAGTATCTACAAAGAATAAACATTTACCAAATACAAATGGTCCTTTTCAAAGGTTGCAAATTGACTTTATTCAGTTAAAAAGGATAAGAGGATTACAATATGTATTTGTTTGTGTCAACATGTTTACAGGTTGGGTGGAAGCTTGGGCTAGTGCTACAGACACCGCAATGTTTACTGCTGAAAAGATCATGCAAGAATTTGTATGCAGATATGGTTTACTCAGACATAGAAAGTGACAGGGGAACAAATTTCACGGAAAAAGTGTTTCAGAAAATGTGTGATATGATGGGAATTCAGTCAAAACTACACACTCCATACCGCCCACAAGCATTAGGGAAAGTTGAAAGAATAAATAGAGTAATTATAAACAGGTTGGCCAAGCTTACAAAAGAAACAGGAATGACGTGGCTAGAGGCCCTTCTTTTGGTCCTCCATAGTATTAGAATCACACTGAAACCTCCTCTCAATCTCTCTCCTTATGAACTATTGTTTGGATTTCAACCAAGATATGTTACTTATCCACAGAATGACTTGAACCTGCATCATGATCTAACTGATCAATATGTCATACAGTTATCTAAACAATTGCAGAGACTTTGACAGGCCCAAAAGGACATTCCATCAAAATCAACTCTCGGGCCTGTACATAAGATATAACCTGGAGACTATGTCATGGTTGTTAGGCTGCTGGCCTGATCATCAACCCACAGAACTAGATAACGGAGGTTTCACCATTAGCAGCCACCTTTCCCTTAGAGCTAGGTGCGCTCACCGGTACTCAGATGCCCCCAGGACATAGCTCCAGAGGTAATGTGGGTTGGTAATGCAGGACCACAAAGGCAGGCCAGGAGACTGGTAGTAAGCAGCGGGTAGTCAAAACGATAGCCAAGGTCAAGGGCCACAGGCAAGCAGGATAGTCAGTTAACACGCCAGAGGTCGGGGTCATGGGCAAGGTTGCAGGGTCCGAGGTACAGGCCAAAAGGGTCAGGGTCATGAGAAAACAGGCAGAGTCAAAATCCAAGCAGGGGGTCATACACGGGAGATCCAATAAAGTACCCACAGGACAGGAACAAAGAGGCAGCAGCAGGTCAGCAAGATTGGACAGTAAAGCTGTAACCGGCAGTGAGGCTCACTGCCTTAAATACTAGTGCCAACCAATCAGAGCCTAGCTCTGAAATCACTCACAGATCATTGCTTAATTAATTAATTAATTAAACTTCATTAGCCTGCAGACTATTACTGATATTTACACACGCGCCCGGCTGTTCTCTGCTGCCAGCGTCCGACCGTTGCCTTGGCAACGGCCAGGCTGTATCAGGAAATGACGTCCCGGTCGTCAAGGTGACGGTCGGGACGCCAGAGGGCACTAGAAGCGAGCCGCGGTGGCTGTGAGTACCGCCGCGACCCGTAACAGTACCCCCCCTTGAGGAGGGGCTAAGGAACCCCGACACCCAGGTTTCCTAGAGAATTTCTTGAAGAAGTCTTTCAGATGTTTTGTAGCATGAAGTCGTCTTCGCGGAACCCAGGACCGCTTTTCCAAACCGCGATTCTTCCACTGTACGAGGAAGTGCACCTGACCCTGCACTTTCTTAGAATTGAGAATCTTCGAAATGATATATTTCTGAGATTTGTTCCAATTCTGCATATGCAAACCTGAAGGCTGGGTTCAGTCTGGGTATAGTACATGCTTCAGCAGAGAGCAATGGAATGTGTTAGGGATCCTTAATGAAGTAGGAATTTTTAATCTGAAAGCTACAGAATTGATCTTCTTGACAATGTGGAAAGGACCGATGAATTTAGGTCCTAGTTTCCTGCAGGGCTGTCTGAGCCTGATATTGCGTGTCGAAAGCCACACTGTTTGACCTACTTTGAGGGAGCAGGTGGTACGGTGGCATTCCGAATTTTTTTTGCAAAAACTGAGGCTCGTCTTAAAGAGAACTGTACTTTCTTCCAAATGGCTTTAGGGTCAATGGTTGTGGAACGAATCTCCGGAATACCAGCGGATTTAAGGGGAATACAAGGAATTGGATCTGGGATGAAAACCAAAATTACAGTAGAACGGGGAGGTTTGAGTAGAAGAATGATATGAATTATTATAGGCAAACTCTGCCCAGGGTAACAAGGAGGACCAGTTGTCGTGAAATTCTGAAGTATAACATCGTAAGAACTGTTCCAAGGACTGGTTAACCCTTTCAGTTTGTCCATTAGACTGAGGGTGATATGCAGACAAAAGACTAATCTTGATTCCAAGAAGGGTACAAAAGGATTTACAGAATTGTGCTATGAATTGGGAACCACGATCAGAAACGATGTCAGTAGGGACTCCATGGAGACGAAATATATGCTGGATGAACAGGATGGCCAGATCTCGAGCACTCTGAAGCCTGGTTAGCGGTATGAAGTGTGACATTTTGCTGAACCAGTCTACCCTGAGCCAAATGGTATTGTGTCCCGCAGAGGGTGGCAGATCGACTATAAAGTCCATGGACAAGTGTGTCCAGGGTTTTGCAGGAATGGTCAATGGGACCAACTGGCCTACAGGACGATTCCTGGGGATTTTATTCCTGGCACAACCCTCGCAAGAGCGGACATAACTTTCAACATCAGCAGACAAGGATGGCCACCATACAGTACGGGAGAGGATTTCTGAGGTTTTATGAATACCAGGACGTCCAGCAGTCTTACTATCATGTGCTTCCGCAAGGACCGCCTTTCTTAAATGAACTGGGACAAACAAACAACCTTCCGGAGTATTATCAGGAGCTAATCTTTGAAAGCTTTGGAGCGTGATGCTCAGGTCTTGGGTTAACCCAGCATGGATTATGGAGTAGGGAAAGATAGGCTCAGGATCTGTAACTGGAACATGATGTGCCAAGAAGCTTCTGCTCGGACATTTTTAGAACCTGGTCGGTAAGGGATCATAAAATTGAAACGGGTGAAGAATAGCGACCAATGGGCCTGTCTGGGGTTCAGGCGTCTGGCCGACTGTATGTATTGTAAATTCTTGTGATCGGTTATAACAGAAATTCGATGTGTAGCACCTTCCATCCAATGCCACCACTCCTCAAAGGCCCATTTGATCTCCAATAGTTCCCGGTTGCCCACATCATAGTTGACTTCTGCTGAAAAGAACTTACAGGAAAAGTAGGCACATGGATGCAAGCGGTGAGTATGAGGGTCCTTTTGAAATAAGATGGCACCAGCACTGACGTCAGAGGCATCGTCTTCAAGAACAAACGGTACTTCGGGATCTGGGTGTCTAAGGACCTGAGTGGATACAAAAGCTTTCTTTAAGGTTTCAAATGCGGTTACTGCTTGGGGCGACCAATTAGTTGAATCCATTCCTTTGCGGGTCAGGGCGACAATAGGAGCCACAATATCAGCAAAGTCACAAATGAACCTTCTAGAATTGGCGAAGCCCAGGAACCTCTGTACCACCTTGAGATTATTAGGTTGCACACAATCCAGGATAGCTTGGACCTTGGTTGGATCCATGGAGAAGAGATTACGTAACCCAAGAATGATACCTTCTACACCTCAAACTCACATTTTTCTAGTTTGGCATAAAGGTGGTGTTCCCGTAATTTCTGTAGAACCTGTTTGATGTGACCCTGATGTATAGATAACGACTTAGAATATATGAGGATATCAGCTAAATAGAAAACCACAAAATAGTCAAGGAACTCCCGAAGAACTTCGTTAATCAGATCCTGGAACACTGCAGGTTGCTAAGACCAAACAGCATAACCAGATATTCATAGTGGCCAGAATGTGTATTGAACGCCCTCTTCCATTCATCTCCTTCTTTGATACGGATGAGGTTATATGCTCCACGAAGATCGATTTTAGTGAAGACTGTAGCGCCTCTTAAATGATCAAATAATACGGAGATGAGAGGAAGGGGATAGGTGTTCTTGACTGTAATGAGATTCAGTCCTCGATAGTCGATACAGGGTCTTAGTCCTCCATCTTTTTTGGATACGAAGAAGCATCCAGCTCCTACTGGAGATTTAGATGGCCTGATGAGACCTTTCTCTAAGTTCTCGTTAATATATTCCTGCATGGATTTGGACTCCGGACCAGAAAGAGAGTACAAACGTCCTTTGGGTAACTTGGAACCAGGAATAAGCTCGATAGCACAGTCGAAGTCACGGTGAGGTGGTAAAGTGTCAGCAGCCTTTTTAGAGAACGCATCCCAGAACTCATGATATTGTGAGGGAAGCTGCTCAGGAATTGACTGAATGATTCGCAGAGGCATAGTTAAGCAAGACTGTGTACAATAAGAGCTCCACTGGATAATTTCTCCTTTCACCCAATCCACAACAGGGTTATGACGGGAAAGCCAGGGATGGCCCAGAATCAACGGAACCGACGGACAGTCGATAAGGAAGAAGGTCATGAACTCTGAATGGAGAGCTCCTATGTTTAATTGCAGTACCGGGGTCTCTCAGATAATCTTGCCACCAGGCAATGGACTCCCATCTAAGCCACAGACAGTAATAGCAGACTTGAGCTTCAGTCGGAATTCCAGCAGAGCGGGCAAACCCGATGTCAAGGAAGTTGCCCGGGGCTCCACTATCAATGAAGGCCGACAGGGCCACGGAACTGGCACCGAGAGTGAGTTGTGCGGGAATCAGAACAGCATTCTTTTGGGAAACAATTTGCAAACCTAAGTGAACCTTCCCCTCGTTCTCTAGGTATGCTCCTTTTCCAGGTTTGTTAGGACAAGAGCGGGAGAAGTGGCCTTTATTACCACAATAGAGACAAAGACCTTGTGATTGCATTCTGTCTCTTTCCTCAGGAGAGAGGCGATATGCCTCTAACTGCATGGGTTCCTTAATATCCGTAGGAACAGGAATATATGCAGAAGAAAAGGAAGATGTCTCTTTCTCTGTCTTCCTCTCCTTAATTCTCCTGTCAATTTTAATAGCGAGTCTCCAACGAGGTGGGGGAAGGATACTGCACCAGTGAATCTTTGATCTGCTCTGACAGTCCTAGGCGAAACTGGCTGCGTAACGCTGGATCATTCCATTCGCAGTCAGACGACCATCTGCGGAACTCAGCGCAGTATTCCTCTGCAGAACGCCTCCCTTGCTTTAATGCCCATAGATGAGCCTCAGCGGAGGCAACTCGATCTGGGTCATCATAAAGCAGACCCAATGCATTGAAGAAGGTTTCCACAGACTGCATGGCAGGACTCATCTGAGGCAGGGTGAAGGCCCAAGACTGGGGGTCACCCTGAAGGAGGGAGATGATGATCCCAACTCTCTGCTGTTCTGAACCGGAAGACCGCGGTCTCAGCGGAAAGTAGAGCTTGCAGCTCTCCTTAAAGTTCCGGAACAGGGCTCTAATTCCGGAGAACCGGTCCGGCAAATTTACCTTGGGTTCACTGGCGGGACCTGATGTAGCTTGTGTAGCCTTGGAGGTCTCCTCTTGAGCAGACAAACGCTGGGCCAATCCCTGGACCATTTGATACAGGGTGTCAACATGGCCAGCCAGAACTTGAGATGGAGACGATTTGGTTTCGCTTTCATCCATTCCAATTTTGTCTCCGGAATTTCTGTTAAACCAGTTATAATGTTAGGCTGCTGGCCTGATCATTAACCCACAGAACTAGATGACAGAGGTTTCACCTTTAGCAGCCGCCTTTGCCTTCGAGCTAGGTGCGCTCACCGGTACTCAGATGCCCCCAGGACTTAGCTCCAGATGTAGTGTGGGTTGGTAATGCAGGACCACAGTGGCAGGCCAGGAGACTGGTAGAAAGCAGCGGGTAGTCAAAACGATAGCCATATTCAAGGGTCACAGGCAAGCAGGATAGTCAGTTAACATGCCAGAGGTCGGGGTCACGGGCAAGGTTGCAGGGTTCGAGGTACAGGCCAAAAGGGTCAGGGTCATGAGAAAACAGGCAGAGTCAAAATCCAAGCAGGGGGTCATACACGGGAAATCCAATAAAGTATCCACAGGACAGGAACAAAGAGGCAGCAGCAGGTCAGCAAGACTGGACAGTAAAGCTATAACCGACAGTGAGGCTCAGTCCTCACTGCCTTAAATATTAGTGCCAACCAATCAGAGCCTAGCTCTGAAATCACTCAGAGATCCATGCTTAATTAATTAATTAATTTTCATTAGCCTGCAGGCTATTACTGATACTTGCGCACGCGCCCAGCTGTTCTCTGCTGCCGGGACGCGGCGCCACCGCAGCCAGAGTCCGACTGTTGCCTTGGCAATGGCCAGGCTGTATCCGGAAATGACGTCCCGGTCATCAAAGTGACGGCCGGGACGCCAGAGGGCACTAGAAGCGAGCCGCGGCAGCTGTGAGTACAGCCGCGGCCCTTAAAAATGGTAAGAAATTTCTTACGCTCTGGTTCCCTTTCAGATCGTTGGGACGGTCCGTGGCTCGTTCTGCTTACTACAGATACGGCTATTAAGGTTGCAGAGAAAGACACCTGGGTCCAAAGTTCCCATTGGAAACAGGTCAAAGCGTAAAGGAACCTAAAGACTCTGAACTGTGTTTAAACAAAGAGACTGAATTGCATCTGAAAGAACACTTCAAACAAGATAGAGATACTGACCTATAATCAACTGTGTGATAAACTCCTAATCTCAATCGTTTTCATAGCCTGCCTTTTAGCAGCTATGACAGTTGTGGCCCTAACTGGACTTGTTTATAACGGAGAGATTTTAAAGAGAGGTCTGGTGAGTCATGGCTCATCTAATATAGATGAGGAGTATTTTTGTGAACCCGTTAATGTCTCTTCTCTAAGCAGGAAAACCAGAGAACTCAAAAATTGTAAGGATCATCCACCAATTCCAAAATGTATTTGTGAGTACTGTAGTACTCCTCCAGAGGAGAGATGTATTAGATGGTGTTCTGATAATAATGAGTATTACAAGAAAGAATATCCTATTGATCAATTACATTCTATGCTAGTAAGAATGCTCACTACAAATTGTTGGGTATATACTAAAAGTCCTTTATTGATTAAAAATATGCCAATCTCACCAGTTCCAGTATCCTATGATGAAATGACAGGCATCACTCTTAATAGGAAATGTCTAGAAGATAATTGTGATCTTAGTGATTGTGGACAGATTGTTGAACACATGTATAACACTACTAAACCTTCAACCATAATACTTACACCACACATAACTGAACAAATGCCTTTCTGTTTTAATAAGACAATGATTGAAGTAACGGATATTACTCCTCAGATTTGGACAGCCTCGGGAATATACTCTGCTGCTCCTAAGGAGCAAATAATTAAATTAGGAAGAGTTAGCTTAAGCAAATGTGATACTGTGATTACTATGTCTGAATCATATGTCCCTGATTGCAAAGATCCTTGTACCTTGTACATTAGATATAGGCAGAGATCTAGAAATTACAGATGTTGAAAAAGCGCAACTTTATCTGGCTTTATCAGACTTATTATGCTGCCATTTTTTATTTTTATACCTTATTCTCTCCATACTCCTTATTCCGCATCTCCCATTGCTGAAATTCGGCCCTCATCCTGCTACTCATTTTATGACATTGACCACATTATTTATTGTTTTGTTTTCTATCAGACTAGGTCACGTAGACTTTGCTAAGATAAGTAAATTATTTATTAAAGTGCAAGTATTAAAACATAATAATTCTGTGCTTGTTAATACATATAAAGAATACATATTGTGATAATATGGATTATTGTGAATTATTATTTCCACAATCACCTGCTATATTTCTTTCACCTACCTTTATATATTGTCCCTGGAGATCTTAAACGATAACCTCATAGGTCTCAGGTATGATCAAAGCTTGTGGTAAACTTGCTGTGCTGTATTTGAGATTCTTCCAGTGGCCAAAATTCATAGGGTTGCTACCAGTTTTTGCTCTGCAGATATAGATCTCCTTAAATGGGTGTCCTACTTCTGGATGAGTGGGGTGACAAACTGGAGTAGCTCCTGAAATGTGAGATCATTCATCTGCAGGAAATTCTTGAAGTCATCTGGATTATTGTTCCGTATCTCCTGTAGCAGGGGCATATGTGAAAAGGAGTGTCACCTCTGGAACCAATGCTTGGCCCAACAAGTCTGATTCTTTCTTCTTCTTTCCCTCCGGCTGAGTAATTGCAGCGTTCTTGCTATGGCAAGAAGCAGAGAAGCACAAGCTTTTCATTTATCATCATCATCATCATCATCATCTATTTATTTATATAGCGCCACTAATTATACCCCATCCATGCTGCACCAAAATCCCGGGTTTTTGCCGGGGCGAGCTCAAATGACCCGGGTCTTGGTGCAGTATGAATGGTACAAGTCCAAAATCCCGGGTCTAAAAACCCGGGTCTTCAACCCGGGATTTATCGAGGGGTAATTCCCGGGTCGGACCCGGGTCGCCTGCACTATGAATGGTGCAACCCGGGTTTTTCAACCTGGCTTGCACAGAAAACATGCTGATTGGCTGTCTGCCTGTCTCTGGAGGATGATGTCATCATTGGAAGCCCGTGGAACATTGTAGAAGCTTTTTAGGAGAAATGGTGTTCACAAGCTAAAGCTGAAGCAGATGCGTTTTTTTACTGAAAAAATTGCTTTTAATAGTTTACAAAAACAGTGTTTATTTACAGCAGTTATGACACACTGGATGGAGGAAGAGGTGCGTGAGCTGCTGAATGTCAGAGGGGAGGAAGAAATTAGAAGGCAAGTGACTGGGACTGTGAAGGAAGCCACAGTGTACTACAACATTGCCAAAATACTCACACAACGTGGCATAAAGAGGACACAGCAACAAGTCCTGAACAAATTGAAGTCCCTGAAGAAGCAGTACACTAAAGTCCATGACCACAACAGGCGCAAAAGTGGTGCTGAAAGAATGGCCCTTTTATGACCAGTGCAATATGGTCTTTGGACATTCTCCTCTGACAAATCCAATTGCACTGTCATCTTCTAGCAATGTGGATGCGGCTATACCAACACCACCAGAGAGCACACAGACAAGCGAGACCGCAACGATAATAATAGAAGATTCTATTGAAGACACCCCAGAACTGGAGTGCTCTGCCACAACAGATGACATCAACATGTCTTGGGAGGAATTGAACGATTCACAGCCATTCCCTGCTGCGCAAGTCGTTACAGAGACTTTGCAAGAAACGCAGCCAGAACCAGTGCCGGTGTTAAAGTCTATGCCAGGTCCCAGTTTACGCTCCAACAGTAAGTATCTTTAATAATCTCACATAATAACCAACCATATATACATACATTTATATCTACATAATTGGTAAAAAAAAGAACTGCATAAACAAAAGTCACAAAAACAGAGAACTATATCAACCGAAATGCAAGCCAAATACCAAAAAATATATCTACATAACTTTAAAAAAATAAAAAAATGTTTGAACATAACTAAAAAAAAGAGAAGTATATCAACATAAATGCAAACCAAACACTAATGTTTCTACATAACTTTAAAAAGAGAACTATATCAACAAAAAGCCCAAAAGACAAATATAATACACTCCAAAGTATTAAAACATCTCTACGCATATGTTGCAGTGCAAAACTACTGGGCAAGAGGGCGGAGGCCTCAAGCACATATCAGCTTACAACACTGCTTTTTTGTTCTGCCACATTATATATTCTAATGTATGTTTTACTGTGTTTTTTTCTACGTACAGTTTACAACGTTCCTAAAAAACGCAAAAGGCCCAACAAAATGGACCAAGCAACTAAAACAATGACAACTGTCATGATGGATCAACTGCGGGAGATGGACAGCGCCATGAGGGAACATGAGAATACACAACTGCAGCGTTTCATGGACAATGAGCGGGAACTATAACAAAGTAAAAGGGGGTCTGCGCTTTCCTAAAGAAAAGGATAGTAAGGCAGCCAAGGGGAGAGAAACTGGAGATGGTCTAAGTCTCCTAATTAGAAAGTTGTATAATTTTATCCCCAGCGCAAGAAGAGGAAAGAAAGGAAAAAATGGATGAGAAGAAATATAAGCTGGGTTTTGATTGTGAAAATATTGTGTATTAATAAATGGTCACAAAGTTAAACATATGACATATAATGTAAGTGGCTGATAAACAAATAAGATAAAATAGGCTCACAGTATCGCATGAAAATGTGTCCTAAAACTAAAACAAAAGTATCTTAATGCCAAAAAACTCCTATACCTGGCATGAGGAGATCTTGTGCCAGGAAAAATAGATAAACAAAGGTTAAATCCACAGTGCAAATCCGTTTTCAAGACTGGGAAGGGTAGGTAGTGCACTTACCTTCCTCCCCAGATGATCCAGCCGAATCTCCTGTTCTCCAGTCAACTGAGTGAGTCAGAGTCCCGCTCGCTGCCGCTCTCTGCCTGTCGCAAGTTCTCCGTCCGGATATTGCTGCTGCAGGGTCAGCCGAATCTGAAAGAGTTTCACGCTGACAGTCTGTATAGATCACTGTCAGCCTGCCTCGGCCAGTAGCTTCTCCTCGAGGCCCGCTGTAACAGGGAAACAGTAGGCGCATGCGCATAAACTGAATGGTCTTTTCCACTGCAGTAAGATGTATGTGAAAAATAGTAGTAAGTATGGTATCCTACGCGTT
The DNA here is from genome assembly GCF_038048845.1 of Mixophyes fleayi. Classification (NCBI taxonomy): domain Eukaryota; kingdom Metazoa; phylum Chordata; class Amphibia; order Anura; family Limnodynastidae; genus Mixophyes; species Mixophyes fleayi. The sequence continues at coordinate 120,053,442 of NC_134407.1, read as the reverse complement.
TCACCCCAATAGGGGCTTCCTCAGGGATAGTGTTTAAGGTAGTGAGCGGGAACTGCAGGACTCTTTCCTCATGCAAATCATGAACATGCAGGAACGCGTAAATCGTGGGTGTATTATGGGATTCATGGACAGACTCCTCTCACGGGTGAAGGCACCTCCTCCAAGTCCTCCAAGTCCTTACTATTATGACGGACATTATCCTATGTACCAGCGGGGGCAACCCATGTTAGGCAACAATAACCCTCCAAACCCGGTACAGAATACACAACATGCTCAACCTATGGGTAACCCCAACATAGAATACCCACCGGGTTTTCCACTCCAAACCACTCCACCACCAGAAATGCCACAATATAGGCAATTGTAATAATCATGTTTTATGGTCAAATGTTTCACTGTTAATTGTTATCATGTATGTTACGTGTGATCTGGAATCACACCGTTAGCTTCTCATATATATATATAACGTGAAAAGCAAATTTGCACTTACTGTTTGGGCACATTTGTGTCTTCGGTTTACTACTTATGTATATATTTTATTTTTTCTACATGCAAGTAAGCACTTTTATATTGTGTCATTTTATATTTTTTGGTGAAGAGACATATGAGGAAATATGTACAAAACAAAATACAATATGTGAAATAAACATATATTTTTTATTTTTACATTTGTGTGGTACATTCAAACAAGTGAGGTCAAATTGGCAGTGAGGGTGGTCCTAATAAGTTCAGCAGAGGTATTGTTGCGCTCTCCTTCAAAAGTACTGGAGTCCACTGACAGCACTGGCATTTCAGATTCCTGCACATTCCACTCAGGTAGAAATTGCTCTTTTTGAATTTTACAAATGTTATGTAAAATACAGCAAGCAGCAACCACGTGGGGCACAAGCTTGGTGTCAATGTCAATGCGCTTCAATAGACAGCGCCAACGTCCTTTCAAGCGCCCAAAAGCATTTTCCACCACCATCCGAGCAGAGCTGAGGGTATGTGTAAACCGGATCTGTTCCTGAGACAGGTGATGTTGCTGAGTGAACCCCTTCATCAGCCAGCGCCTCAAAGGGTAAGCAGCATCCCCAATGATGTGTACCGGTATCTCCACACCATCAACAAACGTAGATTTCTGTAAATAAAAACATGCAGTTTCACGTCACCATGTTTAAAATATTGGTCAAATAACGCAGTACACTTGGTACTATATGGTGAAAATGCATTTTGCAAGTGTTACATCTGTATATAAAAAGGGGCAGTAAATACATACAATATTGATAGCAAACAATAGTATATAAGCTTCAATTACAAAAACATCATACAACATTACACCAATATTTACCTCTCTAGGGAACAGCCAGCCAACTTGTCTTTCCTCAGCAATTTGGTAAAGGTCCGAATTTGCTAGAACTCTGGCGTCATGGGAACGTCCAGGCCACCCGATGAAAACATCTGTGAAACTAACATAAAAAAACCATATATAAATATGTTTTACAATACGCATTACACATGGCACAGTCACATAAAAAAAACCATAAAAAATGCTTACCAATAGTTGTGGTCAACCACAGCCTGCAGAATGATGGAATGCCAGCCTTTGTGGTTGTAGTAATCCACATGATTGTCTGTGGGGGTAATGATGGGGATATGTGTCCCGTCTATGGCTCCAGCACACTGTGGATACCCACGCTTCAGGAATCCTGCAATTGTATCATCCAGGCGCTGACCTTGCGGTAAGGAGATGAAGCGATGATACAGGGCTTCCAGCAATGCCGTGGTGACTTCATGCACTAGAGTGCACACCGTGGATATCCCCACTCCAAACAAGCAGTAGATTGTCCTGTATTCTCCAGGGGTAGCATACCACCACAACACAATAGAAAGGCGCCTACATGGTGGAATAGGTTTCCCAAAGTTAGTGGCCTTCCTGGAAAGTGCTGGGGTAATAAGGTCCAGCACATAGTTAAATGTCCCACGTGACATTCTGAAGTGTTGCATCCACTGCTGTTCCTCAAACGCTTCCACAGTAGACCAGAAAGCTTCTCTGTGGCTAAGCTCTCTGGCACGCATGGTTCGGTTACTGGCAGCACTGAATCTCAAAATTGAGGCAATGCTGGCCCTGAGAAACGCTCTCCTCCTGCGCATATACAGACACCGAGTTTTCTTCTGTTGTGCCATAAACTTCGCCTTCCTCCTCCCGAACTGGGACTGTGCAAGAGTGCACAGTGTCAGCAGCTGCAGCAAACTCTCATTTGCTGCATAAAACAGCAAAAAAATACTAGTAAACATGAACTCTGGGCTACACAAAAGTGAGTCGTCGGCCATAATGAAAAGTAATGTGGTAAACAATCACCACCCACTTTTGCATCATCTTTATGCGTCAACAAACCAGTCACCTTTCAATGACATCACTGTTTTTTAGCCAATGAAAACTGCTCTGGTGATGACTCCCACAAATTGCCAGGGCACAGACTTGTGCAGTATGAATGGGGTCAACCCGGGAAATTCCCGGGTCCGAGGTGCAGTATGAATGGTGTTTCTGAGCTGGGACGCTCCGAGACCCTGCAAAAACCCGGCTTCAAAAACCCGGGATATTGCAGGGGCGGCAGTATGAAAGTGGTATTACGCAGTGCTGTACAGAGAACTCATTCACATCAGTCCCTGCCCCATTGGAGCTTACAATCTAAATCACCTAACATACACACACACACACACACACACACACAGACCGAGAGAGACTAAGGGCAATTTAATAGCAGCCAGCCAATTAACCTACCAGTATGTTTTTGGAGTGTGGGAGGAAACCGGAGCACCCGGAGGAAACCCACGCAAACACGGGGAGAACATACAAACTCCATACAGATAAGGCCATGGTCGAGAATCAAACTCATGAGCCTCTTCTGCCTCACAGCACCCAGTGCTGTGAGGCAGAAGAGCTAACCACTAAGCCACTGTGCTGCCCATTTATTTATTATAATACAATAAATCATAAGAAGTGTACAGTTGTGAACGGAGTTGCTGAATGTACACTATACATAATGCTGAAAAATGGAATGAATGGCGATGATGGTATTTTCTATGAGGTTCAGACAGTTATTTAAATTAATTTTGCATATTGCAGCAGGCATGGCAGATATATGTAGAGTGTGCACAGAGTCACGATACTTTGAGCCGATGTTTATGACAGACGAAAATCACAGATCTGACAAAAAATCGTATCAAACGTCTATAGTACGTAAGCATGAAATGGGACTCGTTAATGATGTTGCATGAGAAGAAATTTTCTGTAGTGTGTACCCAGCCTAAAACTGAAATGATAGGAGCCAGCAATAAGTGGAAATAAATGTCTGTTAATTTTGCTTCCTTCAAGGGCCACTATGGAGTCCTAAATAATGGGTTAACTCCATATTCAGTTACGCAGAGACAGGAAAAGGAGTCACCTCAAAGTATATAGTGTAGCTCCTCCTCTCCCTGGGTTTCTGAGTAACTTCCCAAGCTATAATAATAAGAGTGGGAACATTGGGGCTGCTATGGAGTCCTTTGAGGTAATAAAATTAGTAGGTAAACATAATGTACAATATTTTCTTATCTTACTCCCTTGCAGCCCTCACAAATGGGATATACCCAAGCATTAAGAACGTTAAAATTAAATGACACTATAATACAACAATTTTTTTTTTATTGTTCTACAGTCTGAAGGATCTTCTTTTCAAACTAAACATCACCCCTGGTGTGACATCCAGCAGATAATGTTTTGTGGAGATGTGTAGTGAGGACCACCCATTGCTCACTGAATACACTGAAGAAGTGTACGTACTTAAAGGCTTTTCCCCTTGTATGCCTGCATGATGACTTCATGGATCAATCTTGCAAATGTAAGTTTCGGTGGAGTGTGTTTCACAGGTAGAACAAGATTTTAGTCAATGTTTCTCAATTGTTTGGTTCTCTGAAAATATACTGTATATGGAGAGTGCTTTCACCACATCCAGTGCATGCAAGTGATTATCACCTCTCACTACTGCCTCCAATACTTCTACTGGGCGGTTCACCTATTATGAAAGTCCCTATCTTGCCTGACCAGACTCTCCACCAACTATTAATCTTACAAGTGTTCTCTAAAACCCACCTCTTCAATATAGCCTATCCTATTCCCAATTAATACTACTACTTCTGTGCATTACCAGCTCCCATACTGTTTCATGTCTGCACCTTCTCTATCAACCCCATATTGTCCTTGTGCTGTTTTTTTGCATAATTTGCAATACCAATTGTTTGGTGCTGAGGTGCTTGGTCCTTTTTAAATAAATAAATGATGAAGAGTCTATCAATTCCCTCTAGTCTCTATTCACAAACATACACACGATGACTCTCCTCGTTACACGCATCCCCATTCTCCCTTAATATGTAGTAATAACTTAATTATTAGTGGAAAGGTCACTGTCCCCTGTATACTCATCACCTGATGCTGTATACATTCTGACATTATGATGATCCGATTGGCTACAGGATGTTCTATCTCTCTCCATTTCAAAAAGCAAGACATAATGGACAATCCAGAGTTGAATATTAAATACCTGATAGCCCATATGGCAATTTTAAAAAGCTTAGTTAAATTTATTTTTTAAGATTAGTCTATGTATTTGCCTTTGTGCTGCATAGAGGAATACTCAAAGGTTAAGGCATTTTCCCCTCTGTCTATATGTCAGCAGTTATTGTTCTGCCCTATACAAACTTAGTACAGTAGCTGGAAAAATAAGCACATATGGATCAGCTTGTATTTTTCATATGGTTATTCATTTTAACATACATTTTCAAGCTTTGCCCTAAGTTCCAATGTGAATGAAAACTGTCCTGGATCAGTGAGGTCAAATTCTTTCTTGTCAAAAGTGGGTTTGGTGGTGAGGCTAGGGCAAGTAGTAATTTATGAAGAAAAATAGAATGAAAATTGTTACATTTTTACAAATTGACTGTTTTGTTTTTTTACAGTGGGCATATAGTTCAACTTTGGTGTATGCTATGAGGTATCAAGTTTGCAGAGATTGAAAATCACCCATGGAGTTTTGTATTTTACAGTAACAATTAATAAATAAAAGATATGCTGACAAGCACCAATCCAAATGGTAACAATAATAGGTAGAACATATATCTATAGTGAACCAATGAAATTGGAATGGTAGATAATCTGTTCCCTCTATTGAGGTAGATGTACAAATAAAATTCTATAAAAAATAAGCTACATATAACAGAATCAGCATAAGTATGCAAGAAGATAATCCTTAATCATGTCATATGCACCAATAAGTATCCTCGAACAAAATACATGCAGCAATCAATTGTTTCTTTTGATTGCAGGTTATTGGTGTGACCTATTTTGATTCTGCTAGGAGCTGCCTCTCCTATTTTACTATTAGTTGCGCCTGTACGACATAGTGTTTATTTGTTTAATCTTGTATTTTACAGTATACACCACACTAAAAATGAAACATATAAAACCATATTCCTAAAATATATATTACTATCTAACCATGTATTCTATATATTTTTGATAATACATTTGTGTTTTACATTTTTAAAGCAGCACTGGCACCTATGAAAACGATTCCACTAAGGTGCTCCTCCCCCTAACCAGAGCCCCAGCTGATACAAGGACTCAACTCAACTTACACAGTACCAGCAAAATAATTTTGTGCACCAGCTTTAATTGGTTGCAAATGATAGGTACTCCGGCTTCAACTCCAACCTGGTTTTTCGCTGGGGCCCAGTGGCGGATCCAGGGGGGGCTTGCTGCCGGCGGCTGCACATTATGTGCAGGTCCATTCAGCAGTGACAGGCAGGGCCAGCGTGCTGCCCGGCCGCTCTGATTGTGTTTTAGACACAATCAGAGCATCCGGGCAGCACACTGTCCCTGCCTGTCACTGCTGAACGGACCTGCACATAGTATGCAGCCGCCGGCAGCCTCAGATGTCAAAAAGGGGGTGGGGCCTAAATCCCCCCCCTACATCGCCCCCGGTAGCAGTATTCTCTAGATCCGCCCCTGCTGGGGCCTTATAAAAATGCAGGTGCTACAGCTAGGGGAAAGTGCATCTTAGTAAAATAAATAAATAAAAAAGTTACTAGGTGGTAATGCAGTATTAAACATAGATATACCCAGGGCCCACCTCAAGGCAGCGCAAAAATTTTTGGGAGTGTCCTCATGCATTTGGGGGCATGGCAAATGCGCCATTGGGGCATGGCTAACACATCAAAATCACTAGGCTCTCAATTCGCCTGAGCGTCACATATGTCCAAGCACTCCTGACTTTCAGGACATCTAGCACCAAAGAGGTAGTATAGAATAAATGCAGTGTGTACCCAAAGAGTTCAGTCTTGGCCTCCACCTTACATTGTGCACAACACTCACCCAAAAATTGACATTGTCCCTACTAGAATCACAACATTTCACGTACTGTCCTGCTCTCTCCTACCTGTTCTTCTCACTTTCACCACCTGTTGCTGCGTGTTTCTTTAGTTGCGGCTTGTCTGGATCCTGGAATGCTGGAGGCCCTATTTGGAAAAAAATAGCTACATTTAGATAGTTCCAAACAACCCTGGCGTTAAATCAATACCATCCACGATTAATAATTAGGCCTTCCTCCAGCTCCAATATTACAATAATATGCCCCTTCATCATCGCCATGCCTTATGATCACACTGCGCCCTCCATGCTCCTTTTGCCCCCTTCATCTGGCTCCCCTTCATCACACTATACTATGCTGCTCCCCCCCCTTTTTCAATCCCACTGTGCCATGCCTCCCCCCCTTTTTAACCCCACTGTGCCATGCTGCCCACCACTTTTTAACCCCACTGTGCCATGCTGCCCCGTTTTTTAACCCCTCTGTGCCCCCTCTCATTTTTTAACCCCTCTGTCATGCTGTCCCTCCCCCATTTTTTAACCCCTCTGTGCCCCCCTCATTTTTTAACCCCTCTGTCATGCTGCCCCCCCCCCCATTTTTAACCCCTCTGTCATGCTGCCTCCTCGTTTTTTAATCCCTCTGTGCCCCCCTCATTTTTTAACCCCTCTGTCATGCTGCCCCCCCTCCCGTTTTTAACCCCTCTGTGCTCCCCCTCGTTTTTTAACCCCTCTGTCATGCTGCTTCCCTGTTTTTTAACCCCTCTGTGCCCCCCTAATTTTTTAACCCCTCTGTCATGCTGCCCCCCCACCCCGTATTTAACCCCTCTGTCATGCTGCCTCCCCTTTTTTAACCCCTCTGTGCCCCCCCTAATTTTTTAACCCCTCTGTCATGCTGCCCCCCCTCATTTTTTAACCCCTCTGTCATGCTGCCCCCCCCCCCGTTTTTAACCCCTCTGTGCCCAACTCATTTTTTAACCCCTCTGTCATGCTGCCCCCCCTTTTTTAACCCCTCTGTGCCCCCCTTATTTTTTAACCCGTCATGCTGCCCTCCCGTTTTTTACCCCTGTCATGCTGCCTCCCCGTTTTTTAATCCCTCTGTGCCCCCCCTCATTTTTTAACCCCTGTCATGCTGCCCCCCGTTTTTAACCCCTCTGTGCCCCCCCTCATTTTATAACCCCTCTGTCATGCTGCCCCCCCTGTTTTTTAACCCCTCTGTCATGCTGCCGCCCCCCCCCCCATTTTTTAACCCCTCTGTGCCCCCTCTCATTTTTTAACCCCTCTGTCATGCTGCCCCCCCCCGTTTTTAACCCCTCTATGCCCCCTCGTTTTTTAACCCCTCTGTCATGCTGCCCCCCCCTCGTTTTTTAACCCCTGTCATGCTGCTTCCCCATTTTTAAACTCCTCTGTCATGCTGCCCCCCCGTTTTTTAACCCCTTTGTGCCCCCCTCATTTTTTAACCCCTCTGTCATGCTGCCCCCCCCCCCGTTTTTTAACCCCTCAGTCATGCTGCCCCCCCCCCCCCCGTTTTTTAACCCCTCTGTGCCCCCCTCATTGTTTAACTCCTCCGTCATGCTCCCCCCTCCCGTTTTTAACCCCTCTATGCCCCCCTCGTTTTTTAACCCCTCTGTCATGCTGCCTCCCGTTTTTTAACTACTCTGTGCCCCCCCCTCATTTTTTAACCCCTCTGTCATGCTGCCCCCCCTCATTTTTAACCCCTCTGTCATGCTGCCCCCCCCCTGTTTTTTTAACCCCTCTGTGCCCCCCCTCGTTTTCCTCCCTTCACTTACCTTTTCCCCTTTCTTGGTCTTCTCTGCTGCTCTGTGCTCCATTTCTCCAGACTGACTGAATGCTGGGCATGACATGATGACATCACACCCGGAGTTCAGACAGTCTGAATGGAGCAAAGAGCAGCAGAGAGGAGGGATGCCGGCTCCGCGATCAGGTGAGTATGTTTTTTTTTTTTAAACTAGCCTGCTCCCCCCACCAACGACCGAGCCCCTTCCCAAAAAAAAAAAGGAAAAAAAAACGTTTGAAAAAAAAAAAAAAAAAATCAGCAACGCAAGGGCCCCTAACATGCCCGGGCCGGGCCCCCTAACATGCCCGGGCCCGGGTAATTAGTACCCGCCCCCCCCCCCCCTCTCGGCGGCCCTGGATATACCCATAATAGGGTCAAGGAACATTGATGTTTCCTACTTCTCTGAAGTGAAATGCAGTGCAGCACAAAGAGGAGAAAGAGCAGGTGCATAGTGACTTGGTAAAGTCAATGTGAGGAGGTAGGGTGTCCCAACCTAAAATCTTAGGGGGCCCGCAGAGTTCTAATTACATCCCACATAAATATGAAACCTAAAAATGATAGAGCTATATTCACACTTGAAATCCACAGAATGCAGTGCATAAAAGTGTGCATATGTACATGTGACGTTTATGTATTATTGTTTTTTCCCCTTAATATTCATGTATGGCAATGTGTATATTGTATGTAACCTTTCAAAGTGTGCTTTGCTGACTGACCTAAGTGACCTGTGCAATTGCCAAAGAGTCTTTTGAAATTAGCCAGGCCCAGGGACCAATAAGCATCTCTGAGGAGTTTGTGTATACAGAGGATGTGGACCTGACCAGCCGGGCAAAATGAGCAGAGGTGAGAATCATGCCCTCTGAGATGCCAGACATATCTCAGGGATAGATAACTCACTTTGAAAGCCATAGATTGTAAGCTTGCGAGCAGGGTTCTCATAGCTCTCTGTCTGTATGTATTACCCAGTATTGTTTTAGTAATGTTTGTTCCCAATTGTAAAGCGCTATGGAATTTGCTGGCGCTATAAAAATAAATGTTGATTATGAAGCCCTGTGTGATTTGGGGAATCAATCTGCCCAGATTGACAGCTGGCCTCTAAAGGTGGGGGTGAGAGCTATATGAGAATCAGCTGCCTCATCTAGTAAAAGTGCACATTTCTGAAGAGGAGACCTACAGTATCTAGGTTGAAGTGTGCCATCCTTCTCAAAGTGTTCTCTCACGCCAAGTCTTAAATCTAGTAAGTTAGTGACTCTGGTTCTATTTCTGAAACTTATTTGTGCAACTTATTTTGTATGTTTTGTAATTAAGCCATAGAAACATTTTTCGGATTAAATAAATTTAATCTAGCACATTGTCACGGTTAACTGGGATACAGGCCCCTGACCTGCCAATACTAACACTCACCAGAGGCGCGGAGTCTAACGCAGCGGCTGGCCTTCACCAAGAACCCCCGCAAGGTGGTATGGACTTTGCGGCAACCGCCATGCAGGTCGCGGTCCTCTGGGGGTGGAGCAGGATCCATGGAGTAAATGAGTTAGAGATCTGTGGGTTCCAGGAATGACCGCAGGAACAGCGGAGCAGCGTGGAGTTGTGAAGCCTGGAAGGATTGCAGAATGACCGCAGGGATAGTGGAGCAGCTGTGAAGCCTTGAGATCTGCGGGTTTCCGGGATGATCGCTGGGATAACGGAGCAGCTGTGAAGCCTGGAGATCTGCGGATTGCAGGATGACCGCAGGGATAGCGGAGCAGCTTGACGCCTGGAGATCTGCGGATTGCAGGATGACCGTTGGGATAGCGGAGCAGCTGTGAAGCCTGGAGATCTGCGGATTGCAGGATGACCGCAGGGATGACCACTGGGATAGCGGAGCAGCTGTGAAGCCTGGAGATCTGCGGATTGCAGGATGACCGCAGGGATAGCGGAGCAGCTGTGAAGCCTGGAGATCTGCGGATTGCAGGATGACCGCTGGGATAGCGAAGCAGCTGTGAAGCCTGGAGATCTGCGGATTGGAGGATGACCACAGGGATGACCGCTGGGATAGCAGAGCAGCTGTGAAGCCTGAAGATCTGCGGATTACAGGGAAGCTCAGACTGGAGGAGACATCCACTAGGAGAATCCAAACTGAACCTAAGAACAGGCTCAGAAGAGAAGAAGAGGCAGGTTTAAATAGTGGAGGGAAATCCTATTGTCCAATAGGAGGCTGAGAAAGCCTTTAATACAGAAATCGGGTCTGCGCGATGGCGGCCGCCAGCGGTGATTGGTCGAAGCGTCGGAGAGATAAGTGAGCCGGGTCTCGGCGTGACACACATTCTGTGTGATTCTTTGTGAATTTACGAAATCAAGTGTGGCTCATGCTACATGTGTATGTGATTTAAGTGTGAAACATTAATAAGTGGTTTTGGTGAACGCAAGGATGCCATAGTAATTTCTTTGTGGTGGCAAGGTGGCAGAAATGGTGTATTCATTGGTAAATGACCAAGGTGACCTCAGTCACAGACAGTTGTTCAGATTGTTGTATCTGGGACAGGCTGTGCTTTCGTAACAGTACATAACTCCAAACTTTCCAGATTTAGGTGGGACAGTCCACATTTGAAGGCTATGTCCTCCTGTCCCAAAAATGGGCATCTTTGCCCCACTGCTCACACATTTGAGAGGTAGGACACATTTGCTGCTTTTCTTGGCAGAACAATGGTAAACAAGTGCTGTAAGCATGTGCCATTGGTGCACATGAATGGTTGTTTGGAGAAGAGGGGGGTAAGGGGCAGACTAGGCTTCAGAAGCACTAAGCCCCCCCCCCCCTCTAGGGCTAGGGCTGTGTAATAGGGGCGACCACCCAGGGTGCAACGCAGTTTATGAATATTTTAGGTTTCCTCGGTTAAAATTGAGGCTTGGGGTGGGGGGTCATTTTTCTTTCTTGCCCCAGGTGCTAAAATTTTATGTTACGGCTCTGTAACCCCCATTCACTATCTGTCCTAATTTAAGGGCCTGCAAAGTTGGGAACTATCTATAAGGAATCGCAGGCGCAGCAATAGTGCCGAAGAGGGATAAGGGAGGATGGTCGCTAGGCAGCCCGATGCAAGTGACCTGAAGAAAGGGAGGTGCAGACAACAGAGTCCGTCCTATTTTGTTACACCTGAGCAGTGCAGGTAGCCACTCAGGGAAAGGAGAGGGCGAGACAGGAGGAAGGACAAGGTGAGGGTAGTTAAAGGAGAGGGGGAAGGAAGTTTATTATACATAGTTTTTCGTGGGACGCCGGTTGGTCGACTTATCCATTATACCACATAAATACAGACGACAGAGTCAAATTCCCACAAAAGAGATATAGGGCTATGATTAAATTGCCATCATCCTACATAAATAAAAATGACAGAGCATTATTGCTGGCAGAAATCAATGTATGTAAATTATTTGTAATGCATTAAACTGTAATAATATAAAAACATATTTTTTTATGGTGAGTTGCTTTACCTCTATTGAGAAGGGGAGAGGGGGGGGGGGTAGTTACAACATAAAGATGAATGGCAGGCAATCAACTTTTTCTGTGATCATCCCTATTTACAACAGTTTGTATCTATTATAAATATCTCCCTTAGGACGAACTTCAGAGCTAAATCAGTGCGCAGGCTATATTTATAAACACAAATTTTATACCACGTTTGGAATCGGACATCACTCTGTCACCATCATGTAACGACAGCCGCCGCCATATTGAAGGCTACAGTGAGAAGCGTTACGCACAGAGCCGCTTCTTCTATTTACCTGTAGCGCTAGTGTGATAATTGCCGCAAACAGCAAATCACAGCGAGGAGAAACGTGACGACAAACGAGCTGTGTATTTCCCCTGCAAAGTGGGCACAAGGATTGTGCGGCCTTGTCATAGACTTCTTCCCCAAAGCCGGTAAAACAGAGGTACAGAAACGTACACTTTGCACACATATGACAAAAGTCTTTAAATACTGAGGTTGCTTTGCTGGTCAGGTAATTGTGTACTGGTTTTGAATAAAACAACATTGATGCCATTTAATAAATTGAAATTCGACTTATATAGGTCAAGCAGGGAGTAACCATGGCGCTTGCTTTGAGGATTTGGGGGCTTAACTAGACAGAGGCAACTTATTTTGATTTATACAGTGCATTTTTTTTAATATCCACTTAGTGCACTGCCCAAAGCTGGCTTTATGGTGCAGGTGGTTTTGGTCACAATGACCTCTCAGTGTTGGTGCTTTAGGTGACTGTAGCCCAGTTTCTCAACCTGATATACTATATGTGCACCTTCAAGGTTATCGCTGATATTATGAAAGGGTAGTTTAAGGACTCCTCCAGACAAAAGGTTTCTCTTGTTGCTTTCCATATGGAGCAAAAATACCATTGGTGAAATAGGGTAAGGTAGATATCTGTTAATCTCTATTCATGCTGTTTGTGTTGTTGATCTCCTTTCCTGCTAAAGCTGTTTGGAACTATTTGGGCTCTTCAAATGTTTATTTACTGCCTGCTGATCAAAAATACAGGCAATGAATAGGGGTACCATTTGAAACTTTTGTGTGCACAAATTACATTCAGTTTGTGTTCATCTCTGCATAGGCCCCAAAGGCTCTTAATAAACTTCACCCTATCTCTTCAAACTGGTTTTAATAGGATGTGTGCATAATGTAGGCATTCACAGTCATATTGCTTAAAATGTCCTTACGCTCCAGCTTTATTTTCTTAACTCAATGGCGAGTTGGAATCGTTCTTAGCGCTTAAGAGGGTCATGTAGAGGATATCCCACTTGTTCTTGGCACACAAAGGGTTAAAGAGAACAATGATTCTTGCATCAGTTTCATGGTTTCCTGTCATTACCATTCAGTTCAAAAGCAGCATGGCATTGCAGTCAATCTGTATATTTTGCCATATTTGCATACATTTGTTTTTGTTCATACTACAGTTATTCAATAAAATAATTTACTGTGTTAGTAAATAGCAAAACTAGAAGGATTGTTAAACAGTTACAGACATAATTACTTGACATTCATTTATACTCATTGGGCCTAATTCATTAAGGAAAGTAAGGCAAAAAAGAGTAAGTTTTCTCCTGGACAAAACCATGTTACAATGCAAGGGGTGCAAATTAGTTTATTATTTTGCACATAAGATATATAGGGGCATATTGTTGAATAGTACCGTAATACCGGTATTTACGTGCACTATTTCCGTAATGATGGTAATAGTGCGCGGGGCGCGTTAATTCTGGCTGTAACGCCAACAATTGAATATGCCCCATACTGTCAGTTTTTTCATGTAGCACACAAATACTTGATAGTTTATTTGTACACTGATATTTAAAGTTGATCTAGGATATGCTCTACCCCAATTATAAATCTCTTCACATTTTAAATTTACCACCTCCTCTTCCAAAACAATATGGTTTTTCCAAGGTTTAAAGTTACTCAATTTTTTTGCTTTACTTTTTCTTAATGAATCAGGCACATTAGGTTAAGTTATTTAGCTCTGCTGTTCCATACATTTCAACAGTATACATTTTTAGATGTTGCATTTTTGTATAGATGGTACATTTTTATATTGATTTTTACCTGTACCATAATTTGTTTTTACATATAATGTATAAATCTAATAAAAATAAAAAACTTATGTAAGTATACATATGGCAGCGTGAAATGAAAGACTTGATAGGCACAAGAATTTGAACATAATTCGCTGATATTATCCATATAAACTTCCATGATACTGGTTGCATGTTTGTGTTGTATTAGCCAGAAAAAAATGTCTTGTGCTATATGTAAAAGATCAGTAAGTTGTCTTTATGCATTTATGTACATTTACATGTCATTTGTAATTTTACTATAGCTTGATGAAATGGCTCCTGGTTTGCGGCTTACCTACTGGAACCCACGACTTTTGCGTGCAATGTTCCTTCAGCTACAGCAACAGCAACAGGCTGGTCTATTCTGCGATGTTACTCTACAGGGTGATGGTAAGATGGCATATTAGAAACTGGTTATATAAAAGTTTACTTATCTGAAAAATGTTCTGTGTTGTATCTATGTTATTTAAATATAGGGTGTTTTTTGTAATCTAGTTGTTTGCTTTTTATTTTTGTGTGTTTGTGTCCTGGCCTTGCAGAGTGACTAGATTTAGACACTAACTAGGTCTGCCAAATAGGCAATCAGACTTGCAACACACTTCGCTACTAGCCAACAAAAATTTCTAAACTTAAAACCCGCCCTAGAGTTGAGAGGTATTTGTTTCTTTTCAACTTTTGCTACTTAGGTTGGGTAAACACTACAGAATTTTCCAACCAAAGTGTTATCTACAACGATTGTACCTACGACTGAAAGTCTGATCGGTCAGTGGATTCATGTGTACACACTATATACATTTTAAAAGATTTTTGCATGACTAAACGTCCGACCAGTGATTTTTGTCAGGCATAACGTCGTCTCAGAAGATTGTGATCTCACACACACTGAAACGATATATGGCCTCTGTGACTGGATCACGTATAAATAACTTATGGTATAAATTTATTTAAAGGAAATAGCGCAGGGCGCTTACCGTATATACTCGTGTATAAGCCGAGTTTTTCAGCACATTTTTGTATGCTGAAAAAGGCCCCTCGGCTTATACACGGGTGAACTTACCTGGTGTCCGGTCCCTGAGCTGTTAACTCTCTCTCTCACCCCCGCAGTGGAACGCATGTGCGTTCCACTGACAGGAAGTTTTGCATTTGTAACAGAAATGCCGAACTTCCTGTATGTGGAACGCACATGCGTTCCACTGCGGGGCTGAGAGAGAGAGAGATGTCAGGACTAACGCGGGAATACAGCTGCTGCTGAACTGATTGAAGAATCAGAGCATAAAGTGAAGGACTTTGAGGACCAGTAAGTTCATTCTTCTTCTTGAATCTCTGGGGATGTTGTTGTGGATCTGTGGGGTGACACCTCTGTCACAAAGGATTACGCATTAAAAAGGAATACCCCAGGGTTGGCTACCAGCGCATCTGAATGGTACTGTACTATGTGTTATGTTACATGTGTAACTTAATCCTTGCTTAAAATCTTTCTTGGTGCTTTGCATTAATAAACTTATGTATTCTTTACTTTCTTAAATGTGAAAATATTTTTACATTTCCATGGTACTGGAGGTGAATGATAGGCTGCAGTTAGCCTGGTAAGATGTGATCTGGTGCAGTGTGTGTTTGCTGGTTAACCCTGGTTACACACTCCAAAAGTTGGCCCAGATAAAGAGCCTGTGGGTTCCTTGTTATGGTGACAGCACCCTACATTGATTTTTGCTTTACCATTATCAGTAGCTGCTGCATTTCCCACCCTAGGCTTATACTCGAGTCAATAAGTTTTCCCAGTTTTTGGTGGTAAAATTAGGTGCCTCGGCTTATATTCGGGTCGACTTATACTCGAGTATATACGGTATTTATATAATTGCACATGCACTTATTTTTGATATTGTGTATATTTTGAGATAGGAAATCGTTATTTCTGAGACCAGGGTAGAAAATTAGTTTTTTTCTGTTTTAACCTTTCTAAAGCAAATGCCTATTTCTGATGTATATATCTGAAACAATGAGCCCTTGTGGATGGAAGCCTTTTGTGTATTGTGAAGTGGGAAAATGTCTTGTTTTGGTCTGTGATGTTCTGTGGGAATGTGTATTCTGAAGAAAGGCACATATGTTAATTGGGTCTTTTGATGTGTAAGGTTTCACTTGGAGATAGGAAGGTTTAATTTAAAACGTGCTGCTAGATTTCCTGCGTCTAAAAACAAGATGCAGGACATCACTGAATTTGTAAGGCATCACAGATAAGTGTAAATAGTGTTAGCTTTGCAATGCATGTAAATCTATGTTTTGGTAAACAGGTTACTTCCTGATTCTAAAAATAGCCTGTGTCCAAATCTGTATAAAAAGCACTGTCCTGTACACTGAAATGTATCATTCTGATGTTCCATTTGACCTGACCACTGATGCCTTTAACCAGTGGAACTGTCCTTGTCACGGCACCTAAGCGAAATAAAACATCTCTCTTTGCTTCAAGACCCTGCTTGACAACTTCTTCAATATTGCTGTAATCCTGTGACCTGCAGATTACACCCTAAATATAATCCGTTCTCTGAGGTTTGGACCCAAGCTTTTCCAGTACCACCGGTCTGCCTGCTACCCATGCAGCTCTGGTCAGTGTGATAGGCCAGGGGGGGATCCATCCACAGCAACCCTGATCCATAGTAAGAGGTTCAGAGTTACCAGCCCAAGTGTACTAGCACAGGAGTACACTAGCAGTGACAGTTATCCAGAAGGAACATGGTTCTGAACGCCATAAAGGAGCTCAGTGGTGGCAGCATTGTAAACCCCTCCTACTGCGGCAAGAGGGCGCATTTGGGATAACGTAAGGAAACGGTGGCAAAGTAAGCCCAGCCGGTTCCCAGCAACAACACAGGGTGGCATAGACGGTCCATCCTGTCACAGCCTAAAATAAAGGGCTGAACATCACCTGCAAAATAAACTCGCACAAGGATAAATAGGAAATGAGTCATTGCCATTCATTCTATAACACATCTTTGTGTACAGTGCACATTCGCAAATGCATGTTTACGATTTATTTTAATATAATGTACACAGTTGAACTACAGCAAGCTTGAGTCTTTTGCTACTCGCTATGGCAAGACACATTGCAAGCACAGACCCGGAGAGAAAGAAGCGGACCTGTTGGACCAAAGAGTGGTTCCAGAGGAGAGACTAATTTTCTCATATGCCGCTGCTATAGGAGATATGGGACAACCCTGATGACTTTAAGAAATTTTCTGAGAATGAATGAACCCACATTCCAGGAGCTGCTCAGCTTGTCAACCCCCTCATTCAGAAGAAGGATACCCATTTAAGGAGTCCCATATCTGCAGAGCAGAGACTGGTTTCTACCCCTAGATTTTTGACTACAGGAAGGACATTGGCTGATCTCAAACACAGCACAGAATTTCACCCCAAGCTCTGGGTTTGAGACCTGTGATGCTATAGTTCAAGTTCTGCATGGACCGTATATACTGGTAAAAGAAATGCTTGTTTTTTTTGTTAAATATTTTTTTTTTATTCAAATAGAAACTAAGCAGATTACTTAAACAATTAAAACATAAAAATTATGTAAATAAAACCAAAAAAAATGGAAGTGGATCATAGTTGTTCATAGTTGTTCATAGTGGAAATGTTCACTGTTTTCCAGTGGTGATAGACTCCCTCTATACCAGGCCTGTCCAACCTGCGGCCCTCCAGATGTTGTGAAACTACAAGTCCCAGCATGCCCTTCCAGCTATCAACAGGTTGTCTACTGGCAAAGCATGCTGGGGCTTGTAGTTTCACAACACCTGGAGGGCCGCAGGTTGGACAGGCCTGCTCTATACTATAGCACACTTGTGCTACCCATAAATGTAGAAGTCCTGTAGGCTGCTGGGGTAAAAGATTATCCTCTCATGGCGGGATGATGCATAGTTGATATTGTGTTAATACAGTGTCTGGTGAGAGATCCACCCCCCCTTGCTGACCTACAAATGAAGTCATACGCCAAATGTTCCATCTCTGTTTGCATCTCTCTATTTCTCATTTTGTTTGCAAGAGTTGCTCCTAGCAGATCAAAATTTTCCTCTGCTGAGCCACTCTCAGTCTCTACATTGGTTGCCTGTTTTTCAACAAATACAATATAAAATTCTTCTACTAACATGCAAGGCCATAAAAAAAAATGCACCAACATACATGCCTAACTTGTCTCAAAATATTTCCCAGCTCAACACCTCCGTTCTGCACAAGATTTGCGTCTCTCTCCCACTCTCATCACATCCTCCCATTCCCGGTTACAGGACTTTTTTCAGGCTGCACCCACTCCGTGGAATCCCCTCCCTCGCACAATAAAACTTTCCTCTAGTTTTAAAACCTTCAAGTTATCTCTGAAAACCCACCTCTTCAAACAAGCTTATAATATTCCTCAACCACCACTTAAATCTTCATCGGTTACCCTATTACCACCCTCTACACAGCTAAGACAAGGCAACAACCCTCTGACCAACATTGCTGTGTGACTGATCATATGGCCCATTCAATAGCTTTTACCTTTGCATTCTAGCTGAACCAATATGCAATATGGTGTAGGACGTGCTCTTGTGCATCAAACTCCCATTGTCCTATAGATTGTACGCTTGCGAGCAGGGCCCTCTTACTTTTGTCTGTGTGTATTACCCAATATTGTTTTATTACCGTTTGTTCACAATTGTAAAGCGCCACAGAATTTGCTGGCACTGTATAAATAAATGTTGGTGATGATGAAATGAGGCTCCAGCAGCCGTACAGGCACTTACACCTTAAAGAATTATTTAAAAAAAAAAACATGGACCAAACATAAGGGGCCTGATTCATCAAGGAATGTAAATGCTAATTTTATGCATATAATTCGCAAATTTGATCTGTGGATTCCCAGAGCCGGACCATACTCCACTAGACGCAACAACGTTCAATTCATCTTTGTACGCAAAAGACACTTACTACAGCCTACAAATTCAGGGAGGGAACAGGGCGGGGAAGGGGTGTTCCTCTGTAGTCAATGTACAATAAGGGCTGAATTTGTTTCTTTTTTGAACTCTAACACTTATAATTTGACGTTTGCACACCAATTGAGTTACAAATCTATTAATTACCTGGATCTCACTCTCTGTGAATGATGCTAATATCTACTAATTATAACAAGTCTGTTGATTCATGTACATATTTGCATTATAATAGTGGGCATTATAAACCATGGATTAGGAATGTTCCAAAAGGACAAATGTGTAAGATTAAACGTAATTGTGCTTTGAAAGAGAATTTTGATTTACAAGTTGTGTGATGTATGATTTTCTCAGTAGAGGATACCCTAACCTACTATTGGATGAAAATAGAGGTTCTGCATCCAAACAAGAGAGAGAAGATATGTTAGTCCCAAAGGGGAGGAAAAAAGCTGGTTAAAACTCCTATGGGTTTTCTTATCTTCATCTTCAAATGTAATAATAAATCTCATTTGATAAGGAAAATTGTTTTTTTTTTTTTTTTAAAGACTTTATTAAAGTTCGTCACAAGAAGTAATTACAATGAACAAGGATAAAAGATACAATATTTTTTTAACATTTGTTTTGATGGTAAAACATGTATAGATTATTGGGTATGGTTTAAATAAATATCTCGTTATAGTATATATTATTTATTATAAATTAATTACTTACTATTGTTTACAAATGTATATTACATATCATTATTATAAATACAATATTTAATATTAATTATTATACATTATAATACAGCAGATATGATTCCTTCTTGTGTATGTATGAAAGTTGTAGGAATTTAATTGTAGAATACACCCATAAAACCATATAATATAGGCATGAGGAGAAGAAAACTATTATCTTTAGAGGTCAATTCACAAACCGCAAAAGTGTCTAGCTAGTGTTAATGACCGTCATCACTGTGTATTTACTTAAGCCTACAAGTTTCTGCAAGTGATACAATAGATATATACTAACTTTATGATAAAGGCAAGTTGAGATGACCAAGTATAATTGAAGTGAGAGTCTAAGATTCACAAATGCAGTAACATAAAACTAGGAATAGACCTATATACTGTAAGATCTAAAATTCTGACCCAAGTCTGCCTGTGGTTTCAAGTATATCTGGAAGCGCTTCAATCAGCTGGAGTGAATTGACACAGACCAAGTTCTGTATACAAGGAATATTCTCTAGTTTATTGATACAAAGATACAAGTTTTTATAGCCTACTGAATAAATTAATCCTACGTCATATGCATACAATAGTTTATACCATTAGTTTATGAGAAGCGCTACTGATTAACTTTCTCACGTATTCTTGAGGTGTTTATTTTTCTCCCCCTTCTAAGGACAGATGAGCCTATTGCTTTTATCTCAAGGGGAGCTGGGGGTATGCAACATCAAGGGCACAGCTCCCATACTACCAGCTGGATATGAAAATGCTCATTGTTTCATATCTTGATACATTTATTTTGGTGTTCTCTGTCAGCTTAACTTCAAGGGCATAGGCTCACATCAGCAGAAAAATGAATAATCTTTTTTAGCAAATATTTCTATGCAAGTTACAATAAAATGGCTGAACAATGGCCTTATGAGACCTTAACAAAAAAATCATATTTAACAATATGAAGTCTGACAATGTGATGTTTTAAATAAAGGGAAAAAGAGGGGGGATTAAACGGGGAGGGAAATAGTGAGGTCGAAACCTGGACTCCGGAGGTGGAAAGATAATGTAGTACAGGGTTGTCCAACCCGCGGCCCGCGGGCCACGTGCGCCCCAGCACGTCTGCAAATGTGGCCCAGAAGGAGTTTTGGTTGTGGCAAGGGGGCAGCACTGTTGATGGAAAAAAAAAAATCCTGCAAAGAAAAGAAAATACTTACCTTGCGGTCACATCAGCTGGTACTCCAGCTCCCTCCCTTGTCTCCTCCTCCTCTGTGCGGTGCTCGCAGTGAATGTCGGGCGTGATGTCATCACGCCCAACATCCATTGCGGAGCGCAGCACAGAGGAGTCACCCGCGCGAGAAGAACAATCAGCAGCACAGAATTGGAGAAGAGAAGAGGACAGGAGAACAAGCCGATTAAAAGGTAAGTTAAGGGGGATTTTTTTTATTTCAAGGGACGCTGACCAGTGAATAAAAGTCACCTGGTCCTGGAGCATCATGGACCTTATCTCCCTGCTACATACTTCTACTTCTAATACTAATGGGGCATTATATATTATTCTCTTTGGCCCATTATAAGTTGTTATCCCTTAACTAACATAGTGGTGTAATTAGCAAAACAGGTCACAATTTGGGGTCACAGTGATGTATATGTCAGGTACCGCAGGCTTGGTCAGGGCACCCTGATATACAATGCCTGGCTTAAATGCACTTTATTGATATTGCATCGAAACAATACAAAAAGTGATTATAGTATAATAACTAGAGAGGATTTTTTGAACAGGGCGATTGAAAGGTAAGTATAGGGTGATTTGAAAAAAAAGTGAATATATATATATATATAATGTTAACTATGTTTTCTATGGTTTTTTTGGATGACCAGTTATTGTTTGTGTATCTTATGTGCGGCCCAAACCAACTCGTCGTCTTCCAATGTGGCCCAGGGAAGCTAAAAGGTTGGACACCCCTGATGTAGTACATTATCTACAAAATATTATTTATTAAAAAAGGGCAGATATACTTTGGGGAAGGTCAGTTGATTGTGTGATTCCAGAGGAACCATTGTAATTGAACCAATCACTCCAGATTTGAGAGAATTTGAGTTTTCTTATTTAGATATGCAGACATTTTTTCCATAGATGCCAGGTACCAAATTGTATTTATTAGTTTTTGTCTAGATGGAGGATCAGGGTTTTTCCAATGCTTTACAACTAGACATCTAGCAGCATTGAGGATTTGAACGGACAATTTATCTGCGTATTTATCTAAAACCTTGATAGGGTAGCCTAGAAGAAACGATCAAGGACACTTGGAAACCTGGATGGAAGTAACATTACTAATCAAAGTGGCAACATCATCCCAAAAAAAGGTAGTTTGTGGGCAAGACCACCAGACGTGGAGAAAGGACCCCTGCTCTCCACAACCTCTCCAGCATAGATCAGAGGTGGAACCATATATTCTTTTCAGTCTAGTGGGGACCAGGTACCAATGATAATAAATTTTGTATGCATTTTCCTTGACTAAAGATGAAATGGATGTTTTAGAGACTCTCTTTCTAATTGTTACCCAAGCATCCTCATCAGGTGGTTTACCTAAGTCCGCTTCCCACCTGAGCTCATGAATGGGGGAATTAGTTTGTTTGTAGGAAATCAGGAGGTCATAAAGTGTGGCAATAATCATAATAATTTGTGAATGTGTACATAAAGATTCCAGGGAAGTTAATGGTCTTGTTATATCAATTTTAGGTAGAGAGTCAACATAGTGTTTTGCTTGGAGAAATGCAAATGGGCTTAATTAGGGAAGTTTAGTTTTTCTCGTAGCAACTGTAAAGAAATACATTTACTTGTATAACGTCCCCCACCATCCTAATTTCTCTGTCTTGCCAAGCCTTGAAACGGGAAGGACAATGTCCTTGAGTAAAAGCGGGGTTGTGCAAGAGAGGTGTTATAGGGGAGTGAGTGGAAGTAAGCTTTAAGTGAAGTTTGCAAGAATTCCAAATTTGACATGTGAAGAGAGAAACAGGATGAGATTTCAACCGGAAAGATCTTGCGCCCATTGGAATCCCTAGAGTTGAGCCTAGGCATTATACACGACAGCAGGAGGCCTCTAGATCAATTCATTGGGGACCCCGGTATCCTGCAAAACATGCCACAGCCTGGCTGAAGTGGGTAGCCATATAATATAAGCGGATGTCCGGGAAACCTCTGCCACCACTAACTATTGTTCTACGTAAAGTAATGTGCGGGTTTATGCAACCACACGAATTGAGAAAAGCAACAATGTAGTTGAGATAGAATAGATCTAGGTACCTGTACCAGGAGGGTCTGGAAAAGATAAAGCAAGCGTGGAGGGATATTCATGTTAAGGACAACTATTCGACCCAACCATGAAATAATTTTTGCCATCTAAGTAGGTCTAGTTTAATTGTTTTAATTATGGAGGGGAAGTTATCAGCATATAAAGATTCATATTGGGCAGTAATATAAACCCCAAGGTATTTTAGATTTTTATGCCGCCAAGAAAATTTTAAATTATTTTTAAGAAGACCCAAAGTGGAAGATGATACATGAAGAGCCATGGACTCCGTTTTGGAAAGATTGATCATATAGCCAGAGATCAAACCGTTAGCTGTAAGGATGGAAAACAGATTTGGGAGCGAGGTGTGAGGAGACGTTAATGTAATAAGAATGTCATCTGCAAATAGACTAAGAATCGATCCCAAGGAATATAAACTAACTGCTTTAGTATCTGGGGAAAGGCGAATCATGGCTGCTAGAGGTTCAATCACAAGAGCAAAAATCAAAGGGGAAAGAGGACACCCTTGACGAGTGCCATTGGTAATTGAGATTGGGGAGGAAATCGCCCCATTTACTGAAATCCTAGCAGAGGGGTTTGAATATAAATCTTGAACACCCTGGAGAAAGGTACTTTCAAAGCCAAATGCTCTAAGAGTCTCCAACATAAAGGGCCAAATAATTCGGTCGAAGGCTTTCTCTGCGTCCAAATAAAGCACTACAGCCGGGGTTTTAGTAGAATTAATGTAGTGAATGAGACTAATGATTCTTCTAGTATTATCACGGGCCTGACGGCATGGTATAAAACCTACCTGATCAATATGTATCAGAAGATGTAGTACCGCGTTAAGACGGTTAGCAAGTATTTTTGCATAGATCTTAATGTCTGTGTTCAAAAGTGAAATGGGTCTGTAATTGGCACAATCAGACGGGTCCTTACCCGCCTTTGGAATGACTATAATACATGCTTCAAGAGCTTCCTTTGAAAATGAGCCACCTTTTTTAATATACTATTAAACATGTCAGGAAGATAAGGCGAAATAAGTTTATTATAGGTTTTATAATAGCTGTAAAACCATCAGGACCTGGTGCTTTATTAGATTTCAAGTTTTTAATAACATCAAAAATGTATTATATTGTAAGGTCAGCCCCCAATTGTTGAATTGTTTCAGGTAGAAGTCTAGGCAAGTGACATTGGGAAAGAAAATGTCTAGAGGCCTCTGTTGGAGTTAAAGAGGGGTCATGTGTTAATGAGATGTTATAGAGTTTGCTATAGAATTTTTTTAAACTCGTCTGTTATTTGATTTGGAACTGGAGTACTATCCCCTGAATGAGTTTTAATACGGGATACATTATTTTGGGAAAGTTTAGATCTAAGCCTAGAAGCCAATAATCTATCTGCTTTATCTCTTTTTTTATAAAAGGATTGTATTAAACATTTAAGAGAATTCTCTGCTTTGGTGGAAAGCAGAAAATTTAGCTCTCCTCTAGCTGCTACAAGTTTAGTATAATCCTCTGATAGGCCCGAGTTTTTATGGAATCTATCAGGGCTGTTGACACGTCTGGTAACCTCTAGAAATTTCTGAGTTCTTATTTTTTTGGCATATACAGCTGCTCTAATCAAACTACCCCGAATTACAGCCTTATGTGCATCCCAGAGGAGCATGGGGGATATAGAGAAATCAATATTTGTCTCATAATATTGGCAGATTTCTGTATATATTTGCAATTTAAGAATGGGGTTGAGTAAAACCCTCTCATTAAGGCGCCATAGAAATTGTTTTTGTGCTATCTGTGGACCCATAATTTCCATAGTCACCGGGCCATGGTCCAACCACGTGCTAAGGAGAATATTCACGTTAAGTATATTTTGAGTTAAATCTACACATAGGAAGATCATGTCAAGGCGTGTATATACGCCATGAACCGGCGAAAAGAAAGTAAAAATTTTTTGCAGTAGGTTCCCTAACTCTCCATGCATCAAATAAAAAATGTTGGGACAAAAGAGATCTTAAGGACTTAGAGTTAGTATCAATGGTATGGCGAGTTGACTGAGGGGGACGAGTGGATCTGTCCAAATGGCTATCCACAATAGTGTTAAAGTCTCCCGCCAAGATTACCTTACCCACCCGGTGCAGTGAAAGAAGGTCACTTATAGAACTGAAAAATTGATCTTGGTTCGTATTGAGAGCATAAACATTTAATAATGTGTAATGGATGTTATTAAGGTCACCTGTTAGGATAATATAACGCCCCTCTGGATCCTTAATTTCCTTAGATACTGTGAATGTGAGATGTTTAGCTATAAGAATAGCAACCCCCTTTTTCTTTTTAGCAGGATCGCAAGCATGAAAAGAACAAGGTTCTAATCTAGATTTGAGTTCAGGGTGGTGGGGGCCAGAAAGTGGGTTTCTTATAAAAACACTATGTCGCCCTTTAGTTGTCAGTACGGAATAGAGTAGATCTCTTCTTTGGACAGTTCAGCCCCTTAAGCGTTATAATTTTGATAACCATAAGTGTAGAAATAAACTATTAAAGCTCAAAATAAAAAATAGTGTTTAAGCCACCGGGAATCCAGAGTAACGACTCCAAGTGAAGGGATAAAATAGGGTACGGAAAGTAAAGAAAAAGGTAAGGAAATGAAGGCTAGTGTCATAAAAAATGATTAGCCTGAGAGGATGGACATGGGGAAAGAGATGGCATAATAGCCAAAAGTGTCCGAAACTGGTCCTAATGACCAGAGGGGGGTAATGTGGCTCTGGCATATGCCAGATGGGTTACAGAAGTGTGAAAACCTTACAGGTCCAAGGTGCGTGGAAGGACAAAATCATAAAATAGACAGAATAGTAATGCAATAACATAGTGGAACAACAATGTAATTTGCGATAATACCAAAAACAATAGTACTTAACTATATTAATATAGTGTATGGTGTTAGCAAACATACTAAAATATTAGACTTGTCTATAGATGATTATGAGAAAACGGCATTTGAAAGGAAGTCCTGAAGAATTCAGGGTCCAAAATAGGGAGCGATGTAGTAGGTAAGCTTGATGAAGAATTGCATAAATCTAAGATGATTGCTAAACCTGAAAAGAAAAGGACAAAAAAAGGACAAACAAGCAAATATAACAGTTATAAACAAATCAGTCCTGGATCCATGTGTACTCAAAGAACAATCTTCGAGAATTAACAGGAACAGGAAATCCAATTAGGAATTCGTAGAGCTCAATTTTGATAGATGATAACCATTCAGGTGATTGGATGGTTAGTCTTCTTAGAGGAAACGGTATGCCATGTTTGTCTTGGAGCTCTCTGTGGTAGAGGATTAGCGTTGTGTATAGAGGACTGATCTGGTACAGGAAGGTTTAGTTTCTTAAGTAAAGATATAGATTCTTCCATAGATTTAGCGGATAGTATTCTACCCTCTCTCTGGACTATGAGAGCAAATGGAAAGCCCCATCTATATTTTTTGTTGTGGTCTCCAAGAGATCTTTCATCTCTCTCCGTTTGATCAGTGTAGAGGGTTTTAGATCTTGGAACAGCATAATTTTAACTCCATCCATGAGAATCTCCTGGCGTCCTCTAACACTTCTAAGCATCTGTTCTTTTGCTTTGTAATAGTGTAATCGAAGAATAACATTTCTCGGAGAGTCAGTATCTTGTGAACGAGGACGAAGCGCCCTATGAACTCTATCAAGCAGGAGGAATTCGTCAGATAGAGGGGGCTAATATACGAAATAATCGCAGAAGATAGTCCTCTAGTTGCGACCCCTCCACGGACTCTGGAATATTACGAATTCTATTACTATTTTGTCTACTTCTGTTCTCGGCGTCCTTTTGTTTATCAGCAAGGATCTGAAGACTCTCTTGAATAGAAGCAAATTCTTGTTCAAAGGATTTTTGGTATTGTATAGTTTCATCGTGAGATCGTTCCAAGGCATCAACCCTATTGCCCATTTCAGCGACCTCGGAAGAGAGGTTAGACATTGCTTTAGTCACTTCATCTTTAATAATTTGTTTAATATTTCTCATTTCGGAGAGAAGGGCAGCAATATCCGCTTTAGTGGAATGAGCTGTAGGGTCTTCACCTAAAGAGTCCATTTCAGAGTCACTACCAGGTAGAGATGATGAGGACATTTGTCTAGGCGAATTGTTATGGCTTGGGGTGAGATATTTCACAATTGATTTGAGAGGTTGAATTTTTATTTTTGGGCATTCTCATACAAATTAAAAAGAGATCAGGAATATACACAACCAGATAGGCAAATAGAAGATGTTCCAGTAGAAATTGGTCCACGCACCAGACCAAGAGAGGTATCACATCATGGTTTGTCAAATAGCTAAAGATAAATAAGACAGGAAGATTTAAATGTACCTGTCTTCTTTGAGATTATAGGACTTGGAGCAATATAAAAGATATTAAAAGGGTGTTATTTTAGAAGTTGGCCAAATGGTAGTAACAGAGATCCAATTTAAAAGATGTTCTAAACAATTTAGTCTATTCAATCAAAATGATAGCTCTAACAAAAGATCTGAATAAATGAGTATATATAGTATGTATCTTGTTTATAGGACAGGTGTGCAGTTCTGGAGGAAGACTGTGATCTTTAGAGGTTCCAACAAACAAATGTATGTTGTATGTGTATAATGTGGCAACAGCCTACAAGGAGACTATAGGAGTAGTTTGAGGGTCAACTGACAATCAGGGTTGGTTATTTAAGAGTCTCTGTAGTTTAGGGTTAGGTTAGATGAATGACCACATAACTAGTGACCTTTAGATCCTCTTGATTAGGAACCTAGTTTTTGAAGTAGGTGAATATATATATATATATATATATATATATATATATATGTGTGTGTAGATAGATATATATATATATATATATATATATATATATATATATATATATATATATATATATATATATGTGTGTAGATAGATATATATATATGTGTGTAGATAGATATGTAGATATATATATATATAGATATATATATAGATATATAGATATATATATATATATATATATATATAGATATATATATAGATATATATATAGATATATATATACATATATAGATATATATGTAGATATATATATATATAGATATATATATACATATATAGATATATATGTAGATATATATATATATATATATATATATATATATATATACATATATAGATATATATGTAGATATATATATATATATATATATATATATATATATATATGTATATATATATATAGATATATAGATATATATATATGCAGATATATATATATGTAGATATATATATATATGTAGATATATATATATATATATATATATATGCAGATATATATATATATATATATATATAGATATATATATATGTAGATATATATATATGTAGATATATATATATATGTAGATATATATATATATATGTAGATATATATATATATATATATATGTAGATATATATATATATATGTAGATATATATATATATATATATGTAGATATATATATATATATGTAGATATATATATATATATATAGATATATATGTAGATATATATATAGATATATATAGATATATATATATACAAGTTGATCTTATTTGGAGATCGTATGTTCAAGGTAGTTTGATGAGCTGCAACTAGATCCTCCAGGGCAACCCACCTCAGCAGCAGTGGTCTCCGTGTGCAGTAGTAGTGACACCGGTCTCTATGTTTGGCGAATCCTCGTTGCACAGCAGACTATTTAAGAGGTGTGTTATATATACCAGAAACGGGACACAGGGTTTCTGAGAATTATAGAGTCCAGCTGTAAGCAATGCTGCCAGGTGAGCCGTCTATGCAAGAGATTCGTAATGTGCTGCAAGAAATCGTGATCTCGCGTCTAATCGATGAAGTGAGTACAAACTTGCAGATGAGTATTGTTTTTATGGCCCGATGGTAATAGCCAAATATTCAGATTGGCAGAGACAGGTGCTGTAGGAAAAATGGTGGCGCGGGTACAGGACCCAATCTAAATTTTCTGCCCCTCTATAATCTTTCTTTTTTTCCCTAGGTTTTCCCTGAATAAAGCAGTAGTTTTAGGGTGAAATATTATAGCATATGAGCACTCCGATATCAGCTTCTGTATACTGAGCTAGAGACAAAAACTGGTGCTGTGAGGGGAATGGTGGCGCAGGTAATGGTTCCAACTGCCGACAGTGCATACATCTCCTTCACTCTAAATAAGGCAAGCAGGGAGTCTACAAAAAAGTATCGGTTCTGTACACTAATGTCCGTGTCTGTAGATTAAGCCAGATGTAAGCAAACACAGGGAAGGGAATGGCGGTGCAATTAGCAGTCCCAATCGGAAATAGTACACCAATAGCTGACAGGAGCCACCCGTGCTAAAACAGCAGGACAACACAGAAGGATAAAACACAGGTCTCCAAGGGTAGTAAGCTCAAAAATGGATTCGGCTATATAGGCAGTGATGTTACCACTTTCCAATGGTGTAGTGCTGGAACATACTTATTCAACAAAAATCAAGATTCAAGTTGCCAAAAGTTGTCTAGAGGCAGAGCACTCAGAAAACTCAACCGGCCATCTTGATTGCCAGGCCAAGCCCAGGAAAACTGTTTCTAATAATTAGAAGGTGTTACAGCAGGACCCTGTTTTTAATGGTATGTTAGATCACAAACCAAGAATAGGTTGAGAAGAATAACAACCTTAGAAGTCTGCTTGCACCGAGTGTATTGAAAACACAGAAAGATCAGATCCAGAATACATCGTGGTTACCATCTACACCACTGGGGTGTTTCAGATGCAATAAAAATGTCTGTTTGACATGCAAATTTATTAGGAATGCTATATGTAGAATAAAGTCTTCAGTTTATGGAATAGAATATGAGATTATGCAATTTATAAACTGCGAGACAACTCATGTAATCTACATACTGGAGTGCCCATGTGGACTCCAGTACGTAGGTAGGACTACCCGCTTACTTAAAATGCGGTTTAGGGAACATAGGTTAAACATAAAGGTTGGCAGACACATAGTATCTCTAGACACTTCTCTAAGAGTCATAATT
Organism: Mixophyes fleayi; assembly: GCF_038048845.1. Classification (NCBI taxonomy): domain Eukaryota; kingdom Metazoa; phylum Chordata; class Amphibia; order Anura; family Limnodynastidae; genus Mixophyes; species Mixophyes fleayi. The sequence continues at coordinate 120,023,671 of NC_134407.1, read as the reverse complement.
GAGACCCCTTAGGTCTTACTATTGTAGGAGTAGAGAGTTTTGACCCTTCCATGAGGGGGATAGATATAAAAGATGGTGTAGAGGAGAGGTGTCCTGGATGTTTAAATTACAGACATTAAGTCCAGAGTGTCAGAATGAGACCATAGAATTTAACGACTGGTATCTTTGAAGGTCATTGTAGATCATATATATATTTAGACTTTATCATATTTGATATGTATTGCATATATTTTTTCATGTATGCGCATATATATTTGTGTCATAAAATATTTTTTAAGGGTAAAATTATTTAGACCCAATTAGGAATTGCTGTTATGTTAATTTATGTATGTTATATTGTGTGGAGTTTTATATGTGTTGATTCCTACTAGGATTTTTATTATTATTACTTTCTTTTTTTTTTACACTATCTATATCTATATATATATCTATATATCTATATATATATATATATATATATATATATATATATATATATATATATATATATATTTTTTTTTTTTTTTTTTTAATATTATTAATTAATTTTTGGGTTTGTGAAGTATGCTTCCTTTTTAGGAGATTGTATTTTGGTTATCTTTTAATGCCTATTTAGGGGCACTATCGTTACTGTTTTATGCTTATTAACACACCTGTCTTCAAAGCTTCAAGCGTTCTCTGAATACCCACCTCTTCAGACAAGTTTATGATATTCCTCAACTACCATCTTAATCTCTCTAGATTACCCTACTACCACCCTCTACACAGCTAACGCAAGACAACAACCCTCTGACTAACATTGCCACACACACAGCCCACTCAGTACTTTTACCTTTGCATTCTAGCCGGTCCATTGTGCAGTATGATGTAGCACATGCCCTTGTGTTTCAAACTCCCATTGTCCTATAGATTATAAGCTTGCGAGCAGGGTTTTCTTACCTCTCTGTCTGTATATATTACCCAGTATTGTCTTATTAATGTTTGTTCCCAATTGAAAAGCGCTACGGAATTTGCTGGCGCTATATAAATAAATGATGATGATGAGTGTTTAACGAGAGGGTTCTGGCTCTATTTAAGGATGGACTTTTAGAACGTAAGTTACTTGGCTTGAGAAAGTCTACATGTGGTAGACGAAACACGTTGCTTGTTTTTCATATTATGCTTTCTAAGTAACAAATCAACATTGGATCCACCTAAAGAGGATCAGATATATTGACCAAGTGGTTGTAATATTTTTGCCTTGGATTTAGTGCGAGCATTTACCGTAACCTGAGGAACCGATTGGCTTATTTTAATTCTGTCCGGACAGTATTCACAGGTGCGCACCACAGCTATTCTCTTTGGAGAGAAATTATCGGTGAAGTGTAGACACTACGGCTCGTAAGTACTCTTTAATTTAGTCCTGCTTGCATCGCTTTGGGTGAGTTTCAATACCGAGCATTTGATGGACATTATTCAAGGGCGATACAGTTTCAGAAGGAGTTCATTAACTGCATCTTAACTCATTCCTGAGTCTTTCGCTAATTGGTGCGGAAAATAGACATCTTAACTATTGGATGTTTACATGAGCGCCCTAATTGATTGCGATTTAAAAAGGAGCATATGAACACTACTTATCAGCATATTTAAATTTTAAAGAAGCAAAGACATTTTACAGAATAAGCAATTATTGTTTACCCACTAAGAGTCACTTATGGGCTGTCAGATCTTATATCCGCAGTGGACACACTGTGGTTTTATCTTGGTTCTATGAAACAATTGCTGTTCTGAAATTGATATTTCTTATTGTGGGAGTTATATCAATGTGGGTATATTTTTGTTTGTCTATTTTTAGATAATATTGCTTTTCCTGGTTAATATTATATTTTTTGTATTACTTGGCAATGGATTTTTGACATAGATTTTTATTATTGATTGATTATACATAATACTATCTGCACAGTTAATTGGTTTCTTTACTTTTTTTTTTTTTTTTTTTTTAATATAATAGAGTGGGGACACTCATTTGAACAGCTGCACCTGGTATTTTTTCAAAGAGATTTACCTATCAACCGATTACATAATATCTTCGATTTAGCGCCCCAGACTTAGTTTGGTTGTTACAGTAAGGGCATGCCAGATTCAAGCGCACACAATCATCTCCGATTCAAGCTTTGGACATCTAAATGTACAGGATTTTCTGCTTTATCTCTTGCTCAAGCTACAGAGCTAGTCTAAGTCCTGATTACTAGTGACAACAGTCGTGTATGCATTCTATAGAGTGTGTTTGCAGTCAGGAACAACTGTAAAAATGTATTTGTCTGACATCCTTGGGGGACACTGCGACCTTGGGGTATAGAGTAGGGCCAGGCGAACACTGGCACTTTAACTTTAGTTAAACAAAGCTCTGGCTCCACCCCCCTATACCCCACCTCCTGCTAGAGGCCAGTCTAGTTTAAGTGCCCGGCGAAAAGGCTGTGTCTGGGCTGCAGCCCTCTTCTGTTACTTTTATTATTTTATGGCAGGAATATGCAGTATGCAGCGTGCGGCAAGCGCTGTATGGAGGGGGGGGGGATTGGAGGTGCTGTGAGAGGTGCCTCTGTTGCCAGCCTCCCTCTCCCAACGTTTTCATACCCTCCTAGGAGCCGGGCACAGTCGACGCAGGCTGTGTCCGTCCTCCTGATCTGACAGTCAGACTGCAGACACTGCGTGAGGAGGGGTGGCAGAAGGTAAGTGAACCCTCTCCCAGCACAATGCTGAGTGAGAGGGATAGAAAATCGCAGTTTGTTCCTGAGCAGACTACTTTTTACTAGAAGCAAGTCATTCTATGAAAAAAAAACAAGAGATTCTATTTTTAACTCAGGAGACAGGGTCAGATAAGGGTCACTAAGATAGTGAAGCCTTGCTAGGCACTGGGTTGTTGATTGTTACCAATTCAGTGCTGGGCCCTGGGGGAATCTATTACTCTTCCTCCATGGTAGTCTCTCACTATTATGTGTGCAGACACCAGAATAAACAGCCATTTTATAGCTCCCCTTTTCTGTCCTGAGTCCTGATAGAAAGGTTTGGGGATTGTTATTTTCAAAAGTTTATTTGTACTCTGTGGGGCTTTTATTGCCTGTATTGCAGGCTCACTTTCTGTTCCGTATTGTGGGCTGCTTGTTATTTAAATTGTGTTTTGTTACACTGTTTATTACTGTTTTGTTTGTGTTTTGTACCATCTATTTACATGTCAGAAGGGGAAAAACCATGCGTGGTAAAGCTGGTGTTACATCAATGTTGAGTTTCACCTGGGCTGTCTGTCACGTAAAGCTACCATCAGGTCAGTCAGGCATGCAGGCACTGTGCGCAGCCTGCCGGCTTTCAAAGAGCATACCGTGTAATACAGCAGCTGCTGCTTTACATACGGCAACACATGCCTGGGTTGGTCTCTCTCCAATACAGTGGCTGAACTTGCTCAGTTGGTGCTGTCACAGGCTGTGGTCGCTCCATCTTCTGATTCTGCTTGCACTGTAGCAACTGATATGGGTTCTAGTTTGCGAAGTCAAGGTTTGACTGTTTTTCCCTGGCGGAGTCTGTACAGCCTGCTTGGGTACAGGGAATTGCATCCTCTGTACAGGGTATGGTTTAGGTTTCTTCCTCTTAGAGAGGATGTTACAATCTGCGGCACCGTCTTCCTCACATAGGCGTAGTAGGATGGCGCCACAACTTCAGGAAAATAAGCCAGATTTTGACTGTAGTTCCCAGAATGAAGGTAATTTAGCTGTGAATTCTGACATGGATGCTCCTTCGGTTGTGGAGGAGATTCATTCGGTTCGCCAGAGTGTGGAGAAATAAATACAAGCTGTGTGTCAGGTACTTCACTTTCCTAAGTAAGAGGTATCTCATGTTGCACAAGCTCCTCTTTTTGCACAGGGAAGAAAAAAAAAAAAGATTCTTTCTTTTTCCTGGCTTCTTTCCTATTGGAAGATTTGTTGTCAGAGCCTTGGACTTTCCCAGATAGCAAGTTCCAAGTATTTCGGTGACTGCAGTCGGTTTATCCTTTTCCTACTGAAGTTTTTGCTAAATGGTAAACGCTTCCACGTGTGGATGGTGCAGTTACAATGTTAGCCAATTTAACTACTATTCCTTTTCCTAACATTGCCACTCTTAAGGATGGTACAGACCATTGGGTTAAGGCCGTCCTTAAATTCATTTTTGTGGCAGCATGTGCCTCTTTCAGGCCTGCTTTGGCATCTGTGTGGGTTAACAAAGCAGTAGAACACTGGTCAAAACACCGTTTTCAGGGTTTGTTGGCAGGCAGGCCTTCCTCTGAACTGCTTCCATTAGTGGAGCAAATTCAGAGGGTGATAGATTATTTACGAGAGGCAGCTACATACGCGGGACTGATTGGTGCACGTATTTCTGCCTCTGCAGAAATACTTGCAGCTTGTCGTATTCTCTGCCTTAAGTCCTGGAAGGCTGATGGGGAGTCTGAAAAGGTTCTTGAGACCATAACGTTTCCTGGGGGTCTTTTGTTTGGACCTCAGCTTGACTCCATTATCAGTCAAGCTACAGGTGGAAAGGGCATTTTTCTCCCAGTTAATGCTCCCAAACAAAGATTATCCAAATTCCAGTCCTTTCAGTCCTCGGGAAGGTTTCGGGGTTAATATTCCTCAGGCCAATCTTCTACAGGCCAGTCATCTGCCCCTGGAGGTGGTTTGCAGCGGGGACGTCAAGCCTGGTCTGGGCGACGTCCAGCTGCAAAGCCTGCAGACAAAGCCTGCGTGACGGGTTTTTTGTTCATCCGCTGTCGTCGGTGGTAGGAGCCCGTCTTCTGCGGTTCAGGGATCGGTGGTGTCCGATGAAACATTTCTTTAATGGAAGCGATTCAATCTTTCTTTCGGCAGGAGTGATTATTCTGGTTCCTCATTCTCAAAGAGGTTTGGGGTTTTATTCCAATCTTTTTCTTGTGACAAAACCAGACGGCTCCTTCAGACCGATTCTCAATCTAAAGTATTTGAATACACAGGTCAGAGTGCCCAGCTTCAAGATGGAGTCTTTACGCTCGGACATTGTCGGCATGGAACAGGGAGAATTTATGGTGGCTCTAGACATCAAGGATGCATATCTCCATGTGCCTATTTGGAAGGACCATTAGTCCCTGTTGAGGTTTGCAGTTCGGTCAGAGCACTTCCAGTTTCAGGCTCTTCCCTTTGGTCTCGCCACAGCTCCACGTATCTTCACCAAGATCATGGCGGTTATGGCTGCTCTGCTAAGGGCCAAGGGAATTACAATCATCCCTTCCCTGGATGATCTTTTTTTAAAGGCAGATTCTTCAGAGAAGCTTCTGTTGCATATTCAGGTAGTAATCCAGACCCTGGAGTAGCACGGATGGATTATCAACTTAAAAAAATCCAAGTTGATCCCATCCCAGCGGATGGTGTTTCTGGGTCTCTTACTCGATACCCGTCTGAGACGGGTGTTCTTTCCTCAGGACAAGATCCTAGCCTTGCTGAGGATGGTGAAATCCCTGTTGGTGGCAAGGAGACCTTCCATTCATTTTGCAATAAGGCTTCTGGGTAAGATGGTATCGTCATTCGAAGAGTTCAAGTTTGCTCAGTTCCATGCACGACAGTTTCAATTGGATCTCCTGTCCCAATGGAACAAATCCCATCGGAATCTGGCGAGTCAGGTTTTTCGCCTGTCTCCGCAGACGCGTCAGTCGCTGATCTGGTGGCTACACAGGCAGAATCTCACCAGGGGACGCTTGTTCTCAATTTGGAATTGGATTCTGATAACAGATGTCAGCCTTTGGGGTTGGGGGGCTGTCTGTCTTCAGGCTCGATTTCAGGGGCTTTGGACTCAGAGGAATCCAAACTTCCAATAAATGTCTTCGAACTGCGCGCAGTGTTTCATGCTCTAAGAAGTGCGCAACACTTGCTGCAGGGAAAGCCAGTAAAGATTCAATTGGACAATGTCACAGCATATCTCAACCATCAGGGCGGCACCAGGCGTCCCTTGGCCATGAGGGAGACTCACAGGATATTTCTGTGGGCCGAAGCTTGCGTTTCGGCACTCGTGGCCATCTTCATTCTCGGAATAGAAAATTGGGAAGCAGACTTCCTAAGCAGGCAGACTCTGCATCCAAGAGAATGGTCTCTCCATCCGGAGGTGTTTCAACAGTTAGTGGTGAAATGGGGTCAACCAGATGTCGACATGATGGCATCTCGGTTGAATCACAGGGTTTCCCGCTACTGTTCCCGTGCAAGAGATCCCGGGGAAGTCGCGGTAGACGCTATGTCCGTCCCTTGGAGGTACCGCTTAGTGTACCTTTTTCTTCCGATAGCTATGCTTTCACGAGTACTGAAAAAGGTGGAGAGAGGGTGTTCCAGTGCTTCTAGTGGCGCCGGATTGGCCGCACAGGGCCTGGTACACTGACGTACTCTTCATGGCAGGAGGTCTGTCGTGGCGGTTGCCAATACGCCCAGATCTGCTAACCCAGGGTCCCTTTTGTCATCAAAGTTTGCAATATCTGGCTTTAACGGCGTGGCTGTTGAGGCCAGGATCCTAAGGGATTTTTGGATTAGGTGGTGCAGACCATGCCACGTGCTCGAAAACCGGCTTCGTCAAAAATATATCATCGTGTCTGGAGGACATATATTGGTTGGTGCGAAAAGAAGGGATATCCTATGTCGTCTTTTCGTCTGGCCAGGTTACTGAGGTTCTTGCAGGATGGCTTGAATACAGGTTTGCGTCTTAGTTCTCTTAAGGGTCAGGTGTCAGCTCTTTCGATCTTCTTTCAAAGAAAACTTGCTGTTATACCTGATGTGCAAACTTTCATTCAAGGTGTTCTCCTTGTTCAACCTTATATTCCTCCGGTTCCACCATGGGATTTGAATTTGGTGTTGAGGGCTTTACAGCAGCCACCGTTTGAGTCCTTGAATATGGTGAATTTCAAATTTCTAATGTTGAAAACGGTTTTTCTTTTGGACATTTCTACGGCACGCAGAGTTTCAGAGCTTGCTGCTTTGTCTTGCAAGCCTCCTCTGCTTCCTAAAGTTGTATCTAAGTTTCATTTGAATCAGGATATTGTCATTCCGGCTCTAACTGATTACTCGTCTTCCGATAACGATGAGTCTATTCGTACTCTTGATGTTCTTCGTGCCTTGCGAATTTATGTTAAAAGATCTCAGAAATTACGCAAAACTGAGGATCTTTTCATTCTTTATGATGCTCACAAAAGAGGCTGGCCAGCTTCTAAAGTGACCATTGCTAGAAGGATTACAGCTGTTATCCGTCAGGCTTACAATGGGGCTGGGGAGCCTGTCCCAGATAATCTACGGGCGCATTCTACAATATCTGTAAGTGCTTCCTGGGCGGCCCGTCATGGTGCCTCCAGTGAACAATTGTGTAAAGCGGCCACGTGGTCTTCTGTACACACTTTCACAAAGTTTTACAGATTTAATGTGTTTGCCTCTAGGGATGCAAGTTTTGGGAGAAAGGTGCTTCGGGCCGTTTCTTCTGAGCGTTCCCTCCCGTGAGACAGCTTTGGGCTGTCCCCAAGGTCCCGGTGTCCCCCAAGGATGTCAGAGAAAATGGAATTTTTATACTTATGTAAAATCCGTTTCTCTTAATCCATTGGGGGACACCGGACGCCCATCCTTAACGCTCTGTTTTCTCCTTCTGTTTGACATGTTATCTGGTTGTTAAGACAGTGATGTGTTGTTCGGTTTATTCTTTTTTCTTTGGTTTCCTCTCTATATTCCTTTCTGCGGGCTTGGTTAAACATAGACTGGCCTCTAGCAGGAGGTGGGGTATAGAGGGGATAGAGCCAGAGCTTTGTTTAACTAAAGTTAAAGTGCCAGTGTTCGCCTGTCCCTACTCTATACCCCAAGGTCCCGGTGTCCCCTAATGGATTAAGAGAAACGGATTTTATGTAAGTATAAAAATCCCATTTTTATGTTTAGTAGATGTTAATAACATCCTAATGTATTTTTTTATTTTTTACGGTTTTATCACTAATGCCTATATTATTAAAAGCGTGACATTGTTTTGTTTTTTTTGTTTTTTGTGCACTTTACGAATTTATATTCCACATAGATATTGGACATGTCCGTCAGTGTCTTGTGTAGTAGAGCTGAGGAGACCTAATCCCGAGTTAATTAGCATATACACGTATCTTCAGATCTGCTCATTGTTGAATTCAGACGTGTGTATGCCAGAATTCCGTGCATTTTAAAACAAATGCAGGTTGCGCTCAGTATGCCTGCCTTGATGAATCGGGCCCTAGATGTCTGTAAAGACCTAAATCTAAAAATTGTATAAATTGTACTGTAAAATTTTAATATTATTTTGAATCTCCTAAAGAATTGGTATGGGTTGCATACTATTGGACAAATATATATTTATATTTATATAGACACTTCGGAACATTTGAGCAATTGAAGACCATCTACCGGTTACCTAACTTCCGATATCTGCAACTGAGACATGCCGTTAACGCTCGGTTTCCTGGGGACCAGTCGCAGATTCTAGATTCTCCTTTAAAAAATGTGACGCGCTCTTTGGGTTCCTGTAAATCAATATCTGTGTTATATGCCACACTGCTGCCTCAGCTGTCTCTGAGAGGATTGGATCTGCTGAGAAATAGGTTGGAGACTGACCTGGGTGTCCTATCAGATGAGAAGTGGAGCTTGGTGATAGGAGGTACTAGAGATGCCACCTCCTGTCTTATGTTCCAGCAGGTAAATTTCTATATGGCGCATAGTGTGTTTAGCCTCTTCCAGAAAGCACAAAATTGAACAACGCACCTTCTCAGAATGTCCTAAGTGCGATGCACATTCTGGCACTTGTTGTGGGCATGCTCAGTTCAATTCTTTTGGATTGAAATATGGGATTGTATCTCCTCCACACTGCCTCTCACACCGCCCCCCCCCCCCCTTCCCAAGGTATGTTTGCTCGGTATCACATTAGAGGAAAGCCTAAACAAGCCGCTCTTTATATGTTTACTTTGGCCTCCCTGGCAAAGGTTGTTCTTGCTAGGAAGTGAATAGTGCCGGAGGCATCCAGTGTTGTCCATTGGACTAATTTAGTTACTGAGGTATGGAGGCATGAACTGAGGCATGAGCGGTTCATGTACGAAAGTAGAAAGGCAATTCACAAGTATAAGGTCTGGCACCATTGGTACAAGTTTCAATTCGTTGTCCAGCCCTACCAGGATGATATGATTTGATGTGAATGGGGAGCCAAAGGTTAAAATGTTAGATACAGCCCTGCGCAGCTTCATGTTTAGCTTTAATTTCACTTAGGATTGATTTTGGGATTTGGAGTTTAGTTCCTCGTACATTTACAAGAATGACAATACTTAATCTGAGAAGGGTCACCTAAATGTTAAAATGATTATGCTGATTTAAGTACATCCTTGTTGCCCTTCTGCTCCACAGGAGGTTTCTGTCCTCCCTGAGCTCGCCTTTGGACACCTGCATTACGGTTTGACAGGTGTACTGCCCCAGTCAAACTCCTCATGCTCTCCTGTTTACCAGAGCCGTAACGACGGCGGTGCGACCGCCCCGGGCACAAGCCCAAGTGGGCGCAGCCGCCCGATACCCAAGCAACAATCGATTCCTCAATACCTGGAATAGCTTGGCGCTTCTGCCCGCAGTGGAACGCACCGAAAGCAGGAAGTTCGGCATTCAAATGCCGGACTTCCTGCTTGTTCCACTGAGGGCAGAAGCGCCAAGCTATTCCAGGTATTGAGGAATCGATTGTCAGTAACATCTGTTAATATAACGACTTGTGCCATGTCTTGTGCCCAGATAAACACGTAGCAACCCCCTGTGTGATGTGTCCCCCCCCCCCCCCCCCCCTCTGGAGAATATAATATGTATTACAGTTGTATTTAGCCCTCCTTTGTATCTCTCCTACCCCAGAGGTAGTTATATTTCACTGTGGTCCAGAGATACAGGAGCCTCATTGGCTGAGACATAATGACCCGCTTTAAATTATTTAGTTAAACCCTATAAATACATTATAGTAGAATTAAATTACTGACTATTGGCAAATTTTTTATATGACACCTACAGGATTATTTCAGTATCTTTTTGATGGCATAGTTAATTTTAACAAAATGGCAATTGGTCTTAGTTTACAGATTCACTTTTGATTTGACCAAAATATATAGAGCCCAGATAAGCAGAAGTGTGCCGTAAAACATCACAACTCCTCAAAATGAGCTTGATTTCCCCCATAATCACATAAAAGTCAATCTGCTCATTGTGTACATGTTAGTTCTTTGCTCGGCTAGTACCACATGGAGAGATTTTAGGCTGCCTGAATGTCTAACTTACTAAACTAAAGCTAACATTTGATTTGATGCCAAAAGCACTAGTTAAAGAGAGGTGAATGTTGTGACTTCCCCAAAAGTTGACTATCCTTTAAAATTTGCTGCACTAACTTACCTAGGTTCAAAGTACTATCCCTAATTTACAGAGACAATTCCAGATCTTGAAAAAGATTGTCCCTTAAGCAGCAAACATTGGCCAAATTTACAGTACAATTGCTGTTATTCTGCAATGCTAACCACTGTGCCGCCCAGTTATGATAGTCTCTCTCTCTCTGTAAAGTGCTAGCCACACCCACACATTAGGTTGGCCACACCCACTTGACAAATGTCACTCCCACTTAGATGGGGGGCGCCGGTGCCCTGTCTCGCCCAGGGCACCAAAATGTCTAGTTACGGCACTGCTGTTTACAGTTGGTCGCCTCTATTTTTGTAACATGTTAAAAGTGACAATAGTGAGTAGAAAGAATAGGTTGGAAGTTCTTTGTAATTTCTAATACTATTACTATTATTTTTGTGTCTGTTTTTGTTTTGTAATATATTTCTCTTTGTTGTATTGTCTTAAACTACATAAAAACACTTTATCTTAAAAAGAATTGGTATGGGTAGACCTAGATGGACTGATCATTGTTTTCTTTTTTTCTGCTATATAATTGTTTTGTCTTTCTTTATTTTTCCATAGGCGAAGGTCTCCATGTTCACTCTTGTGTAATTGCAGCCTGCAGTCCATATTTAGCCAAACTTCTAACACATCCTGGTGAAATGTCAACTGTTGTTGATCCATCAAAACCAGTATTATTCAATAGACGTGTATTAGGCATTCATGAAATTTCTAGCCACTATTTACTTCCTCTTGTGCGTTACATGTATACATCAGAACTGGAGGTTGCACCAGCAGATGTCCATGGTGTTCTCAAAGCAGCAAAGAGGTTACGGATACCAGAGCTGGAGATGTTGAAGCTGGAGGGAGGCAGGTTAGTAAGGCTCGAATCTGGAAGAAAGCTAAACAGAGATTGTCTTAGTAGCAAGAAACACACTCCATATACAGTGTTTGATGTGCAGAATAGCGGACTAAGATTTCAGGAAATGCATACAAAGAATAATGAGCCAAAAAGCCTGGGAGCAATAAAGAATGAGCCAAGCAGCCCAGATATGGTAAAGAATGAGCCAAGCAGCCCAGATATAGTGAAGATTGAGCCGAGGTATCAGAGCGCACAGGTGGTGGTGGAGCCAAGCTGCAAGAGCGAGCTGGAGGTGGGGTTGAATTGCCCGCAAGAAAGCATGATGGAGAAAGGGCCATTTAGCCAGTATCTAGCAGAGGAACCAAATAGTTCATCTAGTATTTCATACTACTGCAATAAGTCTGGGGAAAAATCAGGTAAACAAAATATAGGCAGTTCTAAAATATTACCAGACCAAGAGGGAGAACTACTCGCAGGGGAAAAACAAGCAAGATATGACATTAAATCAAGAAAAGGATTGTTGAAAAGGATATGTCTGGACAGAGCAAAAATACAAACTATTCCACCTGATATTAAGACTTCTAAGACTAAGAGTCGAAGAATGGGTAGCAGAAACATTAACATATCAATCTCAAATGACCCTGAATTATATCTACAAAGTGATATGGCTCATTTGCCCCATGATCATGTGCATAATGACTTGCAATTTGTAGAAGAGTTAAGAGGACACCATTTACCTGATGAAACAACAAGTGAGGAACATGCAGAGTATTTGGGAGGTTTGGTGGACTGTGGATTGAGGTCAAAGAAAATAAAAACTTTACATCTAAAGGACGGTACTGATAAAGGTCAGTATACTGGCTGTGAAATGACAAATCCTTCAGTACATTCAGCAACTGAAAGTTATTCTACGGCATGTATAGGTCTGGAAGGTGTAAAGGAGGCATGGTCAGCTTTAATGACAGAGGTGCAAAATGAAACCGTAACCCAGAAGAGTTTAGCATCAGTTACCCATTGTAAATCTGACACTGGTATGGTATGTCTCCAGGACAAGAATATGAATGAATCAGGAAAGAGACAACTGGGTATTAATAAGTCTCATGTGAACGAAGTGCAGAAGGTGAAACTGAGGAAAGTCAGCACTGGGCTTAGCTGGGAAGTTGTGAGAGAAGTGGATCCCCCACACATTGAGTGCTATGATGGGAAAGACAATCAGTTGAATGAGTTTGAGCAGCTTCTTGAACAGATACTAAATATGCCATCTCCCATGTCTCCAGTTGTGGATGTGGGCGGGTGCAGTCCAGTGACTTTCATGGGAGAGAGTGTGTTGCCTGACTTGTCCTCAGACTCCGACATAGAGGTCGATGTTCTTGGTTAAGAGTATATTTTAATGTGTTGAAAGCATCTGCCATGTTAAGCACTAAACTAGACAGAGCCAATAGTTTAAACATTTGGGAGTAAAAACTTGTATCATTAACTTGTAGCAATAAAAATATAAATGCAGCCAATTTTTATATTTTTTGTTTTTCTAAAACTAATGATTATGCCTGTTCAAACTTCTCTTAATCTTTCTATATTCAGGTTTTCTACTATTTTGATGGCATTGCGTGGCGTTACTTTCTATATTGCATATAGTATAGTGAGTGTATTGTACCACTGGTAATGTTCAATTGCTTGAAAGAGATAATCATACAAAAGAAAGCTTTGTATGACTAACTGATGTACAGTCTCTGAATATTGATCTGTTTTTCTTTTGTTGATTTGCAAACTATTAAAATAATGGGATAGTATCACAAACTGTCTTTACTTTTGCAGCATTTTGTTTCCTACTACTCCATATTTAACTATTAGTATAGATTAAACTAAGTTTATATCTAACTATTTTGTGTTATCAGCAAATGGGTCACTAAATTGTAAATGAAACCTCTTTGCGACCAACTTTGTGTTTGCCATTTGTGTTACCCTTTTTCCGTAAATAAAAAAAAAGCCACAAAAAAGTTGCCCATGTTTTTCTCCAACAATATAATCTGTACAATTGATGAAGTAATTATCTATTTATTTAACCTCACACTTATGAATGTTATTAAGCTGATTTGCAGGGAAAACAGAGAGAGAAAGCGTACAGACTACACATATCAAACAATTAAACTTTCTGCATTCAGTTACAGGGTATTTTAATAAGTCTGTGTAAATCTTATGTAATTTTCAAGTATTAAGGACCCTGTACATTTGTCCACAATTTGGCTGTTATATATTCCAAAATACAGGGTGATTCTAAAGTCGCAGTACACCCTTTTATTTCAAAAACTCTACAGGAATTGGGCCGATTGGCCGATTTCAAGATGTCGCCCATGTTTGGTACATACCGTAAAAGATAGACCACGTCATCCATACCTTACTGGAGTATTCAGGTTTCCCAATTTCCTGTAGAGTTTTTGAAATAAAAGGGTGTACTGCGACTTTTGAATCACCCTGTAGAATCATTACAGAGATGTGTGCTCTGGCCACACAGGTTTATTAAACACGAATTCAAACGATTCTCTCAGAATTGGACATTGCTATAGTACAAAAGTATAAAACTTTGATTCACACAGTTGCTGATTCAATTAGCAGCGAGGTTCAGTTTGATTATGTAGGTAATGATCTTTGCTTACCTCTTAGGTGTGAGCAAATTTGAGTTAGGTTTTCATTGGCAGTAATGTGTGCAGAAACATATCTGAAAGGTTACTAAAGAATCTTGCGGCTAATTGAATCTGCCCTTATTGTTAACATAATCTAAACAGGTTAATTGTAGAGGCTGAGGGGTTCGCTAAATTAGAAACGGGCATACCCAATGAGCAAAACAACATATTGAGTTATGCAGAAGGCTGTGCACTGTTGTGTGTCGGCTATCTCACCCGGACAGTCACCTCATTTCTTATGTGTGTATTATACCGTTAAGCAACTTCACCACAGACATTTGGTAACAGACAAGTATTGAAAATGCTTGTATTAGTGTTCCTTTTCTCTCCTAATAGGTTGCTGCGTCGAGTCTTTTGCCAGCCCTGCCCAAAGAAAGTAATTTAAACACATTGTCTACTTGGCAACCCAAATATAGGTACTCCAGGAGCCTGCAAGGGTACTGGGACTTCAGTTATACATATACAGTTTACTACAGCAATCCAAAAAAAGCTGTATTTTCACAATATATGCCTATCCCCTACCCACACTTGGGATCGATCGTCCCACACCTTCTCCCAAACTTCATTAGTGTAATGGGTAAGGTAGAACCTATGCATTATGTATAGCTGTACCTGATAACATTTGGCACATTATGTAGCCTTGTTGGAATGCACTAGTACCACTCCCTGTCCGAGAAACTACTCGGATCACATCCCTTATCAAAAAGGCATGAATAGCAGAAATTGCCCCATCATAGTTATCCTATATCTAACCCAGAATTTCGATCAACCCCCCCCCCCCTTAACGCTACTTGCCCCTTACCTCTGCCTGTTTCCTGGATTAACCCTGTCTGCAACCTCCCCTGACCTCTGGCCTATCTTTGTTTACCCTGCTTGCTGCTGACCTATTACTTTACTTTTGGCCTGTCTTTGAAATCTGCATCCTGTATTCCGGTTAACCTCCACCCTTTGTTGCTGTTAATTTTGATAAGCTTTTACTACCATAGAGTTAAGTCCTAGGGCATCCAAGTACCTGCGAACAAGTTCCGTTCTACGGGAAAGGCGGCTCTTATAGGTGAAGACCTCCTATCAGTTTGGTTCTAAAAGCTTTTCTCATAGCCTTTAGCCTTAACACAAACTTGGTAAACTAAACTGGACTATGCCACATAGAAGTGTATAACCCCTGCTCTGTGTGTACTGTGGGTGATGGGAGGCCTGAATCACAGTGGCAGATTGTAGGTATGTAGGTATGTAACCAAAAGATTTGTGGTGGTGAATTTACCTGGCATAAAACATATCTGATTTGGGTGGATAATTTGCAATATGAGTTTGTGAAGCTGTAAAGCCAGAATGTGGACAGTTGTAGATATCAAGGATATAGGCCTGGAGGAATCCGGATCGGCTAAACCTTAACCTGGCTTTGGAATTACGGTACGAAGTACAACAGACGTGGATGGAAAAAGCCTCCATACCTTGTGCAGCACGTCATACATTTCAAGGCGTTTGTAAAAAACATCACACGTTTTTCGTGCATAGAGCTCAATCAGTAAGCCATCCAGGCCTGAAGCTTTGCCATATGCAAAGGAGGCCATCTCCTAGTCTGTCACCTCTAGTGTAATTGGAACATCAAGAATATCTCTGTAGCCAGGAGACAGTCAGCGGTACCCCACAATCCAAGTAGGTTAACAACACACTGTCAGCATATTGAACTGTTAAAAGTACAATTTTATAATAAAAAAAAAAAAAAAAAAAGCAGAGGCTATGTTTAGTTACAATTTCTCGTTTCCTTTTAATCCAGCATTTCTTTTATAGACATACTTGCATTTTCTTCTTTTGCTAGTTATGCCGAAAAAAAACGTTTCTCTTGTCACAGTACATATTTGGTATGTCTGCGCTTTTCTCTTTTAAAAATGCCAGAACTATACAAGAAAAGGAAAGATACATTGCGAAAAAACATGAAAATGGCTCAATGCTTGAAAGCCATACTTCTACTAGTCCTATTTCTATATCCAGCTGCACAGAATACATACAGAATACATACCATCAAAGGATGAAGCTTGGGAAAATGTGTGCCGTCTACCCAAATACTTATCCATTACATTATTAAAGTCACCCATGCAATAACAGGTGACTTCAGAGCCAGAGCATTACATTGCTTCAAAACATCACTCACTGTTCTTAGGGGGGAGGAATATAAACTGCTAATATTACCAGAGGAATCTATCCACCCACAAATATGCCCATGGGATCAATCTGCACTGGTTCCAGTACTTAACAGAGTTGATTACCTATTCAAATTGATATTCCTCTGAATTTGATGAATGTGCATAATAAGTCCACCCGACCTATGGATTTTAAGGGCAAAAGTTTTGTTTTCCAGCAAATGCGTCTCTACCAGGCATGCCACATCCATAATAAACTTCTTAAATTATCTAAGATTCAGACCCGTTTGAATGTTATCATTTAAACATCAGACATTCCAACAGATGAAAGAAATATCACCCCAAATTTGTATTGGCCCCAGGCATTATGTAATTTAATTGTGAAATAGCAAACTTATTAGGGGACCCTCAACATTAATTTGAGTCGCAGCCCAGCCTCCCAGGTGCGTAGAGACGCACATATTTCCTAGTACATAGAATGCAAGACAAGAAGACAGAAAGATTATAATCAGAATTAACCAACCTTCACAACACTAGCTCCAGATGACAGCAGTTGGGAAAACAATAACTGAGGATTCACACATGAGCTCTAGATGACAGCTGTCCGATAACTATGCACAATAACTGATACAAGTGCCTCTCAATTCCTTTAATTAGCACTCTGCTAAGAACACCAATTTAGCTACTTACCTAACCTAATCTGGACTACTGCACAACTTTCTTTACAATTGTCACGAGCCGTGGTGCTCAAGCTGCCACGACTCCTGCCTGGCTGACGCGTCCTGGCCGTCTCGATGATGATAAGCATGTAATTTCCAGTTTTCGCCCAGCCGTTGCTAGGGCAACGGTCGCAACGCCTCTGTGCTCAGATGCCGTGTCCCAGTAATAGGGGCAGCCAGGCACGTGCGCAACTACTATTAATTAACAGCCTTATGAGCTGATTTACCCTGCTGTGTTTCTCTATTCCTGATTTGCCCATTGATGTATATAAGGTAGGGAGGGCTTAGCCTCCCTGCCAGTTATAGTGTTCAGTCCCTGGTTCTGATCTGCTACTGTCCTGTTGTGCTTATCCCTGGATTGTTTTTTGTGTTTGACCTTAGGCTTGTTTCCTGGACTTCAGATATTTGGTTGTACCCTGACCTTTGCTTGTGACTCGGATACTTTCATGTGCTACAGGCCCTGATCTTTGACTGAACCTGACCCCGCTGACTTCTTTTGCTCTTGGACCCTGGCCTGTTCCTAACTTCTGTCATCACCTCCTAATTCCATGCTGTGGCATTAATCATAAGTTTGCACTACATTGAGTTAAAGACTTGGGGACATCTGAGTACCTGTGAGCATATCAAGCTCTATGGGAAAGGCGACTGCTATAGGTGAAGACCTCTGCTATAGTTCTGCAAGCTTATAGTAATTGATGGTAGCTGTAACAGCAATCAGCCCTTTGCTGAAAAGGTCAAGTAAATCAGGAGAATTCATCTCACCTGTTTGTAGCCACTTCTACTACACCTTTGCAGTAGGAAAGTTTTGTTTTGCATTTCTCTGTGCTTTAAAGAAGACTTTTTTTTGCCCTATACATCATGATTCTACCTTCTCCAATCCCTTGACTTTGTACATCACCATTCTAACTGCTACAGTCCTTTGACTTCAGCTTATACTTCACTACCACTCCTCTCAAGACGAAGCAGTTTGGTGGGACAAGGTGTGTCTCTGATAGCTAGCCCAGCCAAGTGGTTCTTTCCTGGGAGATACCAGCAACCTGACAAGTATCTAAAGATGCTTCACATAAAAACTCTATGCCTCTCTGCATAAGCTCATTGCTTTTCACCTCACATTTTCTTGGACATCTGTATAAAGTCTCCCTAAATTCTAAGTGCCCTGACCACTGAGGCCATAGACACGCTTGATGTCAAAGTGATTCCAGATGAATTCTAAAGATTCTTAAAACAACTCTCCATCTTCCTATCTATAGGATCCATCAGGGGACCTCCATCTTCAACAGGGATAGTAGGTGTGGATGACCTCTAGCAACAGATGCATCCACTTTTGGGACCAAGCTCCACTTCTGAACTTCTTCATCACTGAACGGATACATACATTCCAATCTCTTTAAATTAGACTAATACTTCTCCACCTGTGCCCATTCCTTAAGAATAAGTTCTTTCACCACCTGATATACAGGGGAAGCTCTTCTCTTTTATATTCCAATATTCATAAAGGGATTTATGAGAGTTATGACTGGATTTTTCAACTTATTGCTGTTGTTACTTTCTGTGATTGAGGGCTACCAGCTAATAGCCTATTGTCCCGTAATATCAGAGCCTGTTTAAGTACCTCATGCCATCCCTTCAGTGTGTCTGTGCAGGAGTGAGCTTACGTATCTGCTCTATAAACCAACCATTCAAATGCTCAAAGTGGGTGGCATGGTCTGTTTGAATTTCATTAGGCATCCCATTATGTAATACAAGTTTTTGTAGCAACTTCAAAGTAGTCTTTTGGCTTGCATGAATTCCTGGTTGTACTAGCATATCTCCTGAGTAACTGTCCACTGCAGTTGAACAATATTGCACTCTTCTGATTTCAGTTGTTGACATGGTATGCAATTTTTTACAATTTCTCTGCCTATAATTTGGGTCATAGGAATTTCTTTTTTTCTGTGCATGTTGGAATGTAGCTTCAGCTCCTCTGTGGCCTGTACTCCAATATTTTCAGCGTCCTTCCACCATCAGTGCTTCCTCATTTGAATTAATTTGCAGAATGTGTACTTTAGTTAATTTGCTTGGTCATTATACAAATTGACAATGTGTGCATTGACATGTCCCATATGAATCTTTCAATTTATAGGCGTCAGTCCATATTTTTTCTCACATGCTGGCATTCCCTAAATAGTTTTGATGTTTATCCAGTTGTCATGTTTCCAGGAGGGCATACAGTCAGAAATTAAAACAAGGCCCAAATATCAGTTTAGAGAATTAGAGGATCTGTTGCTTCAATAACTTAGAAAACTGCCGTAAGTTCAGCGAATTCACTGGATCTCCCCACTTCTGCTTGCTGTATGTAAAACTGGATGAATAACTGCAGTAGCGCAAACTCATCCTTTAGATATTAGTGTGGCGGAACCATCGGTAAACTTACTACTGCTATTTTTGATCAGATAAGACCTCCCACAATGGAGCTTCACTTACAGGGGTCTCAGACTCAATCAGTATTGGTACCTCTGGTAATATTGATTCAAATGTAACGAGTACTGCAAATTGCTTTGATACTGTTTGAGGGTCTTGTCCTCTCTTGTAAGTACCACTTCCATGTTATAAGAGTCTGTTTTTGTGCTACACTGGTACATGTCGTCAGTCCTTTATTTCTGGCCCACCCAGCAATTGGTAGGTCAGTTCTCACAGTCTTTGGTAGTCTCTTGCTGTTTTCCAGATGTCTGAAGGCTGTATATGCGTACAAATAAATGTTTTTCTAATGGGGTGTACAAAAAAATGTTTTTCTAATGGGGTGTACAAAAAAATGTTTTTCTAATGGGGTGTACTTTCAGCTGGGCTGCATTGCTATTTTCTCTCCCCTTTGTTCAGTCCAATTTCTCACAAACACTAGGACATGAATGTCCTCTAACAGTAACATCCAGGATGAGTTGTATGGATCCTAGCTTATTGTGTATACATATTATCTATTTGGCCTTGTCCAAAGCAAAACTTTGCTGTTTTCCTCATAAAATACAGATTTAAACTTGAAATTAAACAAGGAGACATTAGGACTGTATAACATGTACTTTATGTGTGTGTTTGAATGTATTTGTGATGTTGTTAAATGTGTTCATAAAGTATAGCTGGAAAATGCAAATAGCACCACATTGGTATAGGATAATGCCTGATTTCCACCACCTCCAAGATCATTTATACAAATTGAGGGGAAAGAAAAGGATGATCTTATGGGGCACTCTGAAATGAGTATAGAGAAATATAAATGTATATTGATTTCGAAGTTAAAATCTTTAGATAAATCTTTATTAGTACATTGATAAAATTGTCCTAGTAGCGTAATATTAAAACTTGTAATGACATATCATGTGAATTGAAACATAAACTGTTAAGAAGACAAGTAACCCTTGTCCTGCTGCAATCCTGCTCTGATTAACTGGTTTATTAATTATTAGCAAATATATTTAATTGTATCACCAGCCCTTGTTTTAACTTATTTTCTCCCTTGCTCTCAGCCAAAGGTATATCTCCTTGTAGGTGGCAGATTCAGTGTTACCTTCCAATAATTACAATGTATCTATTGTAATTTTGCTACAGTTTAGGGCATTCCCTCATAGAGCCACAGGAAAAATGTTAACCCTCAATAGGTCCTCTTAAGCTGTGAACTCCGTGGCAGACATGTGTATATATTTATATTGATTAACCAATCCTGTCTGCTAAAACTGACCTCTGTAACTGTGAGGTGCAAGACTATCTGCACTTCGTGCCCCACTATCTCCTCCTTGTAACACTCCACTACCTATCTATGGCGGAATGGACCGCTCTAGGTTGTAATTGTCTGGCTACAGTTAGGGCATTCCCTCATACATCCACAGGGAAAATATTTACCCTCAATAGGTCCTCTTAGGCTGTAAATTCAGTGGCAGGCATGTGTATATATTTGTATTGTTAAACCAATCCTGTCTGCTAAACCAGACCTCTTTGACTGTGAGGTGCAAGACTGTCTGCACTTCGTGCCCCACTATCTCCTCCTAGTAACACTCTATCTATCTATAGCGGAATGAACCGCTCTAGGTTCTAATTTCCTGGCTATTGAATGATTATTAGGGGATAACAAATTCAGAGCAGCGAGCGCAGCGTCCGCCGACGCGCGTTTCGCTATTAGCTTTCACTTAGGCAAGCCGAGAATAGGGCTGAGGAGCTTTTTAAAGTGGAGAGCCCTCCCTTCTAATGACAGCTTCCTTGGTTGCACCATAGCAACCAAGGTTGATAGTACTCGGCCGGATGTAATCATCCACCATTTTAAATCAATGTTATTGAGATCTTGGCAGTATTAAATGACCATCATGTCCCTTGGTGGAGAAAAAAATGCAAACCTGCCACCCTCTGAACACACTGAATTCTTTATATAGTATACTATACTATATTATAGTGCTAGCCATGTCCTCCATGACTGATCACACTCCCTCTAACAGTATGAATAGAAGAGATAGATATATATATATATATATATATATATATATATATATACACACACTCATTTTCATTCCTTAAATAACTATTGTCTCATCTCCCACTATATCAAAGTACATAGCTTTTGTCTGAAGAGAACGGTGAGGCTAGGTATATTTACATATCAAAAGAATTGACCTCTAATCAGATACATCAGCCCATCCCACATAAGTTTTGTAATTACCTTCTGAAGACAAAAGTGTCTTTTGGGATCAGACGGATTACGCAGACACACACCAAGGATTTCTCACCCTGTTTGGATTGAAAAATAGTAAAGTATATATGTGCCCTTTAATAGGGCTCTGCTAACATTGTGAACATGAGTAAATAGACTTAAATAGACTTAAATATGAGTAAAATGTACACTGTGTATTGATAGTGCTTTAAATGGTTTATCTATAGACTATAGGAGCTACAATAGGCTGTGTAGTAAACTTTGTTATAAAGTCAGAGACCATGTGGTGTAACTGTTAAGAAGGGTTTTGTTTAAGGTAACACTGTAAGCATAGAAAGTGAAGTTGCACTGGAGAGTCATAGAATTAGATGTTGTTATTGTAGTAAATGTTAGTGTGCTTAAGAAGTGATGCAGTTTAAGGTTTTGAAATTAGTAATACCTTAGGAGTTTGATTGTACCAATACAATAGACCTCATACTTGAATAGTATTCTATTTGATGCAGTGCCATAACTAGACATTTTAGTGCCCTGGGCGAGACAGGGCACCGGCGCCCCCCATCTAAGTGGGAGTGACATTTGTCAAGTGGATGTGGCCAACCTAATGTGTGGGTGTGGCTAGCACTTTATTGAAAGAATTCTGTTACACATATTTGCAAATACATTAAACATTTAAACTGTCCCCAGTTCATATTATGCCATAGTAATGGCTCTCTTCATCACACTGTACCGTGTAGCCTTCCTTTGCCCCTGAAAATACTGCGAAGCAGCTTCCTTTGCCCTTCAAAACACTGCGATATGTAAAAAGGTGCTTTGGGCAATAGAGAGCAGTAAAATCTAATTTAAATAACTAGCATTGAATAAATATTCCTAAAGAAGGGGTTTGTTCCATTAAGTGTCATTAATTTTACGAGAGAGACACCTCCCCTCAGATTATAACTATCATTTATTTAGTACATGTTAGAAAATAGGTAGAATCTTGTTGCTATGGGTAACGCTTCCACTATTCCTTTTTTTTTTTTTTTTTTTAAGTTTTAGTAAATATACTCCTGATGTGTTCACTCTTTTTAATGCCTGGCATTTATGTAGTACTGTATTTCCAGTGTTATTTTGCACAACAAATATACTTTCTAACTGTTGTTGCCTGAGTGAGATAATACACAGTCACTTTTAGGGATTGCAGCATGTGGCATTTAAGGTACCTGTGGGTGGAGAGATGTAAACCTGGTATTTTAACACATTTTTACAGGTCTGTGGTGGCCACTTTTATGCAGCTATTGATATATGGGAGAGAGGGGGAGAGAGACTCTTTTACTTACCCGCAGTGGAACGCACATGCGTTCCACCAACAGGAAGTTTGGCATTTGGAACGCAAGTTTGCATTCCAAATGCCGAACTTCCTGTTAGTGGAACGATGCGTTCCACTGTGGGTAAGTAAAAGCCTGTACATAGAGGCAGGTAGCGGCCGGCTGCTGCGCCCCCTTGGCCTTGCGCCCTGGGCGACGGCACCGCCCGCACCTCCCTAGTTACAGCTCTGATTTGATGTAGCAATAGTTAGAGATGAGCGCACTCGGATTTCAGAAATCCGAGCCCACCCGAACGTTGCGGATCCGAGACAGATCCGGGTATTCCCACCAATTGCAAAACTGAAAGCGAGGCTCTGAGTCATAATCCCGCTGTCGGATCTCGCGATACTCGGATCCTATAAATTCCCCGTTAGTCGCCGCCATCTTCACTCAGGCATTGATCAGGGTAGAGGGAGGGTGTGTTAGGTGGTCCTCTGTACTGCTATATCTCGTGCTGTTCAGTTCTGTGCTGTGCTCTGTGTTCTGCTCAGTCCAGTGTTGCTGTGTCCTGTGCTCTGTCCTTCTGAGTTCAGTGGTGCTGCTGGGTCCTGTGCTGTGTCCTGTTCAGTCCAGTGGTGCTGTGTCCTGTGCTCTGTCCTTCTAAGGGCATTGTTATTTCCCCATTATTCCCAAATTAAAAAAAATTACAAAAAAAATTATAAAAAAAAAAAAAAAAATATCCCAAAACAATCCTGCAGTATAAGTCCATTGGTACTGCTATATTACAAAGTTCACTCATTCTGCAGTATAAGTCCATTGGTACTGCAATATTACAAAGTTCACTCATTTTGCAGTATAAGTCCAGTGGTACTGCAATATTACAAAGTTCACGGATTTTGCAGTATAAGTCCATTGTTACTGCCATATTAAAAATTTCACTGATTCTGCAGTATAAGTCCAGTGGTACTGCAATATTACAAAGTTCACTGATTCAGCAGTATAAGCCCAGTGGAACTGCTGTATAACTCCAGTCCAGTGGTACTCTCCTGTGCCGCATATAATTTTTAAAGGCTTTGCCGAGTGTGTGTGGCTTAGGGGTACACTCTCTTGTGCTACATATAATGCAGAACAAAAATTTGGAGGATAAAGTAGGGAAAGATCAAGACCCACTTCCTCCTAATGCTGAAGCTGCTGCCACTAGTCATGACATAGACGATGAAATGCCATCAACGTCGTCTGGCAAGCCCGATGCCCAATCTCCTAGTACAGGGCATGTAAAATCCAAAAAGCCCAAGTTCAGTAAAAGTAGCAAAAAGAGAAACTTAAAATCATCTGAGGAGAAACGTAAAGTTGCCAATATGCCATTTACGACACGTAGTGGCAAGGAACGGCTTAGGCCCTGGCCCGTGTTCATGACTAGTGGTTCATCTTCACCCAAGGATCTTAGCCCTCCTCCTCCTCCTCCTCCTCCCCCCCCTACAAAAAATTGAAGAGAATTATGCTGTCAGCAACAAAACCGCAAACAACTCTGCCTTCTAAAGAGAAATTATCACAAATCCCCAAGGCGAGTCCAAGGGTGTTGGTGGTTGTCAAGCCTGACCTTCCCATCACTGTACGGGAAGAGGTGGCTCGGGAGGAGGCTATTGATGTAGCTGGCGCTGTGGAGGAACTTGATGATGAGGATGCTGATGTGGTTATTGTAAATGAGGCACCAGGGGGGGAAACAGCTGATGTCCATGGGATTAAAAAGCCCATTGTCATGCCTGGTCAAAAGACCAAAAAATGCACCTCTTCGGTCTGGAGTTATTTTTATCCAAATCCGGCCAACCAATGTATGGCCATATGTAGCTTATGTAAAGCTCAAATCAAGGGTAAGGATCTTGCCCACCTAGGGACATCCTCCCTTATACAACACCTGAATAACCTTCATAGTTCAGTGGTTAGTTCAGGAACTGGGGCTAGGACCGTCATCAGTACAGGGACACCTAAATCCCTTGGTCCTGTTGGATACACACCAGCAACACCCTCCTCGTCAACTTCCTCCACGATCTTCATCAGATTCAGTCCTGCAGCCAAAGTCACCAGACAGACCGAGTCCTCTTCAATAAGGGATTCATCCGAGGAATCCTGCAGCGGTATGCCTACTACTGCCACTGCTGCTGTTGCTGCTGTTAGTCGGTCATCTTCCAAGAGGGGAAGTCGTAAGACCGCTACGTCTTTCACAAAACAATTGACCGTCCAACAGTCATTTGCCATGACCACAAAATACGATAGTAGTCACCCTATTGCAAAGCGTATAACTGCGGCTGTAACTGCAATGTTGGTGTTAGACGTGCGCCCGGTGTGCGCCATCAGTGGAGTGGGATTTAGAGGGTTGATGGAGGTATTGTGTCCCCGGTACCAAATCCCGTCGAGATTCCACTTCACTAGGCAGGCGATACCAAAGATGTACAGAGAAGTATGAGCAAGTGTCCTCAGTGCTCTTAAAAATGCGGTTGTACCCACTGTCCACTTAACCATGGACATGTGGACAAGTGGTTCAGGGCAAACTAAGGACTATATGACTGTGACAGCCCACTGGGTAGATGCATCACCTTCCGCAGCAACAGCAGCAGCATCCTGCATCAGTAGCAGCATCTACACAACGGCTGCTCGTGCAAAGGCAGGCAACATTGTGTATTACAGGCTTTAATAAGAGGCACAACGCTGACAACATACTAGAGAAACTGAGGGAAATTATCTCCCAGTGGCTTACCCCACTTAGACTCTCATGGGGATTTGTGGTGTCAGACAATGCCAGTAACATTGTGCGGGCATTAAATATGGGCAATTTCCAGCACGTCCCATGTTTTGCACACACTTAATTTGGTGGTGCAGCATTACATCAAGTGTGACAGGGGTGTGCAGGAGATGCTTGCGGTGGCGCGCAAAATTGCTGGACACTTTCAGCATTCTGCCAGTGCCTACCGCAGACTGGAGCACCATCAAAAAAGTCTGAAACTGCCCTGCCATCATCTCAAACAAGAGGTTGTAACGCGCTGGAACTCCACCCTCTATATGCTGCAGAGGATGGAGGAGCAGCAAAAGGCCATTCAAGCCTACACAGCCACCTACGACATAGGCAAAGGAGTGGGGATGCACCTGAGTCAAGCGCACTGGAGACTGATTTCCGTGTTGTGCAAGGTTCTGCAGCCATTTGAACTTGCCACACGAGAAGTCAGTTCCGACACTGCCAGCTTGAGTCAGGTGATTCCCCTGATCAGGCTTTTGCAGAAGCAGCTGGAGAAAGTGAGGGAGGAGCTGGTACACCATTGCGATTCCACAAAGCATGTAGCTCTTGTGGATGAAGGACAATTCCATCTTGCAACTCATTTTTTGGCATTATGTGACCGTTCAACAGTCGTTTGCCATGAGCACAAAGTAAAACAAAATTAAAACCAATTAAACAAATTAAACCAAAAGTTAAATGCCTAGTCATAATAAAAAAAAAAAGAGGTATTGACGTCCTTGAACTACTGTACTGTTTATAACTTAGAAACACTACACTTGAAAGCTTGAGCCTTTAAATGAAAAAGTCACTCTTCATTGCACGAATATTTGCAACAGGGACAGTTTTTTGGTTAACAAAGTCAACAAATAACACTTCGACCCTGTCTGTCTTTCACATACTTGATGGGATCTCAATGATGAATGCTCAGTACCATGGTCGTCTAAAACAAGAGGTATTGACGTGCTCGAACTACTGTAGGGTTTATAACTTAGAAACACTACACTTGAAAGTCGGAGGAGGTATTGTGGCCCCGGTACCAAATTGGGTACCGGGACCACTCCACTATGCAGTCCAGAAAGCTACCTCGGTGAAACGTTTTGGACTAAAAACAATATTGTGAGGTGTTCAGAATAGACTGGAAATTAGTGGAAATGATTGTTATTGAATGTTATTAAGGTTAATAATAGTGTAGGAGTGAAAATAAACCCAAAAAACTTGATTTTAACACTTTTTTTATGCTTTTTTCAAAATAAATCCGAATCCAAAACCTTTCGTCAGGTGTTTTGTGAAACAAATCCGAACCCAAAACACAAAACACGAGACACCAAAAGTGGCCGGTGCACATCCCTAGCAATAGTGTGGCTTCTCTGTGAATGTCTACTAGATAAAGATTCATACTGTATTGTGTACACTAAATATATATTGAAGTTCTGCTTGTTGATTTTGATACTGACTGTATTTGGTAGCTTGTCTAACTGGTGTGTGCACTCATCCCCTCCTCCCTATGTGTAAAATTGCTCTTAGTTAAACAGATGTGTGATAAGATGGAAAGACTTCTTTGGATGTTGCTGGGAAGTTTGTAGATATCTCCTCCCCTGTTAGACAAGAAATACTAGTGGACATTGAACTGCTGAATAGAGAGCTATTTGTGGTGGACTGGCTAATACTGCTTGTAAAGAGTTAAGGGTCTGTCCTGACTTTATATTGTAAGTGTGAGGCTTTGTGAGCCAACATGTATTTGTAACAAAGCATTGCAAGTCAGCCATTTTGGATGGTGACTTTACATTGTAAGAAGAAGTTTCATTATGGTCTGAGATACATACACACAGTCACATACACACATGCATAATTACCAAGAAATTAATAAGATATTGTACCTACACACAGAATGCTATCTGTTAAAGGATTTTACCTCCTTATGGGTTTCAATCTCCTTAATATTAATAACAAATGTATGTATGACCATTTAATACCGTTTTATATATGTCTTACCGTCAACCAACTCCTCACAAAGGTATTTCTAAATTAACCCAAGAAACATCATTCTTTCCCTTAAATCGACAAGCTTCAAGAATAACCACAACAAGATATAACTTCCTTTAAAGTGTGTTGTATTATATTATAGAACAATAAACAGCTTAACAATATTTTACACAAAATAGTTTTTAGTGATATATATATCACACTTATTGCCTGTAATATACATATATATGTAATTGTGTGTGTGTTGACTTAACTCTTATCTAAAGGTGTAGTGTGTGTATGTATTAAGCTATATGTATGTGAATGCATTGTGTAGTGAAGGAGAAGGGAATCTACACAGATACTCACTCCATTCATCTCACTTAAAGTCCATAATGAAACTTCTTCTTATAATGTAGTCACCATTCAAAATGTCTGACTTGCCATGCTTTGTTACAAACTCATGTTGGCTCACAAGGCCTCACTTACTAACAATGTAAAGTCAGGACAGACCCAAAACTCATTACAAGCAGTATTAGCCAGTCCACCACAAATATCTCTCTATTTAGCAGTTATCACACAATGTCCACTGGTCAATTTTAACACATGGTATTTCACATAAAGCACCAATGTTTCCATGACCAAAACTTAACCAACAAAGAACCATGTATAACACAAACGTCTCCATTTATATCAACAATCTATCCCAAACACAACAGGAATTCCAAACATAAATGCTTTCATTTAAACCAACAATCTATCCCAACAAGGCATGCATTTATGTAATACTGTCTATACCAAACCAAAATCTTTCCATCACATTTACCATCTGTATTCAAACTTTCATTCTCACTTACAACAAATAATCATTCATTCTCATGTATTCAGACTCACTCACTCACTTTTCATTCCATTCAAACTCCATACTAGTCAGGGCCTATGTAGGCCATGACCTGCATATCAATTCCCTGTATCACGGCATGTCTGGACAGTCTAGCAGCAGCTTCCAAAAGAGAAGGTCTTTCCTTGTGTAGCTGTATGATAAAACCTTTCTTGTGGGCGGAGTTTAGAACCTGTCTACAGTCTTTCATATGTTAATTACTGACCAAATGACTGGTTTTACAAGTATTTACAACCCAAATGTTTGCAATGGGGGAGGATTTCCATGTGCACAGTCACTTATCTAATTCCATTGTGGCTGAATCTGTCCGTATATTATGTTCATATATTATAAAATGAAACATAAATAATAGATTATTTATGTACTCTTAATCACTATCTATTATGTGTACCGTGTGTAAGATTATTGAAATTATATTATTACATTATTATACAAGTAAAGATTCTATTTCATACATATATATCTGCGTTGTGGTTATGAATTTATAATGTCTTGATACAGGATATATTATATATATAAATTTGTGTGATACAGTAAATTAGATTTAAAGGTCTGAAGTAGGCATGTCATACGAGGGAAAGCGTAAATGCGTGTGGTAATGTAACGAGTGTATCCAGAAATAGAAGATAGCATGCGCAATGATGGCGTAAATACAGGTCCTTTTACAGTATGCCACTCCCCAAATTCCTGACTAAGCTTTTCAACCAAAGTCACTATATCGGGCAACTGCAGGTAAGCTTTAATCCTGATAAAAAGTGATCATGTTAGGACTAGACAGAATGGGAAGATTTTGGTGTGAGTTGGTCCGCTTAACATATATTGCAATATGTGGAATTAATATTCCTTATTTTTTAATATAGAAAAGCAGTTAGTACAGCATTAATTGTGCATTAGGTGAATGCAGAGTGTCTCTTTCTTTGTTTATACAATGTGGGTAATCCCCCCCCCCCCCTCCTTGCACTCCATTCAGAACATGTAGGGCTTGATTCATTAAGGGATGTAAACAGTGATTTTATGCATAGAATCTGCAAAATTACTCTGCACATACCCATAACTGGCTACTACACCACAGAATGCAGCAACGTTCAATTCATCGCCGAGCACAAAGGACACTTACTACAATTTCAGGGAGGGAAAGGCCAGAAGGGGTGTTTCCCCGTAGTCAATGTACAGTAAGAGTGCTGCGTGTGGTCAAAATTAGCACAGTGTCCGATTCAAGCTCTGGGCATCTTAAAATTATTTGTTTCTCAGCCATAGCTCTTGATGCAGCTACAATCTAGTCTAACTGCCGATTACTAGTGATGACAGTTGTGTATGCATGCTAGAACATGTTGGCAATCTGGATCAACTGTAATCAGGTATTTTATGTACAGTAGACATTAAGAACAGCCTAATAAATCAACCTCTCTGCAGCCTTTGACACACTGGATCACCCTCCACATCCTTCACACCATTGGCCTTTCTTTCACCGTCCTTTCGAAGTTCACGTCCTACCTTGACAACTGCTCTTTCTATGTTTCTACCTTTGATTCCTGCTATCCCCCATTCATCCTTACCATCCCACAAGGTTCTATCCTTGGCCCTCAGCTTTTTTTTTTCTCTTTACACCTCCTCACTGTGTGAACTCATCAGTTCCTTTGGCCTCCAGTACCACCTCAATGCAGATGTCTCTCAACTCTAATGCTCATTTCCTGATTTCTCCCCTTCTCTCCTCTCTCGGATGTCCAGTTGCTTCTCCACCATCTCCTCCTAGATGTCTTTATGCTTTCTCAAACTTAATGTGACCAGAACTGAACTCCTTGTCCTCCCTCAATCAAGAATCTCCTTCCTTCCTGACCTTTCTCACTCTTGACAAAACCACTATCTCCTCTGTTTCTCAACTCCACTGCCTGGGTGTCATTCTTGAATCCTCCTTCTCCTTCACCCCTCACCCCTCGCATTCAATCTCTTGCCCAATCCTGTCGCTAGAATAACAGGAAAAAAAGAAATAGTACCATGGGAAAGCAATCCAGTTCTGTATGAGGGAAATAATATTAAAAACGTAATCTTTATTAAATGTCAATTAAAAGTATAAAATATCGGGACGGATATCTGTGACCATTTTGAATATTTATTTTTGCAGTGGTGAAATATTGTTAAAATATATAGACAAGGGATAAATAGCGAGAAATAAGTGAATTAAAATAATTTTTTCGACCCTTAGGTGGAGCCAGCTTCAGCAGTGTTAAATTGTAATAATTATTTCCTTTATTTTACGGACAGCAAATTGGAATAATAAAGTGTTGAAATGATCCAATATTTGTGTGTATTCCTTATTTTCTTCACTACACATTCATATATCTCAGAGTATAAAGATGTGTATTAGTATTAAGATGTGAAACATCTTTCACATCTTTGTTTGCATTTAAATAAATAATTCCTTGTAAATATATTTCCTTTATGTACTAAATATGGGAGCTCTGTGACACCCCCGTCCGCCAGCCCCACTTCCATGTTTTGATGTCAAGAGCGATGTCAGTTACTGGATGTACGTTTCAGCAATAACAGCTTCATCAATGGAAGCCGATCCTATGCAACAATGTTGCGCATATATAATATATAAACAAATTTCCAATGAGATTGAAAGTCACAGCCGCCAATCACACTCTTGAATAGGATCAGCCAATCTAGGAGTTAATTTCTGATTGATAGATATATTAGCCTATCATCTAATACATATTCCATTTTCAGGTAAAAAATTGTACACAGAGCGACATTTTCTAAACTGCACCATCCCCTCATTCAGATCTTATTAATATATCGCCTATCCAATGCCAGTTAATACAGTCAAGTATATATTCCATATATAACGACGGATTTAGAGCAAAAAGTAGATTAGGTCTGTCACTTCCAGGAGTTTGTACTATTCCACTACTATAAATATAAAGAGCAATTTGTCATGGCCACCCGAGCTGCCACATCGCTTACCTTCGAAGGAGTGGACCTCCAAGTATATCAAGACTTGGCCCCCACCACACTACAAAAACGACGGGCTCTTGCTCCAATTTCCAAACTCCTGCATGACCACAAAATCCATTACCGATGGGGTTTCCCATTCCAGATCTTGATAGGACATGAGGGCCAGTCTCACAAAATTAAGACGCTGGATCAAGGAACTGCATTCCTAGGAATAGCGACATCCTCTATTCCGACAGTACAGCACAGCAGACAAAAGCATAAAGAAGTCTGATACAAGATCATATCTATACTGACTACTACCAACAAATGTATGCAAATCATTTGAAACAATTAGAGAAAGCCAACCAGGACATCAATAAATGACACCAGGAAAAGCATTCTTAGTTTCACAGATGCAGGCAACCATGTCCCGCTTCAATTTCGAAAATGCCTCAGGAGACAAGTACTCTTTATTTGTTTATATGATTCAGTGTTAGCAATGCTGATAGATAGTCTCAGATCCTAGACTGATTGAATAATTGAGCGTCATTGTGGACTAAGATATGTACCAAGTTGGTAGGAGAGTTCGGCCTCGTGTTCTGGGGAATGACTTATCACTTGAAGCTACTAGCAATTTAAGAGCCGTTCTCCAGAGCAGGATGTGAACAGACTTCTAGACTAGCTATAAGATGATTGTCTGACAACGCATAAGTCGAACGTGCCTTGTCTGGCAATGTTATTAATATAATTTGATAGTTGTCAGTTAATTTTGCATGTTGAATTCAAGTCTTTACCTGACTTAATGTTTTATTTTTCTGTAAAAAAAAACCGTTCCCCTTACATATTACTCTCTCCCATTTGAACATTAGAATGTTTTTCAAAATGCACATGGTTATACCTACCTAATTCGCAGGATGTACTGGTTTCGATTCTTGAAAGACAGATCTTGCAAGTTAAGCTCTCTTCTCTACTTTGACCACACTCCCAAATTCCCTCTCTTCCTTACCTCTTACCTTCTAACTTTTAGGCCTCAGCCTGGCGTCCTGTCCCTCCAACTCACACATTGTTACCGATTTTGGTCTGACTACCACTGGTATCAACCATGACATTTTTGGTTATGACCATTAATGTTAATGGTCTCAATACTCTGCAAAAATGTACAATATTGATACAGGATCTGAAACAACACTTGTAATGCTTCAAGAAACACATTTTAAGCATACTCACCCAAACTTACACTGTAAGCAATACCCCCAGGTATTCTACTCAACCTCTTACCAGAAGGTCAAAGGCAAAGGTATTCTTCATACTCTCCCACTGACAGTTGAATCAACTTATACGGATCCCCAGGGATGATTCATTATCCTAACAGGCTCCCTTTCGCACCCACCCATCACCCTGGCCACGCTATATGCTCCCAGTGCCTCCCAAAATAGTTTCTTCTCTCATTTCTTTGCCAGACTCTCACAATTTTTGGTTGCGAGAGTAATGCTAAGAGGGGAATTTAATACCATCTTAAATGCACAACTAAACCGATCACAGCCAACACTTGGTGGCAGTCGAACTACTTGTGAAGGTTCTATATTACAATCCCTGCTCACTCATGCTAATCTATATGATACATGGAGAGTATTATACTCCAATGATAGAACCTATACACACTACTCAATGCCACATGTCACCTATGCTAGAATAGATATGCTCTTTGTAAACGCTCAGATGACACAGAACCTGAAATCAGCTACCATAGCACCAGTTCCTTGGTCTGACCACTTGGCTATGACTTTGCGACTTGACATCTTGCACACCACCATTATAGATGGAGATTAAATTACCATTTGTTCCTAAAACAGGAAAATATCAGCACAATACGACAAGACATACTTGATTTTCAGATAGACAATGGTCAAGATGAAACCACTCCCACTATTAGATGGGAAGCCCATAAAGCAACTATTAGAGGCCGTTTGATCAGCCTTGCCTCACACGAGAAAAAAATACCCAAACAGGCAATTACCAATTTAGAATCCCAAATACAAACCCTTACTGCCCGACACCGAAATGCCTTAAACGCACAACCTATCTTAAATTACTAGACCTAAGAGGTCAACTCGGTAAGCTCCTCTCCCCAAAGGCAGCTAAGACCCTCCAGTGGCTACAACAGCGCTACTATGAAAAAGAGGACAAAGCTGACATGCTACTGGCATGTAGGCTTCAAAACAAACGCGCCCACAACTGCATTGTGGCCATCAGAGATCAGACAACAATTACTATACGACCCACAGGCTATAGCAAATAGATTTCTAACTTACTACAATTCATTATATAACCTTTTCCCCCCTCCAGACCTCCCAGGTGTCATGCACACCAAAATATATGAATACCTCCAAACGTGTTCTCTTTTTTTTGCCTCACAGAAACACAACTATCAATTCTGAATGCTGAGGTTACGTTAAAGGAGATTAACGTGACCATTAAGACCCTCAGAAATTCAGCATCACCGGGCCCAGATGGCCTTACAGCACTGTACTATATGCACTTATGCTCTTTTAAGTCTTTAAAGAGAGTCTGAACGGAAAAAATTCGAAAGGGACACTACCAGAAAAGATGTTTCTCGCCAAGGAGGGGGCGAAAACCTAGTATCTGTGAGAGCTACAGACCTATCTCACTACTGAACGTAGATTTAAAACTATTTGCTAAATTGCTAGCGAACAGACTAGCCCGAGTGATTCCTGCCCTGGTCCACCCTGACCAAGTGGGCTTCATCCCTGTCCGCCAAGGGACAGATAACACAAGGCGAGCAATCGACCTAATCGAAGCGGCTAACTGGGCTCAGACCTCTGCTCTGGTGGTGTCTCTTGATGCAGAAAAGGCTTTCGATAGTGTCTCATGGCCATTTATGAGAGCTACCCTTAAAGCAATGGGATTTGAAGCTCAATTTTTGAGTGGACTAGCCTCTCTATGTTAAAACCCATTGGCTACTGTTTGGGTTAATGGCGCTGCTTCGCCCTCATTCCAAATAACGAATGGCACTCAACAAAGCTGCTCACTCTCCCTTTTGTGGTTTGCACTAACAACAGAACCACTGGCATCTCAAATTCACAATAACCCAACGATCAAAGGGATTCAAGCGCTTGAAAACTGACTAGAAAATTTCCATGTATGCGGACGATATTCTACTTACAATTACCAATCCTCTCACTTCACTACTATCACGCGCTGGGGGATCGGGCCATATACCCGATCCCGGCTTACTTACCTTCTCCTGCTGTCCGGTCGGCCCGGGCTGGGCGCCGCCATCTCTCTGGGTCTGCGGGATCTGTCAAGTCCTCTGTCCCTCTCCCTATTGGTTGGAGTTTTGGCTCCAAAGTTTAAAAGCCACCTCCTCCCTGTTCTCAGTGCCTGATCTTCATGTACCTTCCATGGGTTCCTAGCTCCTGTTCTATTCCTCGTCCAAAGAGCTGACTCTCTACTCGCTGTATTGCTTCTCTTCAATTCCAGTGAACCTGCTGACTGCTGAACTGTATTCCAGCCGCCATCCTAGTGGTAACCAGTCGTCCGCAGAACTGACACACTTCAGCACTTCTTTGTTCCTGCATAACCTGCTGGCTACACTCTGCAACACATCACTTCTATTCATGAGTAACTTACTTACTCTTTTGGCTTGTCTCACTATTATCTCGACTGGTCGCTTCCAGTAAGGGCCGCGACCTGCAAGGAGGTGCAGCTAAGTCCAAACCGCCTTGCGGCTGGTCCCTGGTCAATACCTCCTCCTTGTTAAGACTCCGCGCCTTACTGGGAGTTGTATTTGTTTCCGGCTGGTCCCAGTTCCTAACACTCCTGTTGCAGAATTGTGACGCGGACCCGTGACAACTACCTTCCTTACAGAATGAGCTAAATAACTACGGCGCAGTCTAGCTTTAAAATTAATATGGATAAATCCGAAATCCTTCCCCTCAACTTTCCCACCTGTCTCTGAGATTCTCTGAGACACCAATCAAATTTCAGATGGCAAATAGACAAGCTCAAATACCTAGGAGTCTACTTAACAGGTCAATATAGTCAACTATATGCTGCCAACTTTCCCCAGCTTTTGAACTCGCTCAAACGAAACCTTGAGAAGCTTATACATCTCAGGGCTA